>NC_091249.1:119865666-120184500 GCF_042477335.2 Ovis canadensis
ACTCCATACAGTGTACTTAACAAAGAGGAGCCCCTACACAGTGTACATGCATCCTTTCCCCCATTCCATGGTGCTGGCGTGCTGAATGCTATTGTACAAAATTAACTTTTTTCCTATCATTGTACTTGATAAAACATATACAGCAGCATTTAGTGGTAGTCTCTGTTATGATATGTCCCACCTACCACCAAGTCGTTAGAAACAGAAATGGCAACACATGAATGATTCTACACTTGTTCACCAGGCTGAAGTCACATTGGGAGAAAAATGTAAGGCAAATGAGACTTTCAGTTGGTAAAATATCAGTAGCAAGTTTAATTGTACACAGGTTAACCTATACTTTGTAATATGTCTAAAACTGTCAATAATAAAAGGAAGCAATCCAAACAACTCTCTATTTTCTAAGGGTACATTGACTCTTTTTAATGTTCTGACTTACAAACTATTTTAGTCTAACAGCACTTGGATATGGCAGTACATTACTATTCTTTCAAAGTATATACACCAAAACTGGGCTTTGTAATGCTCCTAAATATATAATGTGTCAGATAATAAGTAGAATAGTGGAGTTTCTTTCCTGTGATTTTAAGGAACTCATCAATATATGAGAAGATTTGATTTATAAGTATAATATTCTATAACAAGAAAGAACCACCTCCTCCCTAGGAGGGTGATGTATAATATGCAAAAAGAAAATATATAGATTCAAGAGAACAACCTTCAAAAAGTCACTCGTGTTTGTGAAAATATTTCAGATTAAGTTTTAATATTTTAACAACAGAAAACGCTTCCCAGGATGAATAAAATCTAACCAAGGTATAAAGTCCTAACAATTTGTGTTTTAATCAGAAATGAAAGCCAATAATCTCCTGTTTAAAAAAAAAATGTACCAACACCCTAATGTATGAATATAGAACATTTCTTACATATTCATGTTTAACATTCTTTAAACAAGAAAACCTATTATCAGAAAACAAAACCTAAAATTAGGTTATACATTTTTCATCATGTCAGACAAATACATTCATAGCTCGCTAAATGTTCTTTCTTACATTTCAAACAGCTCATAAAACCCCACCTCCTTTAATAAGGTTCCCACCATAACCAGAAGCAAGACAGCAAGTCCACCAGCTGCCCTGACCTACTCCACTTGGTCTGCACACGTAACCTTCACGAAAGCAGCCATGCTAAGTAACAAGAATGCAAAGGAGGCGTTTTCCTTGTCAATTTTGGCAGAGGGGGAAAAAAGTATGTATAAATATGTTTAATTTCATTTTTCAAATTAGAAGCTCAGAAAGAGCAGAGCTCATGAGCAATGTCAAGACCCAGATTCATGTCTCTAGGAAAAAGGGTCAAAGGAGGTCTTTCAGTATTTTCAAAACATCCTCTCTAAGTCCAAGTCAACAGACACCTTCACTGGGCCTGGTAGGTAGTAGCTGCTCCCTACACATTTATTGAACACGTGAAGCAATGAATCAAACTGGGAAAGGTGGGTACTGGAAACACCAGTTCACTGAGGATGAAATGACGATACTGCAGAATTTCTACTGCTAAGAAAAAGTCGGTAGCTGAGTGCCTATTTGCCAGGCACTATACTAGCTGATTTTTATTTACATTTATGCAAACTACAGTGTAAAGGTCTTAAAGGTGTTTACCCATTTTTACCCAGAAGGAGCACGTCTAGGAACGTCTGGGCAATGGGCCCAGCAGAGAGGAGGGCAGATCTGTGGACCAGGACACTCACCGCAGCAGCATTTACAGCAAGAGAAGAACAGAATCCTCTCAGATGTGTTAAAATAGGATAATGGCTAAATTATGGTGTATATTTTTGATAGACTGCCATGTAGCCATGAAAGATCATATCTTTTTAAACATTTGGTGAAGTCAGAAAAATACAGTGTGATAAAACAGGATTATATAATTATTAGGAGTTTAAACATCATTCTGCTAAGTATATAAGCAGAATGAAAAAACTCACGTGATAAAATGTTAACTGCCTCTTGCTAGTGGGATTATATAAGTGTGATTTTAATTTTCTTTATGTTCCTCTTATTTTCCGGAGTTCTACATCAATATTTTTATATTCTTATGATAACAGAAAACAAATGTTTAAAAAAAGAAAAAAATATGGGATAAGGCTTTTGAAAGTTTACAGTCTTCATGAACTTGAGGCATTTTTCCCAACAAGAAACTAGAAGACGAATTTTAGGTACATTAAAGAAATAGACACAGACAGCTTGCACAATCTCTAAAAAATAATAATAGAAATAAAATACAATTTACTCATATAAATAAGAGTAAAACCTAAATAATCTTCTTGCAACTTTAGAAATTTTAAGAAACAAAATGAAAATTTTCTTAGAATTTAGAAAAAGCGAACTTATTTTAACCTATAAAATATTTTTATTTATAAATCAGTACCATATTTCTATCTAGTCATTATTCTTCCATGCAATAAGAAGAAAACATACTATAAAACAATAAACAATATACCTAAGTACACTTTGCTTGGGTAAGCCAAAACACAAGTTTTTGAAAATCTGTTTATATATTTCCCCTATATATTAAAAGATATTAAGAAACATAAAAAATACTACATAGAGTCAGTTCACTAGTTTAGAATGAAAATATAGAGCAAAAAAATGGTAAACACCATATCCCTGTTCCAACATATAACTGGATAACAAACAACGCTGTACTAAAAAATACTCTAAATGAACACAAATATGAAATGCTTAGTGAAGAGATGCAACCCAGGTAATTCTCAAAACCAACTGCATTAGCGACATGGTGATAATGTGCTTGCATTACACAGCTTCTCATCTGTATTTTATCTGAAAATAATAATCAAATATATCCCAGACTTCACCTGCATGGAATCATAAGGCAGGGTTTCCTTTGCTTTCAGTGACCTAATGAGGGAAGCAGAGTCCCCCACCAGCCTGACTGGTGGGCACCAGCCTCTCCCAACGCTCTCCAGGCTTCTGAGATGGCCACAGCAGGACCTCGTTCCTGCTCAGACGCTTGGCTACTAGCTGCGGCTGCCCAGGGTGCTGCCCTGCTCTGGCCACCACCTCTGGTTCCCGTGGCCTCCACGCCATTCAGCAGAGCTCCCAGCTGTTCCTGCTCTCGTGACTACTCCGGCGTGATTCCCTCTAAGGGCCGAAGCTTCTGGTCCTGCACGCATCCTCACCGCCTGCCCCAAAGCCTTCCGCTTGGGGCGCACCACCTCACAATGCCTGTTTCTCCGTACATCGTTCCTTCCGGTGCTGGTCCTCACCTCTAACCACAGGAATCAAAACCAAGCACCAAGGCTTGGGGGCTTCCCAGGCGGCGCTAGAGGTAAAGGACCCGCCTGCCAGTGCAGGAGTCAGAGGAGATGTGGGTTCCATCCCCGGGGTCGGGGAGATCCCCTGGAGGCGGGGCATGGGAGCCTGGTATTCCTAACAGGAGAATCGCGTGGACAGAGGAGCCTGGCTGGACCCGACTGAAACGACGTAGCGCGTGCGCACCAAGGACGGGTGAGGAACAGACGCCATGCAGCCTGCAGCTTTGCTTACTGCCCTCCCACAGACCTCTCCCTCTTCCTCGCGTTTTCAAGACATCAAGATCAGCAAATCTAATGTGCACGAGCACGTACCTAAACAGAAGAATGGGCATGACCGTGTGGGCTCTGAGATGTCTCTAGAGCTGCACACGGTCTAGGCTTGAAGTCACAAGGACTAGCCTGAGTCACTCACTTCGCCTCCTGCCAGCTGCATACTTAACCTCTCCAGATCCCAATATTCTCATCGCAGGTCCTTCAGTACCCAACCCCACTCAGCTGTGTGAGGATTAAAAAAGACAACGCATGTAAGGAATTTATATACTACAAACAATACAACTGCTTTCAAATGAATTCATTAATTTGGCAAAAGAGGAAAAAGATCATATCTCAATCTGGGTGAAAACCAAGTTCTTGCAATCTCATAAAAAAAAAAAAAGAAACACTAAAGCATCAAAAGAAATATATCTTTGTTCAATGAGATTTTTGGTTTACTTGGTTGAAGAGGCTTGGTCTTTCGAAATCTTAAGCAATCTGTCCTTGCCTAACATTGCAGAGTTCTTTATATTTAGAGGAGGCACTAAAACACGACAAAGGAAGTGCCTAACTGGGAGCCAGATTTTAATGTTAACTCAATGTACAAATGTTTACCATCAAGTGTGTGAAAGCTCTGTATAGTACATATGTGTATGCACTGGTGGTGGAGAGCAGTCTACCCATAATAACATGATATAAATGCTAAAACAGTTACATAAAAATTGCTCTTGTGCACTTGTGTGAGGACCAAATGGTATCCTGAAAATCACAAAGGAGAGACCTTTAAAAGACCATTTCAGACATAGGAAACGTGAGCCAGGACCACTTAGAACCACAGTGCAAAGGCCCAGAGATGTGGATGTACAAAATACACGGTAAGAATGAAAACATCCAAGCATCAAAAATCTGGTTCTGCCCTAGGCAGCGCTTGTAGCCACCTTGGAATTCTTCTTATTTCTTAATCTTCTCTACCTCACTTTTATATTCTGTAAAAATGGAGATAAGTACCAGATTAGAGTTTTGTCATACATCGGGTCATTCTCCTAAAAGTATAAACGATTACAGTTAACTTTGTTTTATTCTATCATTTCTTCTAACGTCAGGTCTGAAATTTTTAACAAGATTTCCTTAAAAGTTAATATATCTAAACTTCTGATATTCAAAGTTGTTTTTTTTACAGTTCTGAACACATTTTACTTTTTACTCTTGGCGTTTAACGTGGACTGCCTTCTGAACATCTTCAAGGCATTCATGGCTTCTGGGGATTTGTATCGTCATCTACATTAAGCTAGGAAGGGACATGATTCACATTTCCCACATGTCAGGGATTAACATTCACACAGCGTTTCTCCTAGTTCCAGGACAGAATGCATTAGCCTACTCTTCCTGAGAAGTACAGCAAAAAAACAAACAAAAAAAAAGGTGGGCATTATATATAAATAAAACAAATGCATGGAAGACTCTGACACTTTGGCCAGAAAAAGCACAACAGTGGGGCTTTCCTGAGTTTTGCTTTTTTGTGTTTTTTTTGGTTTTTTGCCTATGTTCACTGATGTTTCCAGACTGCTAGCTTCTCCAGCACTCAATCAGGGATGTGTGAGGCAAAAAAATAATACAGAGAATTCACCACGATGTTGTCTTCAGGTTCCCAGGGAAAGATCAAGAGATGCTGGAATTATCCAACAAAAACATAAAATTACACATCGTAATAATGTTCCAATAAACAAGTACAGACATTCTTAAAGCAAAACTTTTAAAATGTCTCAGAAAGATATAGAAAATATATTTTTTTTAAATGGAAGTTTTAGAACTGAAAACTAAAATAATCCAAAAGAAAAAATGTCACTGGATGCTATCAATATTAAAATGAAGATAAGAGAGGAAAGAGCTAGTAAATGGAAGACAGAAAAATATAAAGTACCCAATATGAAAACAGAGAGAAAACAGACCAAGAAAAATGTAACATTCATGCTATAAGTATTCCAGAAAAAAAAAAAAGGGGGAAAGAATGTGGAACTAAAACAGTACTCAAAGAAATAATGGTGGAATTTTCCCCAAACCTGCTTAAAAAATAAACCTACAAATTCAAATAGATGAGTGAACTCCAAAAAGGATTAACGCAAAGAATCACATGCTCTAACATATCATAATCAAATTTCTAAAACTAAAGACAAACAAACCTTGAAAGCAGCAAAGTCTCTTTAAAGCTGGAATTTGGAAAACAATTCAATATTATACCAGATTTCTCCTCAGAAACCAAGGACACTAGATGGAAATGGGACAATATTTTTCAAGTGCTAAAAGAAATGAACCATCAAGCCGGAATTCTATATCCAGCAAAAATATCCTTCAGAAGACCAAGACATTCATTCAAAGATGAAGAAAAACTTACAAAATTTGTTGTCGGCAGAACTACCCTAAAAAAATAGCAAGTAGTTCTTGAAAAGGAAAATAAACAATAAAAGAACTACTCTTGGAACATTGGGAAGTAAGAAAGAGGAAGAGAAAAAGTAAAAAATTGGATTAATACAATAAACTTCACTCTTCCTCTTGAGTTTTCTAAATTACATTTGATATTGAAACGTTTGAGCAAGGATGGACTGAGAAAAATCCAAAGCCAGGTTTCAACCCATCCTAATCCTCCCCACACCCTATTCTTCCCTCTTCTTCAACAGGCAAATGCACACACTATCTTCATCATTCGGCCTAGAGACCGAAGTCCTTCCTGACCCCACACTACATGTCTAGACGTGCTTTATCCCAGTTACTGCTTTAAGAAAGGAGGATTTCATCTCTTTCCCTCCTAGGGATGCTGTGAGACAAGCCAGGAATGCATCTCATATAAGACCTCGGAACATCATTTTAACTATGATTTTTAAAAAATGATTAACAGCAAAGGCTGATTCCTACTTATAATCTGGCCAAACACTACTAAATATACTGCTTTATTCTGTACCAACATGCTAATTTACAGAAACAGAGTGAATCCATATTTTAAAAGTTATCATGCATATTTTATTACTGGGAGAATTCTATATTCAGCTTATTCAAATAGTGAAGCTGGTTGTCTGGTAATATCTTTGTAAAGCCATGAACCTGCCTAAGAGTGCAACTTACAGACACAGCACAAAAATGAAGCAATGTGCCCCCCGCCCCCGTGACCTTGGTCCACAGTCCACCACCCCAGGCAGGATGTCTTGAGAAGCAGTGCAGAGCTGAGAAAAACAGCACATGCATGACCCATGCTTTCTGAAACACGTTAATAGAGGTCACGTGCCCACCATCAGACATTTTCCTATACTAACAAAACATGAGCGCAGGGCAAGGCCCCACTGGAGGCCGCCACATTAGGGCAGGGAAACCAACTTCTCTTTCCTTTACTCAAAAGCAAACCCCAATGAACGAAGAGACTGTAAAACTAGTTAGAAAAGCCTGACATTTCTCTTCTACAACTGGGAAACACGTTTTTTGCATGCAAGAAAAAAGTGACCTTATTATTTTTTAAGAACTGTTACATATCCAAGAAGCCATATAAATCTTTTCGAATGTTTTTAAAAGGTTTACAAGCCAGGAAATTTAGATGCTTTAGCACCATTAATGCTAACCTTGGCACTGTGACTGCTCCCAATCAATTTTTTCCTTTTAGAAAGAATGAATAATTTTGATGAATGCCATTGCAAATTACACACTAAAAACATAATTTTTCATATGAATGGGGCCAAGTCTTTTGGCATGCTTGTCACCATCACAATATAACTGCTAATCTTCAAATATAGTTATTAACTTCAGAAAATCATTTAGAAGACCAATTCTTTTTAAGGTCAATGATTACCACAGTTAATGACCAATTGGCTTCAGACATTACTGTCCTGCCCTTTACAGCATGTTTTAAACTAACAAGACAATAAATAACTACTAATACCAACCTATTCTGAAGGGTATTTTTCAGTGACCATCTATACTCACTGAAAACATAACTGTTTTTGTGTTTTATATAATCACTCTGTTGATTTTTGCTTGTTTCCTTGCTGTAGCTGTGTGTTTTATCATAAAAGCAGAAATAAGGCTGGTGGGTGAAGAGACAGAAAATCAGAAATGAATTCTATTAGCATTTTTTAAAAAACATTAGTTAGACATGTGTTAGTTTAGAAAATATAAAGGGTACTGAAAACAACCAAATGAAAAGTAAAATCCATCTTCTCCTCACTTTCATTTCCCAAAGTAATCACTCAAGTTTCTTACCAAAATAATTTTAACGTATCTGCTCGTGTATAATATATGTTCCTGTGTATCTTTCTTTCTAATTTCCTCCAACAGTTTCAAGCTTGATACTCTGTTTTGCAGCTTTCCTGTTTTCACTTACAACACCTTGGAGATCTTCCACATCAACATGCATAGGCTTGTTTCAATTACATAACTGCAAAGTATTTTATCATATGAAAATACAAACTTATTTAACCAATTTTATATTTGTGTTATTTATTGTTTTGTTGTCTATTTTGTTTTGTTATTGCAAACAGTACTTCAATGAATATCCTTGTATATATATATTTTGAAAAACATGTACAAGTTATCTGCAGTATTTCTGGGTAAAGAACATTTTCTTTTTAATTTTGAGAGATTTTGCTACAGTATCTTCCAGAAACACTATGACTCATATGCACCCACCAGGTATTATCACACCTCTTGTTTTCACCAACCTGCAAGATACAAAAGATCTCAAGGCATTCTCTCTTAGAATTCTTTACGTATTAATAAGGAAGAAATAAATCTCGTTTATTCAGAGATAGTTGCTTTTAGCTATTATTATTTCCTTATTTAGTTAGAACAGGAAAATCAAGTCTGACCCCTTTAGTTTGGGGTCTGATAATAGCTACTCAATAAATGCCTGATCCCTTATCAGTTGAATCAAACGACCCTTTAAAAGAAATCCTTCTACAGCCACACTTTATTGCCCTGATAAAATCCACTATCTGGTTTTCAAAATTCACAAGGTTTCTTGACATTGAGTAAAAAGAAGTCGGCAGGACTACAAGACAAGTAGGTTACAAACAGAAAGACATACAATGGTAAACACATCATATAGTTGCTCTCCTACAACTACATCATAGATGACTGTCTACCCTGTTAGACACAACACACATTTCTCCATCCTAAATAAACCCTCTAGAAAGCTAAATAATATCACACCAGTCCTATAGAGTGGTATTTCACAGGCTTCATTCTTTCTGTAAAAGGGTACTTTATATACCCTTCTACAGTCTGCTTTTCATTCAACCTTATGTTGTTGAGACGCAGACATACTGATGTGTAAATCTACTCCATTAATTTAGCTACTTTCAATTCTTTAAGAAACCGTGATACATTTATGAATTACATTATCAATGTATATTTAAATTCTTACAAACAATGTTGCAATGGACATTCTTGTATATCTCTTTGAAATATGTACAAAAGCTTCTGTAAGATACACATATATGTGTATCCAGAAGTGAAATTGCTGAATCCTTTTGCACAAGTGTTGGATATAATATTAAAAAAAAAAGAATACCTTTCCATTATTGTTTAGAGTATAAATTGGCATAAGCATTTTGGAAAGCAATTTGGACATATCTTTAAAGTTTCTAAATCTGCACCTATTAGTTTATTACTTAGATTTGTTCCACTCCTATAATTTCACAACTGGGAGATTTTCTTGTTCAGTTCAGTTCAGTTCAGTCGCTCAGTTGTGTCTGACTCTTTGCGACCCCATGAATCGCAGCACGCCAGGCCTCCCTGTCGATCACCAACTCCTGGAGTTCACTCAGATTCACGTCCATCAAGTCCGTGATGCCATCCAGCCATCTCATCCTCTGTCGTCCCCTTCTCCTCCTGCCCCCAATCCCTCCCAGCATTACAGTCTTTTCCAATGAGTCAGCTCTTCGCATGAGGTGGTCAAAGTATTGGAGTTTCAGCTTTACCATCAGTCCTTCCAAAGAACACTCAGGACTGATCTCCTTTAGAATGGACTGGTTGAATCTCCTTGCCATCCAAGGGACTGACTCTCAAGAGTCTTCTCCAACACCACAGTTCAAACGCATCCATTTTTCGGTGCTCAGCTTTCTTCACAGTCCAACCCTCACATCCATACATGACCACAGGAAAAATCATAGCCTTGACTAGACAGACCTTTGTTGGCAAAGTAATGTCTCTACTTTTGAATATGCTATCTAGGTTGATTATAACTTTCCTTCCAAGGAGTAAGCGTCTTTTAATTTCATGGCTGCAATCACCATCTGCAGTGATTTTGGAGCCTAAAAAAATAAAGTCTGACACTGTTTCCACTGTTTCCCCATCTATTTCCCATGAAGCGATGGGACCAGATGCCGTGATCTTCTTTTTCTGAATGTTGAGCTTTAAGCCAACTTTTTGACTCTCCTCTTTCACTTTCATCAAGAGGCTTTTGAGTTCCTCTTCATTTTCTGCCATAAGGGTGGTGTCATCTGCATATCTGAGGTTCTTGATATTTATCCCAGCAATCTTGATTCCAGCTTGTGCTTCTTCCAGTCCAGCGTTTCTCATGATGTACTCTGCATATAAGTTAAATAAGTAGGGTGACAATATACAGCCTTGACGTACTCCTTTTCCTATTTGGAACGAGTCTGTTGTTCCATGTCCAGTTCTAACTGTTGCTTCCTGACCTGCATATAAGTTTCTCAAGAGGCAGGTCAGATGATCTGGTATTCCCATCTCTTTCAGAATTTTCCACAGTTTATTGTGATCCACACAGTCAAAGGCTTTTGGATTTTTTGGTTACCAGATATAAAACTGGCTTAGGTTGTACAGCATCTAGAGCAATTAAGCAAAAATGGGAAACATACTAACACATGATTGAAGAATAGTGCTTGACAGATTTAAAAATATCATAAGGACAAAGTCAACTCAGCAAGTGTTTTGCTAAATCAGAAAATCAGTGACGATAACAAATTTTGGTTAAACAATATTCTTAAAAAAAACACTATTTTCAAACTGGTTCCAGAAATTCTGGAGCAAGTAAAACTACAAAAACTAGGGAAAGCACAGTAATATACTTGGTGTGGATTCCAGCAATCATTTCTTTTCTGAAAGTTGGCAGTGCACATGTCTGAGAATTTAAATACCATTTAAGTATACTATGCTACATACAGAAAGATACATGAAACACGCTTCAGACAATGCCTTGCCTTGATATGAGGTAAAAGTCACAGAAATAACTCCAGGCCTTCAACAGAGCTTTCCCGATATCAGATTCCGTGACAGCAGAGGGCAAACACTATTCTATCCACACCACAGATGGTAACAGGGACTGCTGCTGTTCCTTACGTTCCAACTGGGAAATTCTCAAATTCGCTTATGCATAATGAACCTGGGCCGCCATCAGATGAAACAGTTATGCTTGCATTCACGGGGGACTTCCCCGGAAGTCCAGTGGTTAAGACTGTGTGTGCCCAACACAGAGCACAGGGGCTGGATCCCTGGTTGGGGAACTAAGATTCGCATGCCGAGCAGCACATCCAAAGAACACAAGAAAACAAGCAAACAAAAACCTGTATTTATAAATCAGCTCAGCAAGTAAAAGCAAACCAAGTCAATAAAACATTCTCAGAAAACAACATTCAAAATGGTTACTGCATGTTCAAAGCAATGTTGAAGCTAATGTAGAAAAGCAAAGCTTTCCTAACCCCTGTGAAATTTCTCTTTAAAGACAATTGACATGAATTACAGAAAGAACATTCTACTCTAAGAAAACAAGTTTCTTTAATCTTCATTTCTGTGCCTCAGCAGGCCATCTCTAATGGTAATCCTTGCATTTAAGCATGTGGAATGGTTCTTTTGAGATTGCTTTCAAACCATTCATACCTGCTAAATGTATTACTTTAAATCTTTACTAATATTTTTGCATTTGTTAAAGCATAAGAGGCCACCTCTCCACTCACAGTCCTTTGGATGTGCAGAAGCACTCTCTCACCATCCAGTGGCTTCTTCCGTGTCACACGGCTCACCAGTATCATTTCTGAAACTCTACTCCCCTCTCCCTCTCCTTTCTGGCTCCCTCTCCCAGCAGGTCAGATTTTGCTACCAGCTGATATGCATCCTCCTCGCTTCTAACATCCAGCATTAACTACTGAGGATAGTTAGAAGGAGCAATAATTTAAGAAATATTTAGGCAAATAATAAAAAATCTATAAACAAGTATCTACATGAAAGTAATAATAAATATGAAATCACCATTTCCTTCAATATTGGTATCTTAGGTAAATCTGTGTTTTGAATTCAGGAAAAAACTAATTAAGATATGAATACAATTTATAGAATCTAGAACTTTCAATGTAAAGAATTTTCAAGGTTCATTACAACAAATAATTGCTGAATCAGTTCTTAAATGCCAAACTCTTCTTCTAAGAAATAGAGAAGAATAGTTGTAAAAAATTGCAACCTATTCAAGCAGATTCCCTCAAATGAGCTTGAATTGGCTAAATTATATAGTTGGTTGTATTTCAGAGGAGACATCAATTACCAATTTTCAAAACTCTCTGACTACACACAGCTTCTTTCTGAATCCAGTACCCACCTAAAGAGAACACCGGCCCTCATGCTTTCCTTCTCTCCACTATTTAAATCACCGATGTGACTAAGTCTGATGACCCAATATGAATTTTAAGTAATCATTAAGACATTCTAAAGACATCACTTATTCCCAAGGGATGTACGGAATACTAAGAGAAAATGGAAATCATAAATGCCTGTAATTATTTCTCCACCATTAATTCTGTAATGTTAAAGAGTAACGGATTCCTACTTAAGTGTATTCCAAGGAAACACAACATGCTAACTTGTAGAATACTCAATCAGTTAACAAAAGCCATAATTTCACAAAAATATGTTTCCATCCCACAAAGGTGAGTTAAGTTAGAATAGTAAAAACAAAGGACAAAAGATAAGCCTACTCTCTGCTCTCCCCTACACAGGGCTGTCAGAGGTACTGAAGTATGCCCTTCCAAAAATCACGCACAACACGTGAATGGACCTAGGGAGTATCATACTAAGTGAAATAAGTCAGACAGAGAAAGACGAACACCATATGATTTCACTTACATGTGGAATCTAAAAATATAAAACAAAAGATGAAACATAAAATGAGGTTCAGAGATTCGGAGAACAAGCTGGTGGTTGCCAGAGAGGAGGTGGGCGGGGGGCGGGGGTAGGGGAGTAGGGGGGGGTTTCGGGGGAGGGGGGTTTGGGGGGTATGAAATAGGTAAGGGATCAAGAGGCACAAACCTCCAGTTACAAAATAAGTTTCAGAAATGTAAGGTACAGCACAGGGAATATAATCAACAACCCCCAAAATTTTGTATGCTGACAGTAACTAGACTTAATCGTGGTGACCATTTTGTAACATATAAAAATATTTATCACTATATTATAAACCTGAAATAACATAATCTTGTAAAATCAATTACACTTCAATTTTTTTAAAAAAGAAAATTATTCAGAATCAATGCTTATGTTAATATCCTCCTCACATTGGCTCATTACAAGCTACTGGTTCACAGATTTATCAAAGTTGGACACTATGCAACCTGCATAGCGCACTACTTTACACACGTATCTATGATATTAGAGACAATTCAGTGCGGCTTCAGTGAGTGCACAGTAAACTCATACAGCGCAACGGGACAGTGCTGAGTAGCATCTCTGTCAAAGAGATCAGTCAATCTGGAAGGAGATTTATATACATGCATCTCAACACACGCTTGTTGCTTATTCTCTAACATACTGAAATACACCTTTCCACAATCCTGAAAAACATTAAGACAGAGGATAATTTTGGCAGAAGATAATTATTTTATCAATAAAATAAGTTATGTTCTAGGGTCCTGAAAGCTTAACATGCAGCATATTTTAATACATATACACTGTAAACTTGATCTTAACTTTTTCATTTGGTTGTTACTACCTTTTTTGTAGTAGTTCATAAAATCATAAATTTAGAAAATGATACACTTTTCAATATATGCTCATTGATCTCTACACTTGGGCAGATTCAAAGGTAAATTCATAAAGGAGAAAGAACAGATTTCAGAATATTTTTAAGCAATCCAATAACAGACTTTTAATTCAGTAGCAACAGGTTTCCCTGGTTCTTGGGGATATAACAGAACTGTGTTGGGTTCATACTAAAGCTCAGCCCCAATGAATTCTGAGCGTGAGTCCATGGAAAGACTGATGAAGTGCATAACATGTTTTGGTTCTACCTCCCAGGATGTCATTTCTTACACGTGAAACATGTCAATTTATTTCCACACTTTGTTATTTTCACATATTACATTGTTTTGAATTGGTTGAAATTCAAATGATGGAGTTCTTAAAATCCAAAATAATGCAATTTTTCCCAACAACATTATCACTTTTTTTCCTAAAGCCTCTTTATAGCTTGGCAATCCTAGATAAGCCACCTAGAAAAACTCACATTTAAAGATGTTACTAAAAGCAGATCTCAAACTTTTTATCTGGCTATCAGGGAGGGGCAGGAAATAATGCCTGAAGCACAAAGCAGTAATGAAGTGAGAACCTGTATAAAAGTGCTTAGCAAAAAAACAGGCACAGGGGAACCACGGAAAAACTTTCAACCGTAACTCTGAATACTGACTGCTCTGTTGACTCTAAAAATAGCCAACTCTGCCCTGACACAAGCCACTACACCTCTCTACGCCAGTTTTTTCACGTGTAAACCATGCTCCTGGATTCCAACCCCTACAGTCAGAAGAGAGAGGACATTTGGCTCCGATCTCATATAAATATTATAAACAACCTCCAGAATATTTGCCTCTGCCGTACCGTAGATACTCAAAAAAACATCTGTTCTTATATAAGTAAAATCAGAACTAAAAGTAGAGCTGCTAAAGAAGATACTCTGTTCCTGCCTACTGGCGTTCTCTAACCCGCCAAGTATATTCCTAGGTGAAGCCCACTCAAAAAAGTCCTGAGAAACTGTGAGAAAAGGGTCAAGACCATCAAGAGTGGAAACAGATTAAAGCCTAGAACAAAGTCAACTCTGCAAATCCATAAATGAGGTCAAGATCACTGGAGACATGAGCTGCATGATTAACCCAAGGCCTGAGGCGAAGCTCAGATTCAGGAGGAAAGACTGCTCTCCCAGCAGGTTTTCTGTACCATCCTCCATGCAGGTGATTTGCATATATCTCATCCCGCGACTAGATCACAACTTCCTTGGAATCAAGGATTACTGTCTACATTTACATTCCCTGCCATGCCTAGTACCTTGCAGATATTAAATTAATATTAGGCAGATTAATTAAGTGTGATGCCTTGTAATGAAAATCAATGCTTATCTTGACATTCAAACAAAGCATCCGCTAAGTTAAAGTCAAAATACTTATCATTTGGCTAAAGTTTGCTTTTTCTGCTTTCTTATTTTTAGCTTTCATTTTATTAAAATTATATATGCATCTGGCTTGAATTAGCAAATAACTTCAGAAGGATTCTTTTCTTAAAAAACAGCAGGGTCTTCTCCTCCATCTTAATTTCCCCCTTCCAAGAAGTAATAAGCATTTCCAGTTCTTTCACAAGATGATTTTGGAATTAACACCATGCTTATGTTTCTATTTCTTGACTTCAAGTTTGACTCTCTTGACTTTTCAATATGAGACACGGGTTGAGTTCTGTTTCCTCCACTCGGATCCAATATACACACAATCTTTCCTACCTAGTTATATTATAATTTTGGTTAGATTCATACTAGCATTTGTATAATTATGACTAACAAACAATATCTGGAGCCAAGCCATTTAGTGAGATAGCATTACTTCTGTGAGGTTAATCCACGTCCTGGAGCTCGTTGTGGTGGTTGTTTTGTATCTTCCTTGCTTGGTTATCAAAGTGTGTATTGTGACTTCAACACCGACTTCTTTGCCAGAGAAAATGCTTAGAAGTTTTGATGCTCACTGTGACTGCTGCAGCACTTCGGCATTTTCAGGAACAGCACAAACATTTAACCTATTTTTCACACTGTTTCAGCTACTAACATGCTGCTTCAGCGAACAGGATTACACGAGGCCTGGGTCACAGACGGCCTGGGCTCTATATGGGCCACAGATATTTCAGACGCTACAAAACTTGATGCTAATCAGATCATCACTCAAAAGTGCTCAATTGTTTTTAATATGGTATCGTGGAAACAGCTTCCTTGGTGGCCCAGCAGTAAAGAACCCTCCAGCTAATGCAGGAGATGCGGGTTTGATCCCTGGAATGGGAAGATCTCGAGGAGAAGGCAATGGCATCCCACTCCAGCACTCTTGCCTGGAAAATCCCGTGGACGGAGGAGCCTGGTGGGCTGCAGTCCATGGGGTCGCTAAGAGTTGGACACGACTGAGCGACTTCACTTTCACTTTTCACTTTCATGCATTGGAGAAGGAAATGGCAACCCACTCCAGTGTTCTTGCCTGGAGAATCCCAGGGACGGGGGAGCCTGGTGGGCTGCTGTCTATGGGGTCGCACAGAGTTGGACACGACTGAAGCAACACAGCAGCAGTAGTATGGTCCCCTGGAACAGGAGATGGCAACCCACTCCAGTGGCTGCCTGGGACTCCCACGGCCAGGGCAGCCTGGCGGGCTACGGTTGACGGGGTCGCAAGACGTGGCTTAGCAACTAGACAACAACAACAAATAGGAACAGCACAGATGTGAAGGCAGACCAGGGAGAGAATTCTGGCCTGCTCCAACTAAACAAGTATTAACTCCTCTGAGTCTCGGTTTCTTTATCCACTAAATAAAGATTATTGGAATATCATAAGTTGATTTCTGATTTTTCCACCTACAGGAATAATTCAGTTAAGTTCAGTCGCTCAGCCGTGTCCGACTCTTTGCAACCCCATGGACTGCAGCAGGCCAGGCCTCCCTGTCCATCACCAACTCCCAGAGTTCACTCAAACTCATGTCCATCGAGTCAGTGATGCCATCCAGCCATCTCATCCTCTGTCGTCCCCTTCTCCTCCTGCCCCCAATCCCTCCCAGCATCAGAGTCTTTTCCAATGAGTCAACTCTTCTCATGAGGTGGCCAAAGTACTGGAGCTTCAGCTTCAGCCATCATTCCTTCCAAAGAAATCCCAGGGCTGATCTCCTTTAGAATGGACTGGTTGGTTCTCCTTACAGTCCAAAGGACTCTCAAGAGTCTTTTCCAACACCACAGTTCAAAAGCATCAATTCTTCAGCGCTCAGCCTTCTTCACAGTCCAACTCTCACATCCATACGTGACCACTGGAAAAACCATAGCCTTGACTAGACGGACTTTTGTAGGCAAAGTAATGTCTCTACAGGAATAATTAGATAACAACAACAACAAAAAAAAACCTGGATGCTGCTGCTGCTTTGTCATTTCTGTCTGGATTAAAATGCCCATAAGCATTGACCCTATCAAGATAGGATACGGAATTAAGCGAAACTTATCAAGGCCTTAAATGACAAGGGGAGGACTAAAGAGAGGAAGTTCAAGTGATGTGGGCCCGATGGTCAGGGAGAACGGCAAATGCAGATGGAGATGATCGCTAGTACTGGCTGAATACTCACCATTTAGCAGATACTGTTCTCCTTTAACCCGCACTGCCAGCAGCTGTGAGGGAGTTTTGTCCAGTTTACAGACGAGACGCTGAGGCAGCGACAAATACCCCGCCCAGGTTCACGGCCGCTTGTTGGCAGAGCCAGGGTTCAGATGTAAGAGGTGTTCTGATACCAAAGCGCAAGGATGTGTGCCTTCAATCATGATCTCGTAATGCCTCCCAGGAAGGTTTAAACAGCAATGTACAATGAAATAATATTAAACTCATCAGAGATTTTTTTTTTAAACATTGGCCTATTTGTGCCTGAAATGGAGAATTAGGAACAATCCTATAAGGGTGCATGAGTTTGTTTTGCCAAAGGTTGCAGGAGAAATTGTGCTTGTATCCATCTGCGTCTCCTCAGACCAGTCACACCCTGACCTTGAAGAGAGATCACGTTAAGGCCACGGAGGCAGGCCTGTCAGCAGCCGTAAGGCGTGCTAGCTACTTCTCAGGGTTATGATAATAGAGAATACTATGGACTGAACTGTGCACCACCAAAATTCGTATGTTGGAACCTTGACGTCCTGTGATTACATCTGGAGATAGTCTTTAGGAAGCAATTCAAGTTAAATGAAATCACAAGGGTAGGGGTCCTTATGGGATAGGTCTGTGCCCTTACAAGAAAGGGAAAAAAAAGGACAGAGACCTCTCACTCCTTTCCTGCCCTGTGCCATGGAAGGACACAACAAGAGTGGCAAGAACAGGGCCTTCACCAGAAAAGGAACTTGACTGGATCTTGATCTTAGGTTTTTCAGCCCCCAGAACTATGAGAAAATAAATTTCTGTTGTTTAAGCCACCTGGTCTATGGTATAGCCTCAACAGACTAATAACAGAGCAGGACTTTAGAAGAAATTTAATAATATTAGCTCTCTCTTCTTCCTCTTTCTACCTTTTCCTATGTTGGAGCTAAAAACAGGCAGCAAGAAGCAGTCAACTGTTGAAAAGAAAACCTAAGTGTGATTCCCACAAGAGGAACAGATTCAAGTAAAAACACAAAGTTTCTGTTTACCATTTATTAAGGAGATATTTATTAAGTGTAGAGATCAACAGTGTAAAGAACGAGAGTTGGGATCAGAAAACCTGGCTTATAAGGAGGCTTGGGTCTTTATTTGCAAGCTGGCTTTGGCCAAGTCATTCAGTCTTTCCCTTTGCCCAGACATGATCACAGAAGTCAGGCGAGATGATCTCTAAGTTTTTTCTGCTAAAACACCCTAGGTTCCTACAATGTAGGCGGTAGAAAACTAGTCAACAGAAGAGTCTGCTCAAGATAGACACTTAAAGCAGTAACACACTGAGAATTTAAAAGGAATTCCAATGACACAAATTAGATCCCAGTAACCAAGAGAAAAACTGAACATAACAAAAACCTGTGATATGCTATACCCAGAGTATACATATTTCCAAGGCAGTCTATAGATCATAATGAAAGCAATTACATAATTTCCATTTAAATAACAAGTTTCTGTGATTTAAAAGTGGCACGTTTTTCCTCCCAACAATAAGTCCCTGGCTGCTATCAGCTATTTTCATAGCATAATCTGAATCGGAGAAAAGGAAAGCACAAACAACACTTTTTCAAGCTGTGAGATTCAGGAATTGAAGAGATTTGATATAGGAGGGAGATGGGAACAAAGCAAGTATGTTGGTTTAAAGAAAATACAATCTATCAGAAATGCATATCAACATTTAATACATGGGTTTGTGGCAATCCTTGGCTTAGAAGTTTCCAAATAGCAAAAACTGTGAAACTCATTTTACTATTAAAAAAACAGAATTAGGAATAGTTATCAAAAAGCCCAGAGAATTCTAATGTAAAGTAATTCTTTGCCGCACGGTTGGAGCACATCAGACAGAGCCCTGGAGCTGAACCTGACCGTGACACTGTGGCCAGCAGGGCGACCTCTCTGGGCCTTACGGCTTTCTCCACACGGCACCAGTTAGAAAGTAATGTGACTAGCAGGTGGTAAAGGGCTGCATAAAGATGCTGTGAAAAAATGGGAGAGTTTTTAGGAAGTCCAAAGTGAAGCTGCTCAGTTGTGTCCGACTCTTTGTGACCCCATGGACTGTAGCCTACCAGGCTCCTCGGTCCATGGAATTTTCCAGGCAAGAGTACTAGAGTGGGTTGCCATTTCCTTCTCCAGGGGATCTTCCCAACCCAGGGATCAAATCCAGGTCTCCTGCACTGCAGGCAGCCGCTTTACAGTCTGTGCCGAAAGGCACACTCAATTTCCCCATGTCAAAGATGGGACAATATGAGGTGTAAAAAGCACAAAGCAACACAAAAGGTAAAAAAGAATTCCCAAAGCAAAAGAATCATATGAGGATACCAACAGTACCCTAAAAAAAAAAAAAATTATTTCAATATCTGGTAAAACTAAAATCTGAATACCAGAGGTGGTGGAATAAAATACCATTTTTAAACTTTCTAACTTGAGACTACTAGTCTTTTAACCTCAGTGAAGATGAAACTTGCTCTGTAGCTACTTATAAGGTAGTATATTTCCTACCAAGATGGATAAACTCCCTACAGCACTGGCTGTCTCCACAAACATCAGTTCAGGAGAAACCACAGTTTAGTAAGGGAAGCAGTGCCAGGAACTTAAAAAAAGAAGGAGAAAGAAAACTGCGCTGGAGTCGGCGTGCTGCAGGCAGGGTGAGGAGCCAGCTCTCCGCAGGGCCGCTCCTGCGCCTCCTGGGAGATGAGCGAGACAGACACACCATCACCTTGTCACGGACACAGGGCAACAGAGGCCCGGCTGTTGATGTCAACAGGGTAAAGCTGAAACTCCAGTGCTTTGGCCACCTGATGCGAAGAGCTGACTCATTTGAAAAGACCCTGATGCTGGGAAACATTGAAGGCAGGAGGAGAAGTGGACGGCAGAGGATGAGATGGTTGGATGGCATCACCCACTCAGTGGACATGAGTCTGAGTAAACTCCGGGAGATGGTGATGGACAGGGGGGCCCGGCATGCTGCAGTCCATGGGATCACAAAGAGTCGGACACAACTGAGTGACTGAACTGAACTGGTTAAAGGTGGGCAGCTTAAAGGCTTTCACGAGGTGAAAGCAAAACCCTTAGTTAGTGGAGACAAAGAGTGATCCACAGGAAGTCAGCAGGGCCTGGAGTTCACTATGCAAGATTAATCATGACCAGAGGCTGGTCTTCAGCCTTCTCAGTTCACATTAAGAGACAGAGAGGCTATGTCCTGGGAAGGAGAAAAGATCTAGAAATCTAGACACTCAGATGACTATGAAGGACACCCACAGTTAAATAAACACAGAACCCTAAGCACATTGGCTTTCCCTTCTGATAGGTGTGAAGAAAGGATGGGAGATGGGAAGTGGAGGAGAGGGCAAAGTCATGCCAGGCAACCAGTTCTACAAACAGGCAGGGAGGAAGTGGGTTCTCCGATTTCTCCCAAGTGTTACAGTCAGGCCCACAAAGAGCAGCGCCTCTGCAGCTGTCCTGCAGTTAACTGAGCCGCGCCCGGGGAAAGGAGCCAGAGGGTATATGGCCTCTAGGGGGCGCGGTCTGCACCCAGCCCTAGACGAGATTTGACTCCACCAGCGCCCTGATCTTCCAGCAGGGGAGATGCACAGGCTTGCTCCAGACATTCCACCAATACGGGCGTCGCCCGCTCTGGCACTCACACCACTAGAAACTCGGACCCCCTTAACTGTCCTTGGGAGGGGTTTTCTATATGTGCTGAGGCAGAATGATTAGAAATCATGTATCAATAATTTGGAAGTGGTCAAACAGGAGATGGTAAGAGTGAACATCAACATTTTAGGAATCAGCGAACTAAAATGGATGGGAATGGGCAAATTTAACTCAGGTGACCATTGTATCTACTACTGTGGGCAAGAATCCCTTAGAAGAATCCACCTGCCAACACAAGAGACACAACTGGTCCCCTGAGTCGGGAAGATCTCCGGGAGAAGGAAATGGCAGCCCACTCCAGTGCTCTTGCCTGGGAAATCCCATGGACAGAGGAGCCTGGAGGGCTGCAGTCCACGGGGTCGCACAGAGTTGGACATGACTGAGTGACTAAACAACAACTGGGAAATAACTTTTAATAATATTAACGACAGAGGAATTTATGTTTATTCAATAGCATAATAAGTTGCAAATATTTAAAATTTCCCACAAAAATTATTTTAAAATCCATTTTTCCACCATTAAAAGTATGTAACATTTAGATATTAGTGAAATTTTTAAAAGACTAGCATAATATTTTCAGGATTTTTCAATAACAGATATCATTAGAAATTTTTTAGAGAATCATTAAAAATCTAGTTGTCATTACAGAACCAGTTTCCCTAAATAAAATAAAGAAAACCTGAAGAAAAACAAATACTATTATCAATAGTATTATTTTTTATAGTTGCCATTATGTTATATAATCTATCAAACATCTAGCAATGTTTGCATCTAGATATTCAAATTTTTCTATTAAATTCTTCATAATGTGTTCACCTAATTTTACTTTTTTGGATTGATATGAGCTATAAGTTTGTTAAACAAAAGTTACAAATACCACCTTGAAAAAAGATTTAAGTTTGGAAATGTTAATATTTTCTAAAATGTGTACCCTTCTGTTATTGAAATGCTTCTAAATTTATACACATGAATCCAAATGTTGAAGATTATTTTTTTGCAATAGACTCTTCAGTTACTGTATAACAGAATATCTAGTATTTCTGAAATGGCTACGCACAGAATCCTACAAACATAGTGGAGAAAATATTTCCAAGACATACTTCACAACACCTTAATAAATCAGACCAAATTTTTTATTACTACACTGAAAGTCAAAAAGCTCCACTATGAAACGATATATAACCACAAAATATTCAACTTTTACTTTATATAGACTAACAAATTTAAGTGGTTGGAAAATCTTAATTATGTGAATTGTCAATATTCAGGACATTCATTATAAGATTTACAATGTTATTTAATCCTACCCCTACTAGTAGTAATGTAATCTTGGTAAAATTATTATATTTTAGTATTAACTTCCATTCCTATAAAATGGAAAAAGTTGCTTCCCTTGCTGACTGTTCAACAAATATTTTGTGCCTAGTCTGGGACAGCAATGTGCTAGAGTGGACAACTACCTGCCACAATAAACATGGGACACAGGTCCGTCGGTCAGCCAGTCCTAATAAACATGGGACACAGGTCAGTCAGTCAGCCAGTTCTAATAAAGATGGGACACAGGTCAGTCAGTCCTAATAAACATAGGACACAGGTCAGACAGTCAGTCCTAATAAACATGGTACACAGGTAAGTCAGTCAGTCCTAATAAACATGGTACACAGGTAAGTCAGTCAGTCCTAACAAACACGGGATACAGGTCAGTCAGTCCATCCTAATAAACATGGTACACAGGTAAGCCAGTCCGATGAAGATAAATTTAGGTGAAAAGATAAAGAAAGACTTGAGTTGCTCTATTAGGGTTAGATTAAAGAAGATCCCCTGGAGAAGGAAATGGCAACCCATTCCAGTATACTTGCCTGGAGAATCCCATGGACAGAGGAGCCTGAGGGGCTATGGTCCATCGGGTCTTAAGAGTCAGACACGACTTGGTAACTAAACCACTGCCACCACCAAGAAGATCCATCTGAGAAAGCTACATTTGTGTGGAGACCTATTCCTAGAATGTATGATCATGTCCTTTTCATTTCAAATATATTTTCTAAATGTTATTACTGAAAAATTAACTTTCATTTATCCATTATAAACAGAGATGGCAAAAGCAACTATACGCCAAAAACAGTTCCCACCAAGGTTTGGTTTTTAGTTCAGTAGCTGCTAACAAGGTACAGAGCTGGCTAATTTAACTTGTTGTGTGTCCCAGGCACATTCCACCCTCTGGTAGGTAGAGTTAGTAATGAGAAAGAAAAACTAGAAGTTTACTGGTAGGAAGTTAGAGGTGAGGAACAGGGGAGAGGGGAAGAATAAAGAGAAGTAAAGGATCTGAATGATCAACAAACTGGATAAACTGCTCATGAATAAATCATGAATAAGCGGCATTTCCATTCTCATTTTCCTCCAAAGAGGCAAGAGTTTCAGTGGAGTGGGGTGTGTGTCTCTGCACACGGGCGTGTGTGTGCCGTGGCTTTTATACCAACTCCACCCAGCACTTTCCCCTTTTTACTTTCAAAGAATTTTATCTCAAAGTGTAAGGTTTAAAGGCAAATCTGTAACTATGAAACGGCTCTGGTTCAACGTTATCAGAAAAGGACCAGAACTTTAGATTATATAAATTCTCATGTTTTTCTTCGGAGATGCATCAGCCACTTGGCACAATACTCCAGTCACTGCAGAAAGCCTGATTCCTCACTCCTTCCCTGATAAACTGTTCAATCAGAACTATGTTCAATTTACTTTTAAGTGTAAACTAAAAAGTTAGAATTCAACCTTTGGGGGGAAAAAATGACTTTAGAGGGGAGAAATTCATCTTCTTTAAAGATATACAAACACTACTAACAAGAGTTGATATAAATTGTTGCTTGTTATAACTCTTTCTGTAGGTTTTTAACTTAAGGACTTTGCAATTGACTGTATAAATTAAATTATCTTGGAACGTACACTTTCCTTATACTGTTATGAAAGCTTTCAGTCCTTAACTTATATGAGTACTGAGAACATTATCTAGAGATAATTCAAGACAGGAATAATCTGAAGAACTTAATAGGAAGAATATACACAGAAAGACTAACTTCGTCAAACTTAATTATATTGGATACAAATGAAGAAATATGTGAATTCCTTTATTTTTTGATGAGACTTTATTTTTTAAGAATAGCTTTGGGTTCAGAGAAAAACTGATGGGGAAGTATAGATGTTTCCCATATAACTCCTGCCCTCACACATATGCATAGTCTTTGCCATTATCAACATCCCACCAGAGTATTTTGATATATATATATTTGTTACAGCTGATGAACCTACTCTGACACGTCACAATCACCCAAAGTTCTTGTTTTATGATTCACTCTTAGAACTGTAGTACATTCCATGTGTTTAGACAATGTATAATGACATCTCCATCATTATGGTATCACAGAGAGTATTTTGCTGCCCTAAAAAACCCTCTGTGCTCTGCCTATTCATCCCCTCTAAATCCTTTCACTTATAAGTATTTTTCATATCATCATAAAGCTGGGCACAAAAGAAGAGTCTTGATTCTCCATCCTGTAGCTATCTGAGGTGAGGCAAGAATATAAAAATGGGGGTATTGTATCTCCTCTCTTTCCCTGCCCCTCTTCCACCACCCAGACTCATATCTCCCCCAAAAAACAAAGAGAGGACCACGTACTGTTCACCGCTGAATCTCCAGCACCAAAGACAAAACTACCACACAAAAAAAGAATAATGTTCCTGAAATCTTTTAGATGAGCTTTTTTCTCAACAAATTATTACTAGAAATACCAAGTAAAACTTTGGTGCTGCCCTAAAACACGATTCCTCCTTCTGCTACTACAAACCTCAGTGCAAAGTGGTATGGCTATAGCCCCTCAGTAAGAGACTAATCAGGTCCCTGCAAAATGAAAACAAAAGCAGCACCAGTGAATATCCAAAGCTGAAAGATTTCCTCAATGACCCTGAAATAGAGTTTTCAAATACAGATTAGAAACCAGAGAAGTAAACAATCTCCAGGAACCTAGAAGACATCTGAGGAGAGGTAGAAAGAAGGGCTGCCAGGCATGCTGCCATATAGACGGTAAGACTCCAAAGAAACGGCAGGCGCGCGTAAGAACAAAAAGGGCACCTGGAATACCGAGAAACTCTAAGTGTCTGCAGACATCCCACTAAGAAGTGATAACTTCTTTACACTCCATTCCACTGGCAAATCTAAAGAAGGGTACTCCCCTCGCACATTTACAAATGCAGCTAAACTGTACCTTGAACAACCATTATAATAAAATGAAAAGGAGTCACACTTTATTTAAAAAACCTCGTCCCCAAGGAAATTCATCTATTAAAACTAAAGAAACAAAGCATTCATTAGTCATTAACCTTGAGAATGAATGCCACTTAAAATTTCCTCTCTCAGTATTAACTTTGTATAAAGTTCTGTTAACAATATTTTATTATGTCCTCCACATCCCATTTAATATTATCGGGGGGGGGGGGAATCACATAAAAACAAGGCATAATAGATTGCTGAAATTCGGTCCCGAAGTCTATTTATTCTCAGTACACAACCCTCTCCCCGTCTCCTTCCCCTTCCCCTCTCACCTCATACCCTGTGATGCACAGGAACTCATCTCCTTTCCACACAATTACATGACAAACAGAAATGATTTAGTAAGTAAAACAGTGTAAAAAAAGAAAGAATGGCACAGGAAAGAAAATGGTTAATGAAAATCAATACCTATACCTAAGCAAATCGTGGTAAAAATGCCACCTGGTACTCTGAACTACTGAAATAAACTGTTAAACCTGGAGCCTTCTTCCCTTTCTATTAAAAGATCTTTCTTCTCTATTAATCCCACAAACGCCCAAGTCGCTGGCGTGGGAGAGGCCTCTCCTCCCTTCACTTTACATCCAGTGTTTGTTTGCAACAAGAAAAGCAAACTACAGCTAGAGAAAGGGACCGGTCATCCCATCCGTGCATTTATACGTATTCATTACAAGCATCTTCCGAGTTTCAGACCCTAAACCTGGGCTAGAAAGGATCACTGCTGGGTAAAGAGGGCTGAAATGAGGGAGAAAGTTTGCTCCAAACCCAAGACTTAAGCGCGCGCGCACACACACACACACACACACACACACACACACACACACACGAACAAAGGAAGTTAAGACAGTTGGTGAGCCTTTGACACCTGGTCACAAGAGTTCTCTTTATTCATTACAACACAGATTCAAACTATGGAGGAAACAATGGGAAAGTGCACCAATCCACTCACTATGAAAGACAGGCTTCTAATACAAATAAAACTCTTTTTATAGCCAATTTCTTAAGAACACATTTGTGTTCTGGTACGTGGTTTATGACTTGGGGATATACCTGCCAATAAATTATGCACTATAAAACAACAACTATAAAATAACATGCTGAGAGATAGTTATAAATGCAAGCTTGCACCATGTATCTTTCTGTGAAATCTTAATATTTCATGTAGATCCTTTCATTCAGTTGGAAAAATCCTTCCAAACGACTTAGGAGAAAAGACCAATATTCTCTTTGTCAAAAACCTATTACATATATCATGAGCCTCCTAACTGTAAAAAGTCATGAATATTTTTATACATGTGTATATGTGTATATAAAAATAAAATAATCTATACAGTATGGAAAAATAATTATGATTAATGAATATGAAGCACTTTCTGTGTCTGGACTTTTGCATCTCTTTGTTATTAATACTTGAGATATGCTCTGTCCATTTGTAGCTGGATGTTTTTGATACTGAGTTGAATGAGCTCTTTATATATTTTGGATATTAACCCCCTATCAGATAGGTGATTTGCAAATATTTTTCTGCCGTTAGACAGGCTGTCTTCTCATTTTGTTGATGGTTTTCTCTGCTGTGAAGCTTTTTAGTTTGATCTCCCATTTGTGTATTTTTGCTTTGGTTGCCCTGGTTTTTAGTGTCAAATCCAAGAAATCATTGCCAAGACCCGTATCAAGAAGCTTCCTGCCTATGTTTTCCAAGCCTTTAATCCATTTTGAGCTGTTTTTGTGCACTGTGTAAGGTAAGGGGTCCAGTTTTCCAAACACCGTTTATTCACATGACTGTGCTCTCCACACTTTACGCTCTCGGCTCCCTTGTCATGAACTGATGGACCACACACCGCTGTGTTGCTGAGTCACTAAGTCGTGCCCTACTCTTTAGCAACTGCGGCCTGCCAGGCTCAGTCCACGGGATTTCCCAGCAAGAATTCCAGAGTGGGTTGTCATTTTCTTCGCCAGGAGACCCTGCTGACCCAGGGATCAAAAGTCCGTCTCCTACATTAGCAGGTGGCTTCTTCACCACTGAGCCAGCAGGGAGGCCACTGGACCACAGACACGCAGGCTGATTTCTGGGTTCTCTCAGTTCTGTTCCATTAAATCCGTGCCTGTGTTTATGCCAATATCGTACTGATCTGACTACTACTGCTTTGTAATACAGCTTGAAATCAGGAAGCATGAGGACTCCAACTTTGTTCTTCTGTCTCAAATACCTAAGTTATCTAAAAATGACACCACAAATGCTGGTACTATTTATTATTCTAATTGAGGATATAACAGAAACAGCTGCCCAAATCCACACAAGGGAAGTGACTAAATCAAATTAAAGTCCAGGTTGTGTAACCCCAAATCGGAGTTGCTCATCAGAATGAACACTGCATCCACAATCATCAGTTCACTCGGAATTTATATATAAAATATACATGGACAGAGACAGACAGACAGACCTGTAGATTACCTATCAAGAATGCTAAATGAAATGCAAACATGTACCTCAGAAAGTAGATGACAAGTGTATGTCCTTCCCCATTAACTACAACGAGAGTCCTGGTTGATGGAGGTGGTGCCTATGACCCAAGATTCCAACAAACCATTTGATCTAAGGAGATGGGAGGGAGGTTTAGGAGGGAGGGGACATATGTATACCTATGGCTGATTCATGCTGAGGTTTGACAGAAAACAACAAAATTCTGTAAAGCAATTATCCTTCAATTAAAAAATCATTCTTTAAAAAGTCAGGTTTTTGTTTAGGTAGAGGTAGGGGGTATAATTTAAATCCAAACAGTTACATGAAATCATTATTTAAAAAAAAAAAACTTTAAAAACGCATCACAATTTTCACCTTCTAGGTGGCGTGGCCTATGGTAAACCTGCTGTGACTCACCCTTATTTTCCTGAAATGTAGGCTAGTAACAATGCCTCCCTTCTACCCGCCTCTGTAACCATTAAAGAGATCAGTGCTTTGCTATCTCTGCTCTCCGACGGAGGGAGGAAGGTGTGGACTAGCATCTTCACAGCCCTACTCTGCGTCCAGCAGAGCTGTTGCTGCTCAGGTGCTCAGTCACGTCCCACTCTTTGCAACTCCCTACAAAAGTCGTGAGATTAACCTCCACAACCACCACCTGGGCAAGGTATTATTCCCATTCTGCACAAACAGAAATGAGGACAAAGAAGACTTATGGTTCTGGATTAGATCGCCCATACATTAAGGACAGAGCCTAGATTTCAACCCCAAACTAACTAGATGGCCTTGGCAACCAGGGATTCCGTAAGCAGCCCAGGATGCACGCTGGAAACCACCTCCTCGACTTCCTTCTCTGGGCCAATCTGCGTCATAACTCCTTCCCATTTACAATCCCAGAACTACCGTGGATGAGAACTCCAAACAAAAGAGCACTGATACTGACCATCTAAGATTATCCCTTCAAAGTAATCAAGGGAAATTAATTTGAAGATATTAAAATGTAAACTTTAACACAGCATTAAAACTTGAAAACAAAAATACAAGAAAGTAAATGTGACCCAATATAAAATTATCTTTTATGTGTATGTGTTCTTCAGCCAAAGACTTGCATAAACTATCACTTGGAGAGAAAGCACGTCTATTTTCAAGGATGAAATGAAATGCTTAATGAATTAGTTGGATTTTTTCCCTATTTCCCAACTTTTTGATCCTTTCTATTTCATCACTTCATTGTGCCACAAAACTTCATAAAGTGGACACAGTAGCTTATTTTGAATATTTGAATTGCTTTGTTAGAGTACGAAAACATTACTTTCAGAGATGCTATCAAATGACCTTGATGATCTACACAACATTCATTATAGACTGGTAAACATTTGTGAAAATCCTTGCTGTGATGATTGATTGCTTTTTTCCCTGCTTCAGTTACCTCAGACTAAATTGCCTGTCATTAAAATGATGACTTCTGTCAATGCAGTTTCTTAATCCTTCCTCAAGCCTTTCTAGCAATGACAATCTTAGAATAATATATTGTAAGTCTTTATGGATCAATAATGCTCAGTATAAAACACTGCAATCTACCACCAAGATTTTTATCCCCCTATCTACAATGATGTCTGACAAACTAACTAACAGTAAAATTTCTCTCTAAGGAAAAAAAAAAAAGACATCTAACAAACAAGCCAAATACAATACTATAAACAGCATATGCCAATCTAAACAAGTTAAGAATTTTGAGTGAAGTTCAATGTTAGCAAAATGCTTTTATCCTAAAGTAGTTAATGACTGAGATGTCATTTGCAGACTACTCAAGAAAAAAATTATTCAGGCCCTTACTCAGACATTTTGAAATGATTTATGGGAGGTTATTTATGTGAAAAGGCTTCTCCACAATGTCAGAAACAGAAGGCTTCCACTTAAAAACCATAAAAGACAAGCCTACATGCCTACTCTGGTTAAATTTTTTCCACAGGAAATTAGAAAAGACATTTTTTTAATTTATCTATATTTAGACTGTACCTTGAACATCTTCATATGGAAATCAGCTTCTAACTGCCTCTAAACACTACAATTTAAATGTTTTCATTTAAGCCAAGAATTACTTAAATGCCACTGTATCAATGAAAACAGAGGCATGACGCTGCTTTGTAACTGACAGTACCTCTTCTATATAATGAGTTATATTAACTATGTCTTCTCTAAATCTCCATGTATTTTATCATTTACTAAATTCAAATAACTGAAATCTTTGACAGTGTTTAACTGGAGGGGCAAAGTTTCAACAAGCTAGCAGTTCATATTTTTCCTCCTGAACTATTTAACCACAGGATAAGAATAAACAACTTTTATTTACTATTTGGCAATTAGAAAAAATATCAGATTTCACTGGATTTAGAGAATTAACTCTACATAAAATATCACCTTAAACTTCCAAGGTGGGGGAAGTAGGGAAATATAAACTCCACGCATGCTTTCTCAAGAAACCACTGTTGGAATTAAAACTGAGGAAGTAAAAAAGGTAAAAGGAAAACACAGAAGTCAGGAAACAGGGGTCTAACGCAGAAAAGAGACAGAAGAAGTCTACACTGAAGCAGGGCGTACGGCTCCAGGAGCAACGCCTCCAACCAGAACACACACACTCATGCATCATGTTACCAGCTTCACCATACTGAGAAGAGTTCATAGTTCTGTCAGAACTCAGGGTAAGAACTGGTAACTGGTATAAAGAAAATCAAGCTAATGGGTGGGAAGTTAGTAACTCAAAAAAATTTACACAAGGGAAAAAAGTGAGCATAGTACATTATATAGCTTTGTTGTAAATGTTCACATAGTCATAATAGTATGATATAAATATAATGGAAGAGAAGAAGAGGAAAAAAAGGAAAGCAGAATGCGGTCAGAGGAAAGGAGGGAAACATGCTTAATAATAATAATATGCTAAAAATTTTAAATAATTTTCATAGTAGAAAGACACTATGTAATTAAAACTGCAAAGACAGAAAATGGTAGTATGAATTTCAGGATATAGAGGTAAATAAAAAGGAGAGACAAAAACAAAATATTGAAAGCAGTTATCTCTGTGCATCTAAGGAATGAAAAGGGAGCTGCCCGTTTTTCATTCTAAACCTAACATATTTTGACTTTTTAAACTATGCACACTGAGTTTTCCGAAATTTTTTAAATTATTGAATGAAGTGGAACCACATGAATCAACACTGACAAAATAACAAAAAGGATATTGGGGGGAGAAAAGAAAATTGCAAACTACTGATAATCACTTACACCAAGTTTAAAAACAGAAACCCAAAACAGACAGGGATAGGGTTAAGGTATGACTACTGGAAAAACCATAGCTTTGACTAGGTGACCCCATGGATAATACAGTCCATGGAATTCTCCAGGCCAGAATACTGGAGTGGGTAGCCTTTCCCTTCTCCACGGGATCTTCCCAACCCAGGGATCGAACCCAGGTCTCCCACATTGCAGGCAGATTCTTTACCAGCTGAGCCACCAGGGAAGCCCAAGAATACTGCAGTGGGCAGCCTATCCCTTCTCCAGTGGATCTTCTCAACCCAGGAATCGAACTGGGGTCTCCAGCACTGCAGGTGGATTCTTTACCAACTGAGCTATGGGGGAATCTCTCGAAGAATTTACTACAGGAACTCAATCCCAGATTTGAGCAAGCATAAACAGATCTGTGGAACTCCATGAAACATACTGAAATATACTGGAACTCCTCTATTAACTAGCAATGACACCACATACAAATGACTTACCAGATCTTCACCTCCATTTTTTCATGTGAAAAATATGGGTAACAACAGTATCTACCTGATTATATTATTTTGTGAATTAAGTGAGATACTGCAGGTAAAGTGGTTGGAACATGTGTGTACTGAGCTGCTTGAGTCCTGTTCGACTCTGTGTGACCCCATGGAATGTAGCCCGCCAGTCTCCTCTGCCCGTGGGATTTTTCAGGCAAGAACACTGGAATGAGTTGCCATACACTCCTCCAGGGGATCTTCTCAACCCAGGGATAGAACCCAGGTCTCCCACATTGCAGGTGGATTCTTTACCATCTGAGCCACTAGGGAAGCCCATTTCTCTTACCTGCAAGTAAATCCTAAGAATTTGTACATCATTTACTTACATCTTTTTTGCGAAAGTTCTACAGAATGACAGATATGTCTGAAGGCTTTTCCACTGAATTTTCCATTTCTGAAAGTATGTGTTTTCTACAATTCTAGTATGAACAAGAGTTACCAAATATTGAGCAGTACAGTGAATCATGTGATAGTTACTTTAAGAATATTATCTTGACCCTTAAGCAACTCTGTAAGGCAATTTCTGTTACCTAGATTTTTACATAAGAGACTGGAGCTTGGAGTTTAAGACTGCAGAACCAGTATTCTGACCTGGAGAATTCCATGAACAGAGGAGCCTGACAGGCTACAGTCCATGGGGTTACAAAGAGTCAGAAACGACTGACTGACTTTCACTTCACTCAAGAGAAATGAAGGATTAAGTTATGCGGAGACACTGGCATTTTAAATATTCTCTGAAACAACGTATCCTGCAATGATGATGTATCAGTTTAACAGACAACATTTTTCTTAGTGCTGCATAAAATAACAATGCTCTTAGATTCAGTGAAGTACAGTAGACAAGGATGAAGGGAATTCTGTACAGAATGGCAACCCAAGGCACAGAACTGGAATTCTTAAGGCATGAGTGTTGGCATGTATAATTCAGGTAGGCTGGCAGGTGGCTGTGTACAAAGAGGAGTTAGAAAACAAGGGTGGAAAGGCAAACCATTCCACTAGTTTGTTTACCTGGGTCATCAGCATCCTAGTTAATTAACTACTGCTTTGTGGGACAGAGCATAAATCTTAGTATGTGATGGGGCAAGTTCACTCACACTGTTCTTCAAAATTATCTGGCTCTTCTTGCCCCTTACACTTCCGTATCAATTTTAAAGTTAGACTATTTAATGCTGTAAAAAAAAAAAAAATACTAGATGAGATTTTGATCAGACTTTCATTATTGAACTTATTACATTTATTTGGGAGAAAATTTCTATTCTTATACTTTCCCATTCAAAAGCATAGTATCCCTCTCCATTTATTTAGCTCTTAGGTTTTTCAATGAAGTTGTATAATTTCTTCCATAAAGGTTATACACATCTTTTGTTGGATTCAGTCCCTGGTATTTATTGTTGGGGATTTTTTTTACTGCAAATGGCATTTAAATTATGTTCTGTAAATTGATAGACTATTTAGTAATCTCAAGCATATATAATAATAAGATTAATGTTAATATGTTTAATCTTGCTCTTCTATATATTTCATGTATCATAATTTAAAATCTAACAAAACACTTCCAAGATATACAGACTATTAAGACTTCAAAAGTCCAAATAAGGATGGTAACACAGGTAATTTCATTTAAAACAACTGAAGCACAGACTTAAACTGTCCTGGAAAGAACTCAGCATCCAAAAGACCCATATTCATGTATAATATTATACAATGCCTATAAAATATTGGGCTATTAAATACTGGATGAGATTCATTTCTGCAACCTTGAAACAAATGACAGGAGTAGTAGTGTGATATCAAAACAATTATTGTTGCTCACTTCAGTGATTTTATTGGAGTCAACTCTCAACTGCCCACACCAACAGAGAGAGACCCTGACGCGTGCAACAGAGAACTACAGGTAACCAAGCCGAGGGAGTGGAAAGCACAGTCAACAATCAGGCCCCGCTAAATTTATCAGTAACCGGAAAGCTGGGTCATCTGCTCTCCTCTCCCTCAAGACAACTTCACTGACTACATGAGACAGCTGGTGGCAGAGAAGAGGCAGCAGAAACGAATTCCAGACAGTCTCCGTAAGATCTGAAATGGACCATGCGCAGACATCTGTTCTGCCCACATTTCTCTAATTCAAGTTCTAAAATGTCTTTATTCTCTGTGTTTATGAGTCATTAGCAGAAAAACAAAAACAGCTGAGGAAACCAGTCTGGAACCAGCATGCTAACTCCCAAATCTCTGTCTCTCGGGCTCCAAATCTTGGGCCTCTGACTGCCCACCTGCATGTTTCCTACACGAGAGTCCTCTGACGTCCCAGACGTGGCTTGTTCACTAGGGCAGTCCTCCCCAACTCCCGAAACCAGGTCCCCTCTCCAGCGTCCCTGCGCCACCTGGGAACCTAGACGCCAGCTGCTCTCGGCCACTCCCACAGAACGTTAGGACCACAATACCCCGTTAACCATCGAGACGCGCTGACTGACTCTGCGTCAGCCTTCCTGCTTTCTGCTCGCCGCCCCTGCCTGCATCAGGCACTCGTCATCTTTCCCCTAACTACTGTAGCAATTGAGTGGTCTTTCCACCTTCAGTCTCCACCAGAAAACCTTTTGAAAATGCAAATAGGTGCATGTTACTCTCCCACTCAAAAATTTTTTAACGCCCAACCAATGCTTACAGGATAAAACCCAACATTCTTAGGGCCACATCCAAAGAGCTTTCATAGCCCACGTTTCCAGTCACCCTCACAGGTCCACAACCTCTTCTTCCTAGCCCTACTCTCTAAATGCATCCACACCTCTGCACATAATGTCCCCTTAACCTAAATTCCTTCTTCACTTTCTATTACCAACTGGAAATATTCTTCAGATAAAGCAGCAGCATCTCACAAAGACCTTCTCTGAACCCTGAAGAAGACAAGCACTGCTCTAAAGTTTCCTTTGAATCATGACTTATTAAAAGGCACATATAACACTGCATTTTAATTCTCTATTAATGTCTTTCTCTTCCTAAATAACATTTAACCCAGACTTACAGCACAGTGTCAGTATTCATCAGACACCAAAAAACATCAGAATAAATACTATGTATTTCTACTAGCTTCTTATTAATCTGAAAATATAATTATCACTGATACTTTGAAATTAAAATATTTCTGGGTAGGAGTCATTACATCTTACAATAAGGAATTTGTGTTATAAAATGCCTACTAATATGATTTATATATAAAATTGAAATACTTTGTACTAATTTTAAGTGGCTTATTCACTTAAAAAGGATTAAAATTTTTCCAATCTTTAAGTGTGAAAATTATAAATCCAATAATTAAAAGCTATTTTCAAATATGAAGATGAGCATAATTTTGTTCCCAACAAATAATTCTGGAATATTAATGTTTCCTCTAAGTTTTAATGTCCCTACTTGATTCTGAATATACAACCTGGAGGGAATAATTTTCAATTTACTGAACAACAAAAAAATATAACTTTATAACTCTGTAGTTAAACTAATTTCACACACAAATATTTAATTAAATCCCCTAAATAAATTATATTTACTAAATCATCTTATATTTTATAACAATATGATGAAACAACATACAAAAATAAGCAGAAAGCCATCTGCAGTTAAATTATTCATTTTAAACTGTACACATTACTTAGAAACACTATCAACAGGATCTCACTCAGAAGTAATGTATATCAATCATTAAAAAAAATAATTCAATGCAGACACACATATTAAGCAAACACAGGAAGTCAATTTTATACTTATTTCTAATAAAAGCATTTGACCATAGGAAAAAAATGATACATATCAATAATATTTTATAAAACTTATGCAGTATGTATACTCAGTGGTACCAGATTGCAAAATATACAATTCAATCAAACAGAAGATCAAATTTGTTTACTCTATTGTCTGAAATACATACATTTTATAATTCCAAGAAGTTGTAAGCTCATTTAAAATACTTTGCATTTACAATCTAAGTTAATATTAACACTACTCAGTGATTCTCATTCATTATGAATGTTTTTATGAATTTTTGAGAACTGTCTGATTCAGAAGCACAGATCCCAATGGATGCTTTTAACCTTCATCTTACCAATGCCAAATGGTGAATAAAAATCAGTAACTGAAGAAATCTGATTTAACTATAACACTGCATGTGTGTATGAAAAATAGTTCCTTGACATTTCCTTACATCCCCACCTGTCCTCCCTCCCCCAGGAACAAAGGAAAGAAAACAGGAAAATCTTTACTTTCAAGTCAGTTGGAAGTGATGAAAAAAATTCATCACACCAACAAAGATAGAAAAGTTATAAGAATAAAACATTAAATTGAAGACACTGACTGTACTCACCCTATGATAAAAAAATGAAAAAGCCTATGCTACATCTTCATTTTTTAATTTAAAAATCTACCTAAAAAGAGCAAGTGCCAATTCATCTTCTATTTCCAACAATAGTTCTCTAAATCTCCATTATGGTTCATAGTTATGAGGGTTTTATGACAACATAATATAGCAACAACTCTAATAAAAGATTAAAAAGTTATTTATAAACATGCGCATATTCTCTAAAGTCTTAAGTGTAAGGTTACTAAGCTTAACACAATTTATTTCTTAATTAAGAAATTTTCAAACAAAATCATTTACATGTATTCAAAGAAAGATTTTAAATTAGTTATAAAATGTGCCATTTTATTGCAAAAAAAATTAAGAACTATGCTTCAAATTTGAGTACTTTCTCAATTTCAAATATATTATCTAACTAGCTTATTTAATTTTTAAAGTAAAAATTGTCAGCATTTACTAAGTTTACTATGTATCAGGTGCTGTTCTAACCATATTACATATACAAACACATTTATTTAGTGGTTGAGAAAATAAATTACTCCAGGGGACAAAGCAGAAGAGCTGGGATTTGAACACAGGCAGTCTTGCTCCAGAATTCATACCCTTTACTATAAATTTACAGCGTCTTCTGTGCCAAGGTCTATACCTGGGACTTGCAACTCAAGAGTTCACAGAAACAAACAAAACACACAGTCACTGCTTTCAAAGAGTTCATAACTATACACACATAAACCAATAGCTTTTCTAGTGATGAGAGACTTCTAGTAATATGATCCAATTGCTCAAAGAGCTCAAATCAGTGTAATTAATTCTTAAAGTGGCTCAGATCATGAGCTCCTTATTGCAAAATTCAAGTATAAATTGAAGAAAGTAGGAAAAACCACTAGGCCATTCAAGTATGACCTAAATCAAACCCCACATGATTACACAGTGGAAGTGACAAACAATTCAAGGGATTAGATCTGGTAGACAGAGCGCCTGAAGAACTATGGACGGAGGTTCCTAACTATGCAGGAGGCGGTGACCAAACCATCCCAAAGAAAAAGAAATGCGGGAATGCAAAGTGGATGCCTGAAGAGGCCTTACAAATAACTGAGAAGAGAAGGCAAAAGAGAAAGGGAAAGACGTGCCTAACCAAATACAGAGTTTGAGAGAATAGGAAGGAGAAAGAAGAGAGCCTTCTTAAATGAACAATACAAAGAAATAGGAAAAAAATTTATAACTAGAGGGAAAGAAAATTGGAGATGACATGAGAACATTTCATCCAAAGATGGCACAACAAAGCAAAGAAACAGCAAGGCCCTAACAGCAGGAGAAGAGGTTAAGAGGAGGTGGAAGAGCAGAGAAGAACTGTACCAAAAAGGTCTTCACGAACCAGATGACGACGATGGTGCGATCACTCACCTAGAGCCAGACATCCTGGAGTGAGGAGTCAAGTGCGCCTTAGGAAGCATCACTACGAACAAAGCTAGTGCAGGTGATGGAATTCCATCTGAGCTATTTCAAATCCCAAAAGAGGATGCTGGGAAAGTGCTGTATTCAATATGCCAGCAAATTTGGAAAACTGAGCAGTGGCCACAGGACTGGAAAAGGTCAATCATCCAAATTCGTAAGAAGGGCAGTACTAAGGAAGGAAGGTTATGACCAACCCAGATAGCATATTCAAAAGCAGAGACATTACTTTGCCGACTAAGGTCTGTCTAGTCAAGGCTATGGTTTTTCCTGTGGTCATGTATGGATGTCAGAGTTGGACTGTGAAGAAAGCTGAGCGCCGAAGAATTGATGCTTTTGAACTGTGGTGTTGGAGAAGACTCTTGAGAGTCCCTTGGACTGCAAGGAGATCCAACCAGTCCATTCTGAAGGAGATCAGTCCTGGGTGTTCTTTGGAAGGAATGATGCTAAAGCTGAAACTACAGTACTTTGGCCACCTCACGCGAAGAGTTGACTCATTGGAAAAGACTCTGATGTTGGGAGGGATTGGGGGCAGGAGGAAAAGGGGACAACAGAGGATGAGATGGCTGGATGGCATCACCGACTCGATGGACGTGAGTCTGAGTGAACTCTGGGAGTTGGTGATGGACAGGGAGGCCTGGCGTGCTGGGATTCATGGGGTCGCAAAGAGTTGGACACAACTGAGCAACTGAACTTGAACAAATATTCAAACCACCGGACAATTGCACTCATCTCCTGTGCTAGTAAGGTCATACTTAAAATTCTTCAAGGCTTCAGCATTACATGAACTGAGAACTTCCAGGTGTACAAAGTATTTAGAAAAGACAAAGGAACCAGAGATCAAATTACCAACATCTGTCAGACCACAGAAAAAGCAAAGGAATTTCAGAAAACCATCTATTTCTGCTTCAATGACTATGCCAAAGCCTTTGATTGTATGGATCACAACAAGCTGTGGAAAATTCTTAAAGAGATGGGGAATACCAGACCACCTTACCTGTCTCCTGAGAAACCTGTATGCAGGTCAAGAAGAAATAGTTAGAACTAGTCATGGAGCAATGGTTCCATTGACTGGTTCAATACTGGGGAAGAAGTATGGCAAGGCTATATATTGTCACCCTGCTTATTTAGCTTCTATGCAGAGTACATCACGAGAAATGCTAGGCTGGATGGAATCCAAGCCGGAATCAGTACTGCCAGGAGAAATATCAACAACCTCAGATACGCAGAGGATATCAATCTAATGGCGGAAAGTGAAAAGGAACTGAAGACCCTCTTGATGAAGGTGAAAGAGGAGAGTGAAAAAGGTGGCTTTAAAACCCAAAATTCAAAAAAACTAAGATCATGGAATCCAGTTCCATCACTTCATGGCAAATAGATGGGGAAAAGGTGGAAACAATGGCAGATTTAATTTTCTTGGGCTCCAAAATCACTGCAGATGGTAACTGCAGCCATGAAATTAAAAGACACTTGCTCCTTGAAAGAAAAGTTATGACAAACCTAGACAGTATATTAAAAAGCAGAGGCATCACTTTGCCAACAGAAATTCACATCATCAAAAGCTATGTTTTTTCCAGTGGTCATGTATAGATGTGAGAGTTGGACTATAAAGAAAGCTGAGAGCTGAAGAATTGGTGCTTTTGAACTGTGGTGTTGGAGGAGACTCTTGAGAGTCCCCTGGACTGCAAGAAACTCAAACCTGAAGGAAATCAGCCCTGAATATTCATTGGAATTTCATTGGAAGGACTGATGCTGAAGCTCCAATATTTTGGCCACCTGATGCGAAGAGCTGACTCACTGGAAAAAGACCCTGATGCTAGGAAAGATTGAGTGCAGGAGGAGAAGGGGGCAACAGAGGATGAGATGGTTGGATGGCATCATTGACTCAATGGACATGAATTTGAGCAAACTCCAGGAGATAGTAGGGGACAGGAAAGCCTGGCGTGCTGCAGTCCACAGGGTTGCAAAGAGTTTGACACAACTTGGTGATTGAACAACAAAAACAACAAAGTGACTCTTCACAAAGCAGGCGACATCTAGTTTCAAAGGGTGGGAATACGAAGGGGAACTCTAGAAAGGTACACTAGGAACAACTGCTAAGGTCCCAGTGAATGCTGTTCTAAGGCTATTAGATTCAACTGTGTAAGCAACTGAGAGTGAAGGGCTGTTTCCTCTGTCCAGCCAAGTGTTTCCGTTTCAAAAGAAAAATGCAAAAATACTCTTCAATGTTACTGAAGACAGGTGGAAAAGAAAAGCGGTTGAAGACAATAACATTAGTTAGAAACCTTCTAGAGTAGCCAGAAAGAAAATATACAGAGAGAAGAAAGAATGAAGAGTCATTTTCAAAGTAGAGAAACTGAGTTTGATGGGAAAGATGAGAGATGGGATCAAGTCTGAAATTTCTGCACTGAAAGACTTACAAGTGACAACATTAAATGGATACAGAAAAAAGCAACATAAATTGAGGGGAATTGGGGTATAATTCATGATTTCAAACAATATAGCTGACACTACAAGTCTTGATTTTCATGTTTTAAAAAATGAGCTGCTTTCTGTCACCATATATGAAATACTAATGTAAGTTTCTGAAACTTATTTTCTTTGACCCTTATTTATACCATTTTCTTGTTATGAATACATCTAATACTAAGTATGGAATAATTTCTTCTTAGAAAGTATGACCTAAAATAAAAAGATCAACCTCTAAAACCCAAAAGCACTGACTTATTTACTGTATGTTATTAATGTATGAAGGTTGTGACTTTGATACAGCTGTAGCACTCACTTTGATGTCAGTAGTAGCAGAAGTACCCCAGCTGCCTTCTATACTTAGTCTAAGTGAAAATATATTTTTAATACCTTGGGGTATCAAATGTCACTTTTGACATTTTCTGCTTCCTTCTAATACTTTATTTTCTTAATTTTGCATTTATATTAAAATTAACATTAATAACTATTAAAATCAATTTGCTTTATTAATGTATAGTAGTTATAAGCATCCATTTCAAATGAAATAAAACATTCAATCGTCTAAATTATAAAAGATATAAAACTGTAATAAAATTAGTAATTGCTGTTTTCAATACAAGAATTCATTGTTTTTAAACTTCAACTTGTTATTAAATATGAAAAACAGATAAAAATGATTTCATTTTCTTAAAAATTAACACACAGGTGCATGCTCAGTCATGTCTGACTTTCTGCCAGGCTCCTCTTTCGAGGGGATTTTTCAGGCAAGAACACTTGAGTGGGCTGCCATTTCCTCCTCCTGGGGATCTTCCCCACCCAAGGATCAAACCCACGTCTCCTGTAGATTCTTTACTACTGAACCACCTGGGAAGCCAAGACATAGGTAATAACATAGGAATTGTCTAACTGACTTTCTCATTATAATCTCCACATGAGGCACATAAAATAATCATCTTCTTTAAAAAACTTCATAAATAAACCCAGCCTTGAGACCACTCACTTCCTTAAAAAAGGGTAACTTTCTAATTCAGTGGCAAAGAGCAAAGTGATGAAAACTTAAATAATGAAGGCAGTAAAGGTGCATTATTTTATCATCTATAATAAGCCATTCTGGTGAATTTCATGAACATAACTTTTAGACATAAATCTATACTATGACAGCATTATATAATATATAAGACATCAGCAGTTAAGGAATGCAATCATTCAATTAAAACAGAAACATTTTTGCTGAATTCACAAATTAAAATACATTAGTTTGACCAACAGGTGGTGCTCAACCTCCATTTATAAAGAGAATAAATATTCCCAAAGCATTTCCAAATGGGCTTCCCTGGTGGCTCAAACAGTAAAGAATCCAACACAATGAAATCAGTTTACGACTACGTGGCCATCTTAACACTCAAACGTCAAAAAATCCAATGCATAAACTTTATTTTAAATGTTGTACTGTGCAGAAGAAAATTGCTTTGGTTACACTGCAGAAGAATTTTAAAACTGATACTGATTGCCATTCATCCACAGAAGACTTTGTTAAAAGTTTTTAAAATGTTGCTGTAACATTTCTTTTAAAAAGCAACTTTCAATACCGTAAAATTTTACACAACACAGAAATAAACTTTTAAAATTTAGCCAGTATTCATGATAAATTAGGAAATAACTAAAGTCATTTTATACCAGCTTAAATCATGCTTTAGGATTCTTATTAAGTATAATACTTAACATTCTATACTTTTCTAGAAAGTTTTTAAAACTAACAAAAAACTAAGATATTTGGCTAAAATAGAATCAGCCTATTTTCTAAAATTCAGGTTTCTATACGGCATTATATTCTTTATTTGTAAAAACAGCTTAAGACTCGATTTTCTGGCAGAATGTAAGCTATTCTCACCAAAAGCAATTATGTTACTTCTTATTTGAACCATGATGAAACAATTTCACTTTTGCAATACCACAAATGCCCAAGTGGGGTTTATAAAAATTTATGTTACATAACTAAATTTCTTTTCTTCTTTGGGAGAAAGAAACACAAGTACTACAGAAATCTTGCAATAATATAGCATATATGATAGAAAATGCCCTGCTGCTGCTAAGTCACTTCAGTCGTGTCCGACTCTGTGTGACCCCATAGGCGGCAGCCCACCAGGCTCCCCCGTCCCTGGGATTCTCCAGGCAAGAACGCTGGAATGGGTTGCCATTTCCTTCTCCAAATTTAATCTATTCATGTAATAGTCTTCTTGCTGCTTAATACAAAGGTAGGAAAAAGGCATATGGTATTTGGTTTCTAAACGTAAAAAAAAAAAAGAAGAACTTATGACACTAAGAACAATTACTTTTTGTATAAACTGCATTTTTAAAAAGGAGGGGGTGTGGCTACTCTACGAGTGAAAGGGAGTGCAATAAAGCAGGATCTAAACAAAACAATTTCAAGAGGCTTATATAAAAGTTTTATTGGGAACACCTAAAGCCTTAAGTTTTGCATTGCAAAAATTAAATGCCACTGGTTACTAACCCAATCATGCTATGAAGACATCAACTCAAATTCAGTCTGAGGTACGAGAAACAATGTAATCGTAGAACATATACATGTTAAAACAGCGATGGCCAACACAAAATACACTATGTTCCTTGATAACATACTATCCTCCTCATACAGAAGTTTAAAGTATCAGAAATTTTATTCTACATTCATTCTTTAATTTTCAGACAGGTTTCCTTATCCACTTCTATTAACCACTAATTAAAAGTCTAATTTAGTTCTTACATGTTTTCAAAATGAAGCAAAAATTTAAAACTGAATACTTCAGTATTTAAAACACATGTATTTATTCTTGCAGTTTATAAAATGGCAATCTCTTTTTCCATATTCACACTGAAATTCTGGCTCACTGATTTAAAAATTAACATTTCATATAGTGCCAGTATTTCATTAAAATATAAATATACCATATTTCCCTTTGTTACCTAAGTGCCAATACTGAAACCTAACTTTTACATGAATATACATCTGAAACAGTAACCCCAACTTCATGTTGCTATTCTAAAACAGTCTGATTTATTATAACAGTTTTTAAAATTCTCTAATAGTGTTAATCTTAGACAAGATTTCACCAAAATCTTATTTATCTTTTAAACTGATGGCAGAAGTGACTGTATCTTTCTGACATACAGACTAAATTCCCAATTTACAGCTGCATAATTTAAAGTTCCGTAAGCAAACCCACCATTTCTACTTCCCTTGTAAAGGTGAAATTCTTACCCTCTGCCCAAGATACCATTAAGGTATACTTTGTGCATAAACAGAAATGTTTCAAATTGGTTTTCTTCATATATATACAAGCAGGTTTACATAACAGAAATATGCACTAGAAAACAAAGACATACATAATTTGTAGAGCCAGAAAAATGTTTAAGTTACAACATAAACATTACTGGAAAAGGAAAGTAAAACCAGCAGGTGGGCTCATTTCTACATAATCCTTCCTTTGTAAGATAAATATTCCCTACAGTACACTTACTGGGCTTTACTTTTTAATAGATAAAATGAATATCTATACTTTGAAATGCAAAAAAATATAAGAATTAAAATTTAAGGCCAAGTCTGCCTCTGTTCATGATTGGCTGCTTGTCCAGTAAGACCTGGGTCCCTAGGTATGTTATCCGCTCTGCAGGAGCTGATTGAAGCAGTGCATGTGAAATTCGGAAGAATCCAGGAGGAACTAAATAGCGTGGAACACAATAACACGATAAAATGTCAGTCGAGAATCTGAAAAAAAGGGTAGATGTCATGGAAAAATCATTAGATATTTCTTCCCAGAACATCTGAAGTGATGGGTAAATGAACCTAAACGTCCAAATTTATCCCCTATATTTAAAGTTTCAGAAAATTAATTTCTTAAAGCTCAAAAGGAATGTGTCCATTCTCACAAAGAATTCTGATTACAGTTTTGAGTTAGTATAATTTTTAAAGTAGAATTTAAAATTTTTAAAGTAGAATTTTTAAAGCCACAAAGAGATGTATCAGTGTCTCATTTTTAATTTTTAAAACACATTTTAAATGACTCATTGGTTGTGCTACTGTTTAAATTAAATGACTTAGTGTTTAGATCTCTTATTCAAAAAACTTTTAGGGACTTAAATAAGTTTCAAAAGTTTCACTCAATTGATACAATTCTTTCTATTTGATGAAAAAAATTACAGCAAATTAAATTTCAATTCATTTGAAAATTAAAACATATTCCAATCTAAAATGAAGGATTCTTTATAAAGAGACACACTCTCTTTACTCTGCTTGTTCAATGCCCCATTTAGAGACAAGGAGATTCATGACTTTGTTTTCATGAGCAATTTTGGAACTGTATAATAAATGCTTCCAAGAAGAAAGATAATGGTTTTAATTAAATGTGTGGACCAAATTATCTACTGTATAATTGTTGTTAAAAAATTGTTGTTAAAAAATTAATAATTATAAAAGAGCTGTTTCTTTTATACTACTTAATTATCTCCATATGGAGTTCTTTTTTTTTCCCTGTAAAATATGTTTAACAGTGCTCTATATACAGAAGAGATGTATTAATTCTATGAAGTTTTGTTTAGTTTTATTTTGCTATGGTACCAATTTGAGAAAACCTAGAGGGCAGCTCCTAAACCTAAAAATGATCCATTAGTATAAAATGATTCACTTAGCCTCTGTTACACAGAAACAGGCAACAAAGAGAAAGGGGAAAATAAAGATCTGTAGTTCTGGCTACATTTTCATTACCTCAAATTTTTATAAAGAAGGTCTATATGCAATTGCTTTACATATATAAGGGTAAAATTCCCCTAATTCCAAAAAACTGATGCCTCAAAATGACTTACAAAAAAGATGGTAGTTAGTGAAATAAAATGAGTATTAAAGAATATGTATATATGCTTAAATGTTCATAGTTTAAAATATACTCTATAGTCAGATTGTAGAAAATAAAATGTAGTATACATATACATGAACATAATAAAAAGTAATCAACCTACTAAAGTTTTTTTTCTTTGAAATGAAATTGATTCCTGGAATAACCACTATAGCATTTTAATTTTAGCTCTTTACTGGATTTTTGTCTCCTGATTTTAAGAAAAAATCAGATGAAACTCAGGGATCTGTGGACTCTATGATTCCCACCACTTATTAATTCTTCACCTTTGGCTTTGTTGCTCAGTTTTCTGTTACCCTGTCTTAAAATGAAGGGGGCACAGAATTATACAGAAAAATTAAGCAATAACAATCTATGAAGAGTTTAAGAGCTTTAAAAATTCATATTAATTCAGGAAATTTTAAGAACAAAACAGTTCTTTTCATGGAAAACTGTTAGCATCACTTGAATTGCAAAACAAATCTAAGCCAGCAATTTTACCAAATTTCTTTTAGCACACAGTTACTACAGCTTGTCCATGCTGCAAAATTCTTATATCTTTCATATGCAGCACTTTAAAGTTACAATTCCAACAGGCAGAAATGTAAACACTGTATTAACTAACTACTATGTGAATGCAATGGAAATTAGTTGTAGTAAGTTTTGTATTTTTAATTGCATTACCATAGATCCAACCCCAAGAAAACAAACACTGGAGAAATAACACTTATTCTCACATGAATTATAAGCAACAAAACTGCATTATTCCTGGAAAATATGTATTAGGTATCAATATAAATGGCGTGTGTTAATAACTAAGAGACACTATTTTTCTATTTAGGAGAACCATAAAAAATTTGGGATCCAAAAATCTTTGGCACATCAGTTCTAGAAAGATAATTTCTATGGATCTAAAATTATTTATCATGTTTTTAAGTCTGCTAATAATAAAATCCAGGTATTTCTCATTCTTAGTGGTAGATACAACAGGATAACTAATTTTAAGAATACCTCCTAGTAGGACAGGGAATCCAACCATTTCTCATGTCGTGATTGGAATATGACATTTCTTTGCACCAACCCATCATAAGTCTTTCTGAAAAACATGCCACAAATTTGGACCAATCAATAAAGCAGTTGGTCAAGGCTAACTTAGCTGAAAATACAGATGTCAATTTAACTAAACAAGCGCATCCCAGGAAAAACAAAAGTTTACACTAAAATAGAGACAAAGATAGGGTAATGATTATCCCCATATGACTTTAAAGTCATCAGCAGTCAAAAATACTTTCATGAACACATCAATCCATTGTTAACTGAAGAGCAATTTCTCTCAAAAAGGTGGATGGAGGATTCACCTATGGTTTATGGAATAACCATTTCAAACAAAACTCCAAAATTAAAGTTGGAAACACATACTGCTTCCTGACCTTAATCAGGCTTCTAATCTTAGAAGCCTCCCAAAGTGAGTTAGCCCAAGGAAATAATCACTTTCAAATTAACCCTTCTTAAAAAGTAAATTAGCTTATCATTGTCTAGGATGAGAGAAGTGTTGAAAAAACTAAGATGCTTGCAAAATATAATTACTACATACAAAGTCTGAAAATTTTCTTCTAACTAAACAACTGCAATCAAGATAATAATTTACCTCATCAAATCCTTAAACCCAACTGAGCCATTAAGAAATGTTTTAATTTAAATGCTCTACTATGTTTAAATAATACTTTAAGGAATAAAATGCTTGTATTTTGTGGGGTATTTTAAGACAAAAAAAATTTTTTTCAGAAACTGACATGTATCTTTTACATATACACTAACAGTCTTTTTTTTCTATAAGGTAACCTATGGAATTCATAGATATGTTTCATTTTTAAGAAGACTCAATATAAGAATCAATATAGTGAAAATGAGTATACTACTCAAAGCAATCTATAGATTCAATGCAATCCCTATCAAGCTACCAACGGTATTTTTCACAGAACTAGAACAAATAATTTCACAATTTGTATGGAAATACAATAAAAGCTCGAATAGCCAAAGCAATCTTGAGAAAGAAGAATGGAACTGGAGGAATCAACCTGCCTGACTTCAGGCTCTACTACAAAGCCACAGTCATCAAGACAGTATGGTACTGGCACAAAGACAGGAATATAGATCAATGGAACAAAATAGAAAGCCCAAAGATAAATCCACGTACCTATGGACACCTTATCTTTGACAAAGGAAGCAAGAATATACAATGGAGAAAAGACAATCTCTTTAACAAGTGGTGCTGGGAAAACTGGTCAACCATTTGTACAAGAATGAAACTAGAACATTTTCTAACACCATACACAGAAATAAACTCAAAATGGATTAAAGATCTAAAACGTAAGACCAGAAACTATAAAACTCCTAGAGGAGAACATAGGCAAAAAACACTCTCCGACTTAAATCACAGCAGGATCCACTATGACCCACCTCCCAGAATATTGCAAATAGAAGCAAAAATTAACAAATGGGACATAATTAAAATTAAAAGCTTCTGCACAACAAAGGAAACTATAAGCAAGGTGAAAAGATGGCCTTCAGAATGGAAGAAAATAACAGCAAATGAAGCAACTGACAAAGAATTAATCTCAAAAATATAAAAGCAACTCCTGCAGCTCAATTCCAGGAAAATAAACAACCCAATCAAAAAATGGGCCAAAGAACTAAACAGACATTTCTCCAAAGAAGACATACAGATGGCTAACAAACACATGAAAAGATGCTCAACATCACTCGTTATTAGAGAAATACAAATCAAAACTACAATGAAGTTCCATTTCACGCCAGTCAGAATGGCTGCTATCCAAAAGTCTACAAGCAATAAACGCTGGAGAGAGTGTGGAGAAAAGGGAACCCTCTTACACTACTGGTGGGAATGCAAACTAGTACAGCCACTATGGAGAACAGTGTGGAGATTCCTTAAAAAACTGGAAATAGAACTGCCATATGACCCAGCAATCCCACTGCTGGGCATACACACTAAATGCAAAGAAAGAGAAGTCAAATTGCTTTATTTCAGTGTGGAAAATAACTCCGAATTTGAGAGATATGAGTTTGCTCAACATAAAATATATATTTTTACTTCAACTAAAGGCTTCTCTCATTTACAATAAAGAAATTCAAAACTGAAGTGTTTTAACTATAGAAGCAACTTCTAAAGTTTGGTCCAGGGATTCTCTGCTTTGGGTACCTGCAATGTCAAACTTTAAATAATAAGATTAACACATTAATTGTTATATCCACTCATTCTCTGAATATACAGTGAAGTTCTTCAGGAACTCTATGACCTGTGATGAGGTAAGTGGATGAATGGTGGAATATACGATTGTATATTCACATTTTCTCATTTTTTAACTTCAAAGGTCAACAAAACACAAACAAAAGCTCTTTACAGTCTTAAATAATTTTAAGAGTGTAAACAAGAAGTCCATAAACCAAAGAGATTAAAAACCACTGACCAGGGACTTCCCTGGTTAAGAATTCGCCTTGCAATGCCAGGGACACAGGTTCGATCCCTCGTTGGGAAGATCCCACATGCTGTGGACAAACCTGTGCCCCACAGCTGCTGAGCCTGACACCTGAGAGCCTGTGCTCCACAACAACAGAAATCACCGCAGCAAGAAGGCAAGGCCGCCAAACGAAGCCGACCCCCCGCTCTCCACAACTCAGCGAGAACCCAGGCACAGTAGCGAAGGCCCAGCGCAGCCACAGAAACACGCGCAGGGACCCGAGGAGGTCTGGTCCCCAGAAAGACTGCTCTCAGAGGAGGGTAGATCAGACATTGAGTTCCTTCCTCGATCTCTCTCACAGCCCCAAGACACCTATCTCCAGCCCTTTTAATTGTACTGGGGTTTTAAACACAAAACAATTTATCAGGAACACGAAACACTCTCTTGATATAGCTATTTTAAATAAATACAAAGCAGCCACAATTTCCACCCAAATTTATATCTACTACTGTATGCTTCTTTAATTAAATCTGTTTTTCTTCAAGTACCAGCATTCAAGAAAAACAATTTTAGTCTTAATTTGAATTATTGATTCTGCTTTAGTGACTATATTTCAGTAGTGTTATCTATTTTTATTTCATTATAACTTTTAGTAGTTAAATCTAAGAGGTTAACCCCACATTTATAAAGAACACTGTTAGTACTTATAATTGTTTTCATGAGAAACCACTTTCTAGATTCCAATCAAATTCATAAATAAACCTATGGAATACAATCACTTTTCAGTGAAGAGCTCCTCTAATTAATTGAAACTAAACTGGCAAGTACACACAAATACACATGCTGCTTTACTTTTCCCTTTGGGTTGCCAAGAACAAGAAATCAATTCAAATGAACTCCAGAAAAAGGAAATCTCAACACTTACCAACACAAGAATGAAAGACCTGGGCACCGGAAGAGCTCGTCAACTCCTCTCTAGGTGCTGTTTCTGCCTTTCACACTCAGTGTTTATTTTCTTACCTCATATCACACCCTTTATACATGCTTGATAAAAAAAAACAATTTCCCTACCCTGTGCACAGTGAGACCTCCTGAATCTGTCTCTAAAGTAAAAAAATAAAACACTGCCATTTGAAACTGATCCTCTACTGGAGGATCTACAACAGAATTTTTCTATGAAAAAAATGATCCATTTTTTCTTTACCAATTTCTAATTCCCAAGAGAAAAACTTGATCAGTTCTTAGGTAAACTTTCTAGGCTTTAATTTCCTTCTCTGAAAAATGGGGTGATAATAATACCCACCTCAAAAAGCTGTCATAAATCAACAAGTCTTACAAGATGAGCCTGGAGAGAAACAGGGGAAAGAGAATTTTGAGCAGGAAGAAGTGAGTGTGAATGGCATGTTCTGCAAACCACATGTGGACTCAGCTAAGGCAGAGTGGGTTTGCGAGGACACAGCAGGAACAAGGCTTGCCTAGCAGAAATCAAGATGACCATTTTAGAGAGTGTGGGGTTTCTGTCCTATGTGAGAGGAAGAAACACTTTGGGATTTTACCCCAAAGTGAGAACACAACACAAAAATAGACTGAGAAGAAGGAGGTAAATAAGATAATGAGTTTAGTTCCACTGAGTTTTGGCATGCTTAATTTGAACTGAAAATAATGGTTTATAAAGAGAAGAAGACTAAGAGAATTATCAGCAGTTTTAGCATACAGGGAGCAGCTCATGTCAGAACTCAAGCAGTTGTTAAATGGTCCTTTTCGAACTGTTTAGACCAACCTCCACAGAAACACCCACATATTTACCTATCAACTTCTAAAAACTAAAGTTTCTTAAAACAATATTGAAAAAAAAATTGACCTTTACTATGTAATATATCTGATAGCTTACATTTTTATTTCAAAAAACTGTCAAATTGGGTCCAATAAATTTATATCGAAACCCACTCCTAGAGGCTTCACTGATAGCATAATGACTTAAGGAACTCTTGCAGTATCAGAGCAGACTCCATATCCAGGAGCTACTGGATTTGGATTTTTAAGTCTTATTCACAGCTATGTACACAGAAGAATATGTGACTTTGTGTATTGTTAGAGGATCCTTTTGAGGGTTAAGTCTTTATGTATTTTCATGAAAAAATGTATACACAGTATATATTTCAGTTCAGTTCAGTTGCTCAGTCGTGTCCGATTCTGCGACCCCATGAATCACAGCACGCCAGGCCTCCCTGTCCATCACCAACTCCCGGAGTTCACTCAGACTCACGTCCATCGAGTCAGTGATGCCATCCAGCCGTCTCATCCTCTGTCGTCCCCTTCTTCTCCTGCCCCCAATCCCTCCCAGTATATACTTATCACTGTTTTTATTCTGTGAGTACTTTAATATTCAGAGAGAATAGGCCTTCCAATGTCTCAAGTAGACCTAAAGATTTAATGTGTGATGCTGTGAAATGAATGAGACAGATACACTGGTGGTTAGCTGTCTGACCCACATTACTCATGGATAAAGGTCTCAAAGAGGTATTCTCACTAGGTTCAGCAATTTGCTATAACAGAGGTAGCAGAGAGCATTGGATTTTTAGGGTCGCACTGCCCAGATTCCAGCCTCAGCCCTGAAATTTAGTAGCTGTCATCTCTGCGCTGCAAGTTTCCTCATCTGGAAAATGGAGATAATAACAGTACCTTCTTTATAGAGTTGATGTGAGGATTAAAGGAGTCAAAGGAATATACATACACTGTTTCACAGAGTGTTGGGCTGAAACGTTAAAAATTATTATTATTTAACTTATCCAACTAGACTCTCACTCCTTGTAAGTGAAGGGGCTTCCACTGTGTGGTTTGCCAAGTATTTTATCATCCTGTGTACAGCAAATAAAGCTGACGCTTTTCCATCACAGTGTCCACAGACTGCTGAGTCATAGTATTTTAAGTGCAATTTGAAGTTCTTATACAAAAAAGAACTTGAACCTTCATACTCTTTTCTCTAATTATCACTTGTGAGTATATAAAAAATCCAAAACACTGACACTAGTAATTGCCCCTTACCATTTAATGACTATGCCTTTCTCAATAGCTGTCATTTTTCAGCACTTAACACTTTCCCTTTTGGATAGCATACCTAAAAAGTAGTAAGTCTGGAGCCACTGAGTATCAGGTCAAGTGCGCCATACCTTTCAATTATCCCTGCGTGTATCACTGTAGGTGAAACAGTAGTGCCACTGACAGTCACAGTGGTGACCTCGGGCCACCAAGAAAAGGCTAATCATCCTCATACATTCTCTTTAACATGATATTTTAGAAAGACTGCCTTTAAAAAATGGTTTAAATTGTAATGAATGACCTTCAGTTATCTAGTCTAAGATGTTAACTCCTTAGTAGTATAAGTAAAATTCTATTTTACTCTATAAATACCAACCTTTGATTCTGTTAAACATATGTATTTCCATTTGTTTATACGTAATCCTTGAATGAAAGCAACTGGCCGATATGTAGACAGTAAGATTTACTGGACAAAATATTCTATGTAACAAATTACCTTTAATCTTGACCCATGGAGGTGTCTTCTTTGTAATGAGTAGCTTCTACTGAGATATGTTGTTATAAAATCTCGAGGAATAAAGATAAGACTGACCATTGAAAGAGTTCTAAGACCTCCAGTTTGCTTTAAGTTTTGTCTGTGGTGTGTATGCAGTTTATAAGAAAACTATTTAAGTAGTATGTATTATGAAAGACACAACCACAAGATATCATTTCCTAAATATCAGTTGATCAGTGAATACAGCCTTAAAAATTCATGTTCTAAGTTCTATTTATTCCTTTAAATTGACAGAAACACAACTTTGTCCCCTTTCTACCCCATATGCCTAAGAAAATTGCTACTACAACTATTTCTCACTATCTTGCTTTTCATTTTTTAATTTATATCAAGTAAAAATAAGCACTGAGAAAGAACATTTGTACTAATAGTAAAAGTAACAATGGTGATTGTAGTAGTAGTAAAAATAACAGTAACAGGAATAGGAACAACAAATAATGGTGATTTTCATTTTTTGAGTACCTAGAATGTATAGGCACTATGCTAGGCATATGATACATATACACACACACACACACATATACACACACATATACACACACATATACACACACATACACACACACATACACACACACAGAAACACACACGTACACCCATATATATTCTCAATGAAACAATTATATGAGGAAAATATTATTACCATTTTATGGTTCAGAGAGGTTTATGTAGCTTGCCCAAGATTACATGGCTAGTAAATAGTGGGACAGAAATTCAAACCAACTTGGCCTCCATAACACTACATATAACCCTGACTCTTGCTAGTATGTTCTGCAGTCAAAACAAATTTTGCTTTATAGAAATTTTGATAGAAATATTAATCTAATTTGGGGGGTACCTCCCTTGTGGAATATAAGTAAGCAATTATTCTTTAAAACTGCTAAACCCCTAAAAGATCGAAACGAGCAGGGTGGCATCTCTTGCTGCTATTTAGCAGTGACCTTTGTCCTCATTTCCTCCATCCTTTGCCCTTCATAGATGAGAAAACTATTTTGCTTTGAAAAGAAAATAAATAGGTAACATTAATTTTTAATGAACACAACTGTTCATTAGCTAATTTTCAGGAATTAAAAGATGGATAACAAATGGTTCAGAAGAGACACAGGGAAATGCGCACTCAGATACACTGTGAGAGTACAAACTGACACACCCATTCATCCTGAAGCATATTCTGCTGACAGGCAGCAGACTTTAAGACAAATACCCCCAGACTCCAAACTTTACCTTTCGGAATAAATCCCTAGGATACAATTACAAAATTGAAAGAAAAAAGAAGAAACTGATATAGCAATAGCTCGTTACTTCAGGGGTGTTGGTAATAATGAGAAGAAACAATTTAAATAGGCACTAATAGTAACAGTGACACAGAACATGGCACACCAACACAATGTATCACAAAATAACCTTTAAAAATAACAGCACAGTCCTGTAATCACTAACAGAAAAAATACGTTTGAGATAATTTGGAAAAAGATTATACAAAGCAACACTTAATATGAGCCACTTTCATGTTAAAATAAATGTTTATATCAGCTGCCTATACCCATTAACAAGCCTGAAACGGAGTTGGCTGAACTGTTACTAGTAGATTATGGAGTTGCAAAAACTCTGAAAACAAATACTTTAGGAAGTACTTTTATGCACTAAGTTCCAATCAACATGTATTATTTTCACAATAAGAAAAGGGGCCATTTTCAAGATATTCTTGCATTTTACATCCTTTAAAAACAAAAGACATAATGAAGATACCTATGAAAATGCATGTGCCAAGACATTCATTGAACCATACCATAAAGAGCAAAAAACAAACAATTTAAATACCAAATAAACATACCTCCCAGCCATGAAGAACTAATGTTCTACAAGACTATTTCTTGCTGTGGCATAATGTTCAAACTATATTAATCAGTGAAGCCGTAAATTAAGTATAACTTCCTTGGAAAATACAAGTTATATTTACATAAGAAAACAGAACATTCCCTCAGAGGTAACAGTGACTGATCTGCCTCTGTGTCAGGGATTGTGGGCAATCTGTGACTCCTGCCATTTGTGCTTTGTGTTTCCCAAGCTTTCTTTAGTGAGGACGAACTGACTTTGTAATTTAAAAAAACAAAGAAATATAAGGATCCTTCGCCTCTTACTTGTTTATACTTAAGACACCAAGTTCTATATCCAACACTTCAAATGAAAATTATTCTATTTAGAATATGTACAATAGATGGCTAAAATTCACTAAAAAGTTTTTCTAAAATTGAAAATTTCTATCAAAATGCAAAGTATCAGTCTATAAATTAAATATTTAAGGTTTGTTTTTTTTTTAAGCAGGTGAATTTCTGTGCATTAAGGGCTACTTTTAAATAATTCTGTTTGAGGAAAATTCAAGGTCTTCCTGTCCATGACCAGGATTTTCTGAAATAGAATTTCCTATAGAAAATCAGTTTTACAATTGCAAGGTTTCACAAAACAGGTAGTATGTGAGTGGGCTACCTTCTTTAATAGCTGCCAAAGGACTGTGAGGTTAAGAATAAAGCATTTACCACATACCCACTTACCCTAACCCTTATATTATGATCTAATCACCCCTTGACTATCCAAGTATCTCTTCATTACAAAATGTGAAAGCTATTTTTACTGTAAGAAACCATTTTTTAAAGATTCTCTGTCCCAAATTTAACTACCTTATTTCCATTTAATGATCCCATCAGGCTATCTATACTTCTAAATGTTTAATTATGTCAGAAACTGACCACTTAAACTCTATAGCTTCAAATACATAACCTAACTGTGGTTACAATATATATAATTTGAAATATTCTAATAAAGAATAAAATATTAATTTCCATTAGAACTTTGAGATATTTTAAACTATTTCAAAAAACCAATTTAGAAAGATCTACTCACAATTAACAATTATGTATATGTCAGGACATTTCTTCAGTTTTACTGCAGGGCCCTTCTGTAACTGCCATATTAAACAACCATCACAGAAACATCATACTGTGGAATTTAAGTCTTTGGTTTTAAACAAGTTATATGTGACTTACAAGCATCCCTTACTTACACATGTGCTACACAATCCAAGGATGAAAAGTCCGCAGATGATTTTCCTTCACTATCTGCTGCTCCTGGCTGAGGTTTAACCTCCAAGCTAAACTTCTTCAGGTTAACTTCAGCCATGCTATGTTGGTTTTGAATAAGGCGTAATTCCAGACCAAGTCAACATAGTTTAAATTTAGGACTGAAGGGGGAAAGGGAGTGAGGGTAAGATAGTGAAAGGGAAGTCGCTCAGTCATGTCCGACTCTGCGACCCCATGGACTGTAGCCCACCAGGCTCCTCCATCCATGGGGTTTTCCAGGCAAGAGTACTGGAGTGGGGTGCCATTTCCTTCTCCAGGAGATCTTCCTGACCCAGGGATTGAACCCGGGTCTCCCGCATTGTAGGCAGATGCTTTACCATCTGAGCCACCAGGAAGTCATGACTTCCCTGGAGGGTAAGATAAGCACTACTGAAATCACTGCATTTTTGCCTCTAATCCCCACTGGAGAAACTTATCTACCCTTTCCTCATGTACTTTCTATCACTTATTCTCTTCACGCTCCTCCTTAGGAATGCTCCAAGGAAGTCTGAGTATTCTTCCAAATATATACAGAAAATAACTTTGTTTCTGGGCACCCCCAAACCCACCATTAGTATCTTTTCTTGGACTGATCCCTTCCTAGGAGTCTTTTTATTCCTTTCCCAAATCCCTATTTGTTTGGTATCTGTATAAACTCTGGAAAACGTTTCAAAAAGATAAAGGACTTGCTCTGATGACAAGAAAAAATGAAGAAATGCTAATACTATTTTGTGTCTTATAAATGAAGAGGAAAGAAATCCTTGTTACAAAAAGAATAGGTGGTAACAAGAGGCTAATAATGAACTGGGGAAGAGGAAAAAAAGAGATGAAGGCTCAATGCCAGGAACTGTTGAGTGTGCTCCAGTATTTCCAATGGAAGAGTTCCAGTCAGACCCTTTGCTTTAAAACTAAAAGACCTGTTCTCTAGACCCCAATATCCACTCCTGCCCACCCAAATGGCACTGTGGAGCCAACAACAGAAGACAGAGATGTGTCCTTTGAACCACCTAAAATAAGCTAGTGCTCTGAAGATTTTTTTTCCCACAGAAACAGTCTTATAAAGGTTGGCTGGATCCCATTATAATATCAACATTACAGTTCATGTAAAAGGCTACCATAGACCAGATTAGGGACCCATTACATAAAACACTCCTAGAAAGAAAATGTGTTCCTAGTTCAACTCCTAAAATACACAACCTTAAAAAACCAACTATTAAAACACTGCTCATTTGTATATCATGAACTACCTATATGTTTCTGATGCAATCAAAGCTAGCATAGCAACATTTCCATGCAGAAAAGCAATTTCCTTTCTTCTTCCATATATAAAAAAATGGATCTCCTTTTTCTAAACTTAAATATCCTCAGTAGCAGATTGCCTGATTGTAGCAGTCCAAGCCATTGCTGGAAGGCAATCCAACAGTAGCATGAGAGTACTTTCACACGTATCTTCTATTTAAGCAGTCACACATGTTATGACACTGTCCAAATGCCAAAGTGTGAGCAAAGAAATTAACTTCTATAAACCTAAGCTTCAGTTGAAGAGTCCCTTAAAACTTTAGGGAAAAAAGGCCTGGTGTTCTAATGCATTTGTTACTTCAAAAGTACAGGTAAAGTAGTAAATGTTTATATAGCCTTTAAAATACAACCATGTAAATTTACCACTTCATAGAAACACAAAAGAATCACTTTTACTCCATTATTATTTGCAGATCAACTTAATTAGTCTATATAATCTACTCACAAATGTATTATTTTTTCAGAACCCTGTAATTAAAATGTTCCAAAAGTGACCATTTCTAAGCTAATGCATACTCAGTTCAGTAGTTAAAACATATTCCTAATTTCACCATAATAATGGGAGAGACTCTGAACTCTGTGCTTCTAAGTCAGACCCAAGTCACTCATATGAAATACAACGTGAATTTAAACTTCACTAACTACAAACTCCCACCGATGATTTCTGTCCTCTTTCTGTCCTCTTTACAGCCAAATCTCAGTTACTAAAGATCTGACTGTCCAATGAGCATGCTGCTTTTATTTCTCCTTTCATCTTCCACTTTCAGTTCCTCTGACCCGTTGAACACACAGGAGAATTTTTAAGAAAAGATGGTGCATAAAGTCATTAGAAAAAAGAATTCATCTGTTCCAGCATTCTGCCTGATGAGCAGGCCTTCCAACAATACTGATACACACATAGACCCTTCTATTCAGAGAAGCACCTGGGATCACACCAGCTCTGGAGAAGTCCTGCACGCCACTTACATTTACTTCCCGCCTTGGGCACCTGACTGGACACATACACTTTAGGACGAGATATGACCATCTTAAAACGGTAGACCAAGCACCTTCAAAACGAAGAAACTTTAGGCCCTTTAATTTGAACTGTACCTTCCACCACATACAAGTCCATCACTATGTTATTTAGGGAAAAATTAAAACAGAGAGACCTAATTCTGTCAGTCATTACAGCAAGGTAACAACTGCAAAATATACCCTTAGTAGCAACAGTAAACTATTCTGCTCATTAACCTTTCAATCAGAGTTGGATAGTAGCAACAGAAAGATTAAACATAGGTCAGTATCAGGTTTAGTGACTGTCCTCAATTATTTATATTTATATATTATATATGTATGTTACTTCTCTACTCATTACTAAGATATGTTATCATTTCACTCAACAGCCTCAATGACAAAGAAGACAACACATTCTGTAAAATATGTAGGTAAATATACATTGCAGTTATTTAATGCCTAAGTCTTAGTCTCAAAGCGTATATGAAAACCATTTCTGAATATTCTGTTACAGTGTTTATATTTTATAAACAAAAGATTTAAATAGCAAAAGTAAAGGTACCCTAATTTAAATATCTGAAAATAAAATTCTTAGTAGTATAAGCATCAAGAAAAACATATGCTTTGACAATCAAAATATTAAAATTAATAAATCTAATAATCATATTAACAACTTACTATACATAAAACAGATAAAAACAAGAATTCACTGCTTAGCACAGGGAATTATATTCAACGTCTTATAATAAAACTATAGTGGAAAATAATCTGAAAAAACAACATATATATGTGTAACTGTACACCAAGGTTTTGGGTGTACAACCATATTGTAAATCAAAATACATATTGTAAATCAAATACCATAAATCAAATACCAAACAAAATACCATATTGTAAATCAAAATACAACCATATTGCAAATCAACTATACTTCAATTTAAAAAATTGCTGAATCTAGGTAAAGGGTTTGTGAGATATCTGTACTACTTTTGGAACAGTTTACTTTGAAATTATTTCAAAATAAAACAATTTAAACACCTAAAATGAAGGCAAGAAACATCAGCTATGAAACACTGTCTTTAGTACAATGAATATTTTAAAAGCCTTAAATGCTAACATTTTCCATATTCTTCAGAATATAATACACCCTTATTTGTATTTAATCACAGATTTTGCATAGCCTCCCAAAATCAAAATGGTTTGATCAAGATTATGTTTATAAAGACTAGATTTAAAAAAGAAAAATAATTCACTGTGAAACAGCACATTCTTAAGATTTTCCACAGGTAAATTTCAAAAGTTAGTGCAATAAGCAAAATAATTTATAATTCAGTATCCTATTCATACAGATGGCACATGTTGTGCTCCAAATGCCATACTGATGAAATATTTACTTTAATCCTCAATTTTATTCTTAGTTTATCTCTTCTTCCACATCATAAACTTAATTAAGTCTAATGCAGTGTTCAATAGTTATGGTCTGTCTATACTATCCAGAAATTAACCATACACGCACACGCACACACACACACAAACAGTATAAATTAACATTCAGATTCTGAAATTACTACTTACAAGAGCAGTGAAATATTCTAACTTCATTTCATTATTTTAAAATCACTGCAGTTCTAAAAGATAACTACTATAATTATGTAACATTAATACTTTGTAAAATTCTTAAAATCTACAATCATATTTTAGTCTCATAACATTGCATGCCAAGTAAGTATATTACTAATTTAATAAAAAAGTTTTATAACCTATTATAAAATTTAAGATCATTTACTGTCTTGTTTTCATATTTTAAAAGTTTTTCCATTTTTATTTATAGCTTCATAAACAAAAAGATACTCAACAAATGCCATGCAATATATCATCCTATTCACTATGCGAACTATTTCTAAAAATCAATCAAGGATGACAGATCAACTGACCAACTAACAAGACTGTAAAGATGCAGCTTCCAGAGAGTAAGGGGGAATAACCGAGACTTAGCAAGAAAAATAATATCTCAATAAGGTTACTTTATTACTGAAGTAAAAAAAATTAATTCACAAAAAGAATCCTCATGTGTATTTTCCAGAATCTATCTAGAGTTATGAGATTAGAGAAGACGACAGAGAGAAAATCAGCTTGAGTGACTTATTCTCAGTTTTACTTTTTTTAAATTTGTTGTTAAAAATGGAAATATCTTAGTATTGAGATAGGTTAGAGAAAGAGATCATGAAGATTCTCTCATTTATAATTTAATAGTTTGTTTTTCAATAATGAGAAAGTATGTAATTTATGTATACTTTTAGTAGCACTGCTATAAATTATGTTAAATAGACTAAATTTTAAAATATTTTTCTTATGTCAATGAACTGAAAAAACACTACAAGTTACTCCAAATGTGCATAATTTTAGCTAAATCTGTTAACAGTTCTCTTTCACTATTTTTCTTCCAATTATAATACAACTAAGAGACCTTTCATATTCTCCCCAAAATATGAACCTTTAAGTAACTAAGTATCAACATATGCTTATTTAATTCACTAACACAGTCTCATAAAGACTCAAAGAAGCCTCAAACACAACTTGAAATTATGCTTTCTAATATATATCATTTGGTAATTCAATTACGATATAAATCTAGTATCTTTCAAATATTTTAAAATATAGACTACTTAAAAGCCAATTAACATGCTCTAAATCTATATAATACTTCAAATTTATAATGTTAGGAAAGTCATCTTTGATACATAGAGTACGTTTAATAGGTAATCATTTTTTAAACATCCTAAAATGGGTACAAAACATAACTGGAGTCTAACCGCAATGCAGACACACACACCTTGCTGATGAGGCCATCTCAGGATATCTATTTAACAAGGGTCTTCAGCAATGTAACCTCTTTGAAAGCGGTCCACACAGATATATCTCGAACACGATGTATTATGATCCATGAAAAATGTTATATTCTGTATCCAGTGAAATTCTATCCTTAAAAAAGAGTAAGACTCAGTAAAGTCCATCCTGCTTACCTGACCCTCTAAAAACGTAACAGGAGAAGAAGTCTGGTGATGTGCTAGCAAATACCTGCTAGACAGATACATTTTTAAAAGGTAAACAACAAGAAACGAACCATAGTTGAAATGTAAGACATTTTTATACAGCAATATAAAATTTAAATTCTAATTTCTCATTAAATAATTCTCTATAACAATAAATTATTTGTCATAGATTACAAATTAAACCTAAGAAAGACACTTAATAGATGATTAATAAAATCCTATCATTCAAAATGCAAGCACTGGTCATCATTCTGCTAGCAGACATTCAAAAGTTTATAAATGACTGCCTTTGGAAAAGAATTGTAAAATGTTTAATATGAAAATGTCAAAACAAAAAGTAACATCTTCAAATTCAGAAGACAATACCTATTTCCTGTGTTCAATGTAATCTATTCATTATTGGACAATCAAGTAGTCATTTTTAAATAGTACAATAATAGCCTAATACAATAAACAAATAATGAACTAGGTAAAAGTACAGCAGAAGAGACCAAAAAATTATACATATTGGAAATCATGTTGTTGATATTTTAGAGATCAGTAGTGATTAATTCATAGCAAATTATTAAACTATTAGAGACCCTGTAAGTTATAAACCCAGCTAATTTTATAAAATAACAGTTTTAATGTCAAGCCAATATATTTTCCTCATTAGCTTCTTTAAAAGCTATTTGTTAGTTATTATCTTTATAATAATAATTTCAAATTATATATAATGGTCTCAATATCTAGTTCTATACTATATTTCTGTCAAATCCCATCAAGCTTCAAGTGGAATGGTTGGGCTGGTAAATGTTAACTTTCTTCTCATTAAATTTTCCATTGTAAAGTCTTCTTCAATATACGTAAATCTGACACATTAGTTCTCCAACAATTAAACCTATGTATATTCATTTATTTGTTAAAAATCATATTCCCAAAACCTTGGACATAACTTTTTTAAAAATCTGATACAAAGAGCACCTTTAATAATGACATTAATTTTTCTGCAACCTGCTAAAGAACATACCATTAACTATTTTGGTATAAAAATTAAAATGTTATGCTGAAGATTAACCACGTCAAGCACAGTAAGAAAACATTTCCACACATCTTAACAAGACAGATTCATGAAAAAAATTATACAAGTAGGCACATACTACTTACAGTCACATTAAAAATATTATTCTAAAGCAAAATGATTAAACACGTATTCCAAGATCTACCCAAACTGTCAGTGTCAATCAAGGGACAGTACTGTTCAGTGTAAGAGTAGTAACAGTCTTTCAAGTATACATGAACAAATATGAATATTTAAATGCAGAAGTATTTAATATATGTATCTTTATCTGCAGATAATCACATAAGGCTTGTTTTTATTGACACTGTATTTGCCAAATGAAAGCAAATAAAATAAGATCACTAAGTAACTATAAAATTCAATACATGCTTCTTGCCCAAAATGACTTCTATGAAATAGTTCATAAAACAATTCAATGTCTGTACATACAATAAAAAAACAGACTAAGAAATATATATAAAGACTGTAAACATTTTTCCTTTTAACAAATGAATGTTAGATTCCTTAATACAGAGAAAAAAAACTCAGGCACAAAACAAAAAGATATCCAGTATTCTTAATTATTTTAGAGCTATATCCAGTATGCTGCTGCTGCTAAGTCGCTTCAGTTGTGTCCGACTCTGTGCAACCCCATAGACGGTAGCCTACCAGGCTTCTCTGTCCCTGGGATTCTCCAGGCAAGAATAGTGGAGTGGGTTGCCATTTCCTTCTCCGATGCACGCATGCATACTAAGTCACTTCAGTCGTGTCTGACTATATCATACTCAAAAATAGAATACAACATCCAGTAACAACGCATTATGAGCAGGTTTATACCCTTCCTAAGGCTTTGCTAAACAGCAGGTAGGATGTACAGACATCAAGCAAAAATATTTACCAACTTCCTATTACTATCTTAATATATTTGCAATTATGTATTAATATATTTGTGGTATGTGCTATATGTTAATATATTTGCAATTATTTCTATTTCAATTTTTAAATAGGTCCCAAATAATCCAATATTGCTAAAAGAATAAATGCATACCAAAAAAAATGTTCTTCAATAACCAACATACAAAAAGAACATGAAATTTTATGCAAGAACTGGAAACTAGTTTTAAAGATGGATAGCATTTGATATCTTTTACTATCTGTCCATAATTCTTCAAATATCATTTTAATTCTTCTTCACCAAAACTGTGCTTAATTAAGCTTTTCTGGCACTGGATGCAAACAGAAATAGAAAAGAGAAAACAGCAGTCTAATTTCACAGGCTTGAGAGACTTCCAGTACAAAGAATCACTAGCAACAAGATAAAGATACAACGTGACTGCTCTCAAATAGTGAAACATTTAACATTCCTGTCTATGGCATTTAAAATCATAAACCAAACAAGTGATGGCTACAAAAACAACTGTCTAACATCCATTACATTTATTGATAAGACAACTAACTAATAATTTAAAATTTCTTTTAACTTTACAGCTATAAAAATCAACAGTGGAAATTATATATTCATTTTAAAACCAAATTACAGCAAATCCCAAAATCCAGGCCAAACACAACCATGCCTACTTTGACACAGTTGGAACATTCTGCTCTGTCTGCTCCCCCGAAAGACACAAGGTGGGGGCAAGCAGAGCCGCCTTCCAGCAGTTCCATTCTGCACACACAGAGAGCAAAAGAGGTATATTTAAAGAGGCATTCACTTAGTTTTCTTCCATGTAACAGTGTTAAATTTATATAACCAATCTAATTCTTGAAAGGGACCATTCTAAGTGCAGAACAAGCAGAATTATCAACATAAAGAAGAAAAATTCCTATAAAGACATTTTGTAAAACAGAAAATGTACTGAATATTTAAATTATCAGTGTGGCATTAAAGCTACAGTGGAACAAAAACCAAGTATCATATTTCCTGGATTAAAGTAGTCCTATTTTTGTCAGGACAAGCAACTACCATTAGGGGGAAGTTATATTTAATGAATGTTAGCTGTGCACTGCCATACAGAAAGTATTAACAAATGAAAAAATTTGAATTACCAGAATTTTTCAACAGAATTTACTTCATAAGACATTTGAAATAATGTGAAGATTCTGATGTTTTCTTATCAGCATTAAATTGCTATTTCCTGAATATTTTTAAATATTTTATTTTTAAATAAATGCAAACTAATACTGAAAATAATTACTATTGCCACTCCTAAAAATTATATATTTTAAATAAAAATCAATACTCTAAAAGTATTTTAATTAGATATTTATCTAATTATTTTAATTAGATAAAATTATCTCAGAGAAACAAAGTAATTTAAATTTTTGATAATTTTCATTTTAAATATAACAATTTATTTATAAATGTGTCACTTCTATTAATAGTATTATAAAAACTAGAATAATTACCTCTAAAACCTAGGCTAGATACTACCAAAAAGTGAGCAATATTTTTTCTCAAATATGTGTATCTGAAATGTGTGCAAAGAAAAATAAGCCTATAGAGTAAATCTAAAATTGTGTCCTAAGGTCCAAAAGTGATCTGTTGGCCTTGAGTATTATTTAACCACCACGAAAAATTACTCAATTTTGATATCTCTAATTAAAAAAAAAAATTACTTTCTTTAAAAAATTTCATTCCATCACCTCAAAAAACATTTTCTAAGATGACAATGAGATTCTCCTTCAGAATTGCATTGCATACCTATCTCCTCTCCTCACTAACTCTGAACTTATTTCATCTTTTTTAATCTCCAAAATCTTCCTGTTCTTTTACCTTGAGCTTTGTTCCTTTTCTTACCTTGTCTTTTACGCCCTTCTTTGTTTTTGTCTTTTCATATTTCATTCTTTTCTTTAAGCCAGCATCATATAAGCCAAAGTGGCTTATGTCCCCAGGTCGGAGACAGCTATAAAAAATAAACTCTTACTATTTTTAAGGGGAGGAAAATAAGCTAGTTATCATCTGCGACAGCATGAGGGGATTTTAACCCACCAGACAAGCCTGTCCAATAAAACTCAGACCTGAAGCAAGTGATTAGAACTTCTCATGCACATACATAGAGTTCTTGGAAAGCATCCAATTTTTTTTTTTCATTTCTTCTCCCTTGTTGAGAAAAAAAGGGCTAAAAAAATAATTGGACTATAATAATTCAATCACTTTTACAAGTCTATTATTCAACACAAAAATTCTTTAAACAAAATCTTTATAAGCTAGGACTCTAAACGTTTTAACAATTTTTTATTAAACACTGACATCTGAGAGAAGATATCTGTTTTCTGCTTCTCACAATTTCTGCTTGAACTAATGGAGGGTCAATTACTAACTATGTAATTTCCTGTTATTCTAGAATGAAAATCCAACATTTTGCATTAAAAATAAATAGCTAAAGTAATTCCATAATCCTTTGAAACTGTGACTTTCAGCATATCATTATATTTGATTAGGTTATTTTTCAAAGTTTTTTTTTTAAAGATTAGCTTTGCAACAACAGATAATGCTGGTTTTAATTTCAGAACAATCATACAAATTCATTTAAAGAAAAAGCACAAGTTTAACCCTTATTTATGCAAACAAAGCTTTATGACAAAAATCTAAAGTTAAACAAATTATCACCAATTAGTTCACTTAGCAAGGGTGTCCTAATAGTATGCATTCAGTGACATATTTAATGAGCATAATTTTCATGTTGCCTAACAGCTGTTGCTAATAACTATATTATTACTACTACTCTTGTGGCATGTATGCACCTAATGTAATATGTTCAAATCTATAGCAATGCTGACATTTAAAATCTTTAATTACTGAATATATTACCAATAAGGCGCTAAATTGAAAGAAATGGATATTGAAATGACTGTGGCTAGAGATATATTCAGGACTTTATATTTATTCTGCTGCTTCTTTGAGGATACAAGAGTGAAGAAGGATGCTTTTCCCCGGATGCTGACCAAATTTCAATGCAGGTCTTTCATTAATGCAGGTCAGAAAGAATGGCTGCACTCTTCCCACACTTTGTCCACATATGCAGCGGCCTCTGCCTTACACAAGGGCGGGCTGGTGCTGGATGCTCTCATGCAAGACTGTATCTGTATCCTAGTGTCCGGGAAGCGTCTCAGTGCCTCTCCCACCCACTAGGGTGGCCAGTTTAAGTGGCTGATGATAGTCCAGTCCATTCACAAAGTACTTCTTCTGCCTTTCTAACTGAAACCCAAGATTCAGAGGCCAAAAGGGGGAGGTGGGAGACTAATGCACATTAAAAAATAAAACTTCTGCATGGCACAAGTGCTACAGGCAAAGGCTAAAGCAAAACGACAAAATGGGGGAAAAAAAAAACATTTAGAACTCCTACAAGGAATTAATAACATATATTACAAGGGCTCCAGGAACACAGGAGAGAAAGATCAGCGACTTGGGGGCAAAATACCCCAATGATGAATAATCACAAAGAAATCCAAATGGCTTTTTAAACATATGAAAAGCTGCCCAATCAGACTCATAAAGGGATAAATACAAATTAAAACTAACTCAGATACCATTTCTTGCCTATCAAAACAGCAAAAATCGAGCAGATTGACAATACACTACTAGCAAGGCTGAGGGAAATGATCACGCTCGATGCAAACCCACTGCTTACATGAACCCAAAATGATTCAGCCCCTGAGGAGGGGAATCCGGGACTATCTACCAATATCATAGGTCTTGTACCCACTGAACTAGCAATCTTACTCTGATAATCTCTCCTACAAATATATTTAAACTTGTATAAAATTATAAATATATAACTGACCTAATAATTCTTGTACTAGCAAGAGAGTTGGCACAAATTAGGTGCATACATGAATGAACGTATTATGCTACTTCCAAAAAATTAACTGCTATATCACAGTTACAGAAAAGAGAAAAAAACAATGAAAGCAACCTTACGGAAGAGATAATCGTATTATGAGAGATCTATGAAATGAAAAAAATACAACTGCAGTATATATACTAATTTAACTTTGGTGTAAATGGCATGGCACTCTTTATGTAAGTACTATCTATTTTTTATTTAAGAAAAAATATAAAAATACAGTATTCTATTTTCTTATATTTTCATTAAAGACACAGGTTACATATAGGGAGCAAGGAAGAAGATGGAAATGAACAGAAGCAAGATTTCTTGGTATGTTATTTTTGATCTAGTAACTTCTCCAAAAATTAAAATCAAAATGGCTGACCTGCCAAATATTAGTGGCAAAAAGTACTACGTTAGCTCTCTTAAATCATTTGTAAAATTGAAATCAATTATTTAATAGATGTTCCCAAACAGAATGATAATATCACAAGAGCCATATAAATATCTGTAAAGTCATTAAATATACTATTGAGGTGCTTACTGGAATAGAAGACCAAGTTTAAAACTTTAATGCCAATAAGCTTGGTAAGTTTACCTCTAGAAGCAGTATACTGTGAACATTGGTTTGTAACCAATACTGTCCAATAAAAAATTGGGCATACCACAGATAGCATCCTATTCAAGAGTGAAATGAATATATATAAAAGCTTTTCTATGAAGATCAGGAACCAGGCAAAGATGTCCAAATTTTGCCACTTCTATTTAATATAGTACTGGAAGTCAAAGTCAGAGCAATTTAGCAAGAAAAAGAAATTTAAAGTATCCAAATTAGAAAGAAACATGTATAAGATCTTATACATAGAGTACTCTAATATTAAACTAAAAAATAATCTATTAAATTAATTAAGTATAGCAGAGATGTACAAAATCAAAACAAAAAAAACAGTTTTATTTCCCTAGGCTAATAAGGAAAAATCTGAGAACAAAATTAAGAAAATAACTCTATTTATAATAGCAACAAATGGAAAATATTTAGAAATAAAGTTAACCAAGGGGTTTTAAGAATTGTATACTGAAAACTACAAAACATTGCTTAAAGAATTAAAGTTGACACAAATAAATGAAAAGACACCCTGTGTTCACAGACTGGAATATTTAAAATGTCAATACTACTCAAATGGATAAATATAGGTTTAATCAAAATCTCTACATCATTTTTTGTAGAAACGGAAAAATCTATCCTAAAATGCACATGCAATTTCAAGGGACCCCAAACAGCCAAAGCAATTTTGAAAAAGAACAAAGTTGGAGCTCTCACACATCCTGATTCAAAAAAATTGTTATAAAGCTACAGTAATCAAAAATATAGATAGTACCATCATGAAGACAGACATATAGATCAATGAATGGAAAGAACAGAAAACCCGGAAATAAGTCCTCACTTACACAGTCAAATGATTTTCAACAGTGTGGCAAGACCATTCAATGGGGGAAGAACAGTCATTTCAATAAATAGTGCTAAGAAAACTGGATACCTACATGCAAAAACAAAATTAAGCTGGACCCTTCCTTTACATCACATCCAAAAGTTAACTCAAAATAGATCAAAGACCTAAAGATAAAATTTAAACTATAAAACTCTTAGGAAAAACCATAGGGGGAAACTTTCATGATACTGGATTTGGCCGTAATTTTCTTTGAATATGACACCAAAACCACAGGCAATAAAAGTAAAAATACCTAAGTTGGGCTACATCAAAACTTAAAAGTCTATGCATCAAAGGAAACAATCAACAGAGTGAAAAAGTAACCTATTCGTTGGGAGAAAATATTTTTGAATCATATATCTGATAGCATGTTAATAATCAAAGAACATATAAAGAACTCCTACAGCTCAACAACAGCAAGAAAATAACCCAATTTTAAAATGAGCAAAGGACTTCAACAGACATTTCTCGAAAGATATACAGATGGCCAATAAGCATATGAAAAGATGCTCATTATGGACATACAAATCAAAAGCACAATGAGATAATAAATCACTGCCATTAAGATGGCTAACACCAAAAAACAAACATGGATTCCTTAGATTTCACTTATATGAGATAAAGGAATCAAATTCATAGGGATAGAAAGTATAATGGTGGCTCCCAGGAACGTGGGGTTGCTTTGTTGCTAAACTGGTATAAAATTTCAGTTTTATAAGATGAATAGCTCTAGAGAATGGTTGCACAACAATGGGAATGTATTTAACACTGCTGATCTGTACACTTTTAAACGGTTAAAATGGCAAAAGTTATGTTACGTATGTTTTAAAATTAAAAATAAAATGATTTTTAAAAGCGGTAAAGGCTAATAGAAGGCACGCTTTCTCATGTAGTGTCACCATCAAATTCACTCAAAAAAAAAAAGTGACCAACCAAGAAGCATCACCTCTATCACCAAAACCTTACCAAAGAAGAATATAAGAATTCTTAACAAAGTAAAACAATCCAGAAGGGTAAAACATGACAACATAAAACACTCAGCAAGAGGATTTAGGCAAAAATGTGATCTTAAAAATAAGTAAAAGTCCTAAAGAGTAAGTAGAATTTATTTTGGCAAGAGGGAAAGAAATAGTATTCCAGAGATGAGAAGAATAAACAAAGGCGACCACTATGAAAAATAAGAACAAAGTGGAAGATGAATATTAAGATGGCAGGTTCTACCTCATCATCCACAATAAAACTTTAGTTAGTTTGCAAAAAAAAAAAAAAGTACCGTTTTTGAGACACAGAGTAAATATCTTACTGATTCGTGTGAAATCGGCTTACAGGTAAACCCTCAAGGGAAGAGGGTGGCATCTGACAAGCTTTGAGAAAATAACTGCACTCCAGACACAAAAACTAAAGGGCCTCGAACAAAAGAATGGGCAGCAGGACAGGGGAAGCGAGGCGTCAGCCAAGACAGTGAAGGGCAAGTCAAGCACAGGGCACGGAAGAGAGCAGGACACGCAGCGTGTGACGGCGGCTCCCAGGGCCTTGGGGCTGCTTTGCTGCTTAACTGGTATACAATTTTCAAGGCTACAAGACAAACAAAATCCATTCATTCAAAAATTACTTTTCAACAACTTCGATGTGCCTGGCATTTTCTAGGCAGAAGATACATCTATGAGCTACCTACTCTGGAGTTTACACTCTAGGAGAGGAATATGAAACACAAACAGTAACGAAGGAAAAACAGCTGACACTAGCCAAAAGTTTTACACAAGACACAAAAGCAATCATCATTAAGGAGAAATGATAAATCTGACATCCTCAAAACTAAAACCTGTCCTTCAAGGGAAAATGAAAGGAAAAGGAAAGACACAGACAAGCAAGTAACCACAATGCATATATTTAACACAAGAACTTGCATCTAAAATATATAAAGAACTTACAAATTGATAAAAGAAATCCAAAATTTTTGAAAATATCTGTACAGACACTTCACTAAAGAAGTGAGAGTAATGGCTAACATGCACAATTAAAAGGTGCTCAACATCATTAGACATTAGGGAAAAGCAAACGAAAACCACAGTGAGATACAACCACACGTCCACTCGGACTGGCTAAAATGTAAAAATCAGACATTGCCACCGCTAGTGAGGATGGAGCACGAACGGAGCATCAGACACCTTTGGAAGGACCAGAAAACAAGTAGTTTACAAGTGTTCTGTAAAATCCTTTGCCAGTTATTCATAGAGTGAAATTTAAGTGACACAAACTACATGACCCAGCCATATCAAACCTAGGCATTCACTCAAGAGAAACGAAAACCTCTGCCCATTAAAGATTTCTTCATGAATATTCATGAAAAGTTTATATTTAAGAGTTGAAAAACTGGAAACAACCCAAATGTCCATTAACAGGTAAATGGATAAAAAAATTATTGTTTCTTTATACTTTGCACCCAAATATCAAATTAAGTAGAACATACTAGGTACGTTGTGAACGGTACTAGTAAACAGTAATTAACTACAAAAATGCACAGCGTGTACTTAGGAACTACCGTCAACAATCTCTGAACTACAAACGGATCCAGACTTAGACTGAAGATGAGTCAGAAAAGAGCTAAGCAGAGTCAGAAACAACAGGCTCCATATATACACAGTAAAAGATGCAGAATCAGATCAATGCAAAAGCCTGACTGGACTCCACACACAGCAGTCATGAGCCAATAAACTTCTTACTGTTTAACCGGGTTGAGTCAGGTTGTCTGTTACTTGCAATAAAGTGAATCATAGATGATACGATTTAGCTCATACTTCAGTTGAGTTCAGTTGCTCAGTCATGTCTGACTCTTTGCGACCCCATGAATCACAGCACGCGAGGCCTCCCTGTCCTTCACCAACCCCCAGAGTTCACTCAAACTAATGACCATCGAGTCAGTGATGCCATCCAGCCATCTCATCCTCTGTCATCTCCTTTTCCTCCTGCCCCCCATCTCTCCCAGCATCAGAGTCTTTTCCAATGAGTCAACTCTTCACATGAGATGGCCGAAGTATTGGAGTTTCAGCTTTAGCATCATTCCTTCCTTCCAAAGAACAGCTAGGACTGATCTCCTTCAGAATGGACTGGTTGGATCTCCTTGCAGTCCAATGGACTCTCAAGAGTCTTCCCAACACCATAGTTCAAAAGCATCAGTTCTTTGGCACTCAGCTTTCTTCACAGTCCAACTCTCACATCCATACATGACCACTGGAAAAACCACAGCCTTGACTAGACGGACATTTGTTGACAAAGAAAATGTCTCTGCTTTTGAATATGCTATCTAGGTTGGTCATAATTTTCCTTTCAAGGAGTAAGCGTCTTTTAATCTCATGGCTGCAGTCACCATCTGCAGTGATTTTGGAGCCCCCCCAAAATAAAGTCTGACACTGTTTCCACTGTTTCCCCATCTATTTCCCATGAAGTGATGGGACCAGATGCCGTGATCGTCGTTTTCTGAATGTTGAGCTTTAAGCCAACTTTTTCACTCTCCTCTTTCACTTTCATCAAGAGGCTTTTTAGTTCTTCTTCACTTTCTGCCCTCAGGGTGGTGTCATCTGCATATCTGAAGTTACTGATATTTCTCCCAGCAATCTTGATTCCAGCTTGTGTTTCTTCCAGTGCAGCGTTTCTCATGATGTACTCTGCATAGAAGTTAAATAAGCAGGGTGACAATATACAGCCTTGATGTACTACTTTTCCTATTTGGAACCAGTCTGTTGTTCCATCTCCAGTTCTAACTGTTGCTTCCTGACCTGCATACAGATTTCTCAAGAGGCAGGTCAGGTGGTCTGGTATTCCCATCTCTTTCAGAATTTTCCACAGTTTATTGTGATCCACACAGTCAAAGGCTTTGGCATAGTCAATAAAGCAGAAATAGATGTTTTTCTGGAACTCTCTTGCTTTTTTGATGATCCAGTGGATGTTGTCAGTTTGATCTCTGGTTCCTCTGCCTTTTCTAAAACCAGCTTGAACATCTGGAAGTTCATGGTTCACATATTGCTGAAGCCTGGCTTGGAGAATTTTGAGCGTTACTTTACTAGTGTGTGAGATGAGTATAACTGTGCAGTAGTTTTAGCATTCTTTGGCATTGCCCTTCTTGGGATTAGAATGAAAACTGACCTTTTCCAGTCCTGTGGCCACTGCTGAGTTTTCCAAATTTGTTGGCATATTGAGTGCAGCACTTTCACAGCATCATCTTTCAGGATTTGAAATAGTTCAACTGGAATTCCATCACCTCCCCTAGCTTTGTTCGTAGTGATGCTTTCTAAGGCCCACTTGACTTCACATTCCAGGATGTCTAGCTGTAGGTGAGTGATCACACCATTGTGAGATCGATTTCCATATTCTCCATTAAACAGTAGGAGGATTTAATTGCTAATGATGGGAGCTTATGGCAAAGAAAATGATAGGAATTCATGAAAAAAAGTAACAGACTGGAATAACCACTGTGGATAATTTACTAGGAGTACAAAATATAAAAGCAGTAAGAAACACAGATAGAATGTATGGCAAAAACCACCACAATATTATTAAGTAATTAGCCTTCAATTAAAATAAATAAATTGAAAAAAAAAAAAAAAGAAACACAGTGTTTTGAAAAAACCACAAATACTAGGGGTTAAAATAACGCTTCCAAAAATTCCCTGTAAGACGGAAGGCACTATCAAATGTGCAAAATGACCAACAATTACTTCTACCACTTGCCAAGCTGCTCAACAACAACAATGTTCACCACCAGCAAACTTCTGGCAATGACTCCATTCCAGGTTTTCTTTAGTCACAAAGAGAGAGAAGTGGAATATGGCGTTGGGAAGTTAACAAGAAAAGAAACGTTTAACTCTTACACATTAAATGTTTAACTTAATTACGAAATGCTATCTGCCAAGATGCCTTGTTGGATGATACATATACACCATCTCAATCCACGTAACTTCATCAAAGGTCAAGCAGAGTAAATGGTATCATCTCCAATTTAAACATCTATTGTTGCTCAGTTGCTAAACTGTGTTAGGCTCTTTGCAACCCTTGGACTGTAGCATGCCAGGCTTCCAGGTCTTCACTATCTCCCAGAGTTTGTTCAAACTCCTGTCCATTTAGCCTAAGGAAATCAAATCTTCAAAAAATTTAAATCCAAGTGCTTAAGAAATCCAGAACTTGTGACCTGGTAATTGGTCGTGCTGGGATGGGAATCAACACATCTCTGACACAGAAGCTACCTTGCTCAACCTTTTGACAAGAATAAGCACTAAGAGGTGTCATTGGTTCCTTTGTCTGACCTGCCATCCTAAGGGAAGGCATCAGTCACTTCTCACAAGAAAAACATGTCCCTTAATGATAGAACAGAACACAGGAGTATCAAGGAGTTCCTAAAGTACGTTGTTTATTCTTATCCCACCTCTAAGTATAAAACTATCTGATGTTCTCAAAAAACTCCAGCAGTGGACACGGTCACTATTTGAAAGAAAAACAGAAACACTTGGCAGAGAGATGAAGGATAGTATGTAGAGAAGACATGCTTCTTAGTTTTTTGAAAATTATCAACAAGATATCATAAAAAGGGTACATATGAAAATATATTCTTCTGCTAGAAAACCACTGAAATTTATAGGCATTATCATTTCTAATGGGGAACAAAAGGAAAGAGTCAAAGTATTCAGCAATACTGAAGTCTGTAGAACAGAATATGTGATGTACCTTTTTGAATTAAAATGTATGTCTTCAGAAAACTAAAACAGAACTGTCATATGAGCCAGCAATTCCACTGCTAGGCATTCAGTTCACTTCAGTCTATCAGTCGTGTCTGACTCTTTGCAACCCCATGGACGGCAGCACGCCAGGCTTCCCTGTCCATCACCATCTCCCAGAGTTTACTTAAACTCATATCCATGGAGTCAGTGATGCCATCCAACCATCTCATCCTCTGTTGTCCCCTTTTCCTCCTGTCTTCAATCTTTCCCAGCATCAGGGTCTTTTCCAGTGAGTCAGTTCTTTGCATCAGGTGGCCAAAGTATTGGAGTTTCAGCTTCAACATCAGTCCTTCCAATGAATACAGGACTGATTTTGCATAGGATGGACTGGTTGGATCTCCTTGCAGTCCAAGGGACTCTCAAGAGTCTTCTCCAACACCACAATTCAAAAGCATCAATTCTTCAGCACTCAACTTTCTTTATAGTCCAACTCTCAAATCCATATATGACAACTGGAAAAACCACAGCCTTGACTAGACAGACCTTTGTTGACAAAGTAATGTCTCTGCTTTTTAATACGCTGTCTATGTTGGTCACAACTTTCCTTCCAAGGAGTGTCTTTTAATTTCATGGCTGCAATCACCATCTGCAGTGATTCTGGAGCCCCCAAAAACAAAGTCTGACACTGTTTCCCCATCTAATTGCCATGAAGTGATGGGACCAGATGCCATGATCGTCGTTTTCTGAATGTTGAGCTTTAAGCCACTTTTTCACTCTCCTATCTCACTTTCATCAAGAGGCTTTTTAGTTCTTCTTCACTTTCTGCCATAAGGGTGGTATCATCTGCATATCTGAGGTTACTGATATTTCTCCCGGCAATCTTGATTCCAGCTTGTGCTTCTTCCAGTCCAGCGTTTCTCATGATGTACTCTGCATAGAAGTTAAATAAGCAGGGTGACAATATCCAGCCTTGATGTACTACTTTTCCTATTTGGAACCAGTCTGTTGTTCCATGTCCAGTTCTAACTGCTGCTTCCTGACCTGCATACAGATTTCTCAAGAGGCAGGTCAGGTGGTCTGGTATTCCCATCTCTTTCAGAATTTTCCACAGTTTATTGTGATCCACACAGTCAAAGGCTTTGGCATAGTCAATAAAGCAGAAATAGATGTTTTTCTGGAACTCTCTTGCTTTTTCGATGATCCAACAGATGTTGGCAATTTGATGTCTGGTTCCTCTGCTTTTCTAAAACCAGCTCGAACATCTGGAAGTTCATAGTTCATGTACTGCTGAAGCCTGGCTTGGAGAATTTTAAGCATTACTTTACTTGCGTGTGAGATGAGTACAACTGTGTGGTAGTTTGAGATTTCTTTGACATTGCCTTTCTTTGGGATTAGAATGAAAACTGACCTTTTCCAGTCCTGTGGCCACTGCTGAGTTTTCTAAATTTGCTGGCATATTGAGTGCAACACTTTCACAGAATCATCTTTTAGGATTTAGCTCAACTGGAATAGTTGAATAGTTGGAATTCCATCACCTCCACTAGCTTTGTTTGTAGTGATGGTTCCTAAGGCCCACTCTAGGATATTACTCAGCCATGAAAAGGAATAGAATTCTGCCATTTGCTACAATGAGAATGGCCCCAGAGGGGCTATTTTGCTTGGCGAAATAAGACAGAGAAAGACAAACACTCTATGTTATCATTTACATGTGGAATCTAAAAATATAAACAAATGCCTATAACAAAACAGAAGCAGACTCACAAATATAAAGAAGAAACTAGTTGTTGGCAGTGTGAAGATGGCAGAGTGGGAAAGGACAGGAGAGGGGTATGGGATTTATGAGATACAAGCCGCCATGCATGGAATAAATGGGCAACAAGGATACACTGCACAGCACAGGGATATGTAGCCACTGTTCTGCCTTAACTTTAAATGCCAGATATCAAGAAAAACACGGCATCACTATTTCTGAAATCAAAATAATAGTGTAAATCAACTCTACTTCAATTTAATTTTTTAAATAAAAAATTTTAAAGGAATGATAGACAAATAAAAATATATGTATACATATTTGCATGTACATTAAAAGTTCTCCAAAAATAATTGTCAGATGGATTAGCAGGAAGTTTTCATTTTGTACTTTTCTATACTTATAGAATTTTTTAAACGTGCATGAAGATTTTTTCTGACAACAAGGGTTATTTAAGCCTCTTATATTTCTTAGTATTTTGTAAGATCCTCTCAAATATTCTTTTAATTACAGTTCACTTTCAATATTATTAATAGTGTAATAGATAAATGACTATGGGAAAAGTGTCACTATTCACTTAATATAAGACTACCACTTTTACATAAACTGCCTGAGGTAATGGGCTTCCCAGGTGGCGCTAGTGGTAAAGAACCAGTCCACCAGTGCAGGAGATATGAGAGACACAGGTTCAATCCCTGGGTTGGGAAGATCCCCTGGAGGAGGGCATGGCACCCACTCCAGTATTCTTGCCTGGGAAATCTCATGGACAGAGGGGCTTGGGGGGCTATGGTCCATAGGGCTGCAAAGAGTCAAACACAACTGAAGCAACTTAGTACGCATGAGTGTTCAGTACAAATGACCAAACACCTCCCAGGGATTTTCCCAAAGTCGCTCAACTAAGATACAGAATCCTTATATAAACCTGAAAGTGAAAGTCAAAGTGAAGTCGCTCAGCCGTGTCCGACTCTTTGCGACCCCGTGGACTATAGCCCACCAGGCTCCTCAGTCCATGGGATTCTCCAGGCAAGAAACTGGAGTGGGGTGCCATTTCCTTCTCCAAGGGATCTTCCCCACCAACAGATTGAACCCGGGTCTCCCGCATTGCAGGCAGACGCTTTAACCTCTGAGCCATCAGGGAAGCCCCATTATATATATATAAACCTATAGCTCCCTAATTCAAACCTCAAAGCACTTTCCATTACACCATACTGCCTATTCAAAGACAAAGGTGTTTTAAAGTTAAAATAAATTCAGTTTGTATTTAGGTATATCCCTCCTCTTTCCAAAAAGGAATTGAGACAGTTCGTAGAAATTCACCCTACAGGAGAAAAACAAGTAGAAACTGAGGCACTGGAAAATGAGGGTTAAAACGAAAAAGTTATTCTATAGTAAAGAGAGAAATTCTGAGTGCTTTTACATCAATTACTATGTTTCTTGATTTCTAAGATATCAAAGAAAAGAGGGAAATGAGGCCACAATATCATTCATAAAATTCACAGTAGTAAGTCATAAAGGAAAGCAATTACTCAGAATCTAGCTATCCCCAGCATCAAGCCCAGAGAGACTATATAACTGAGGGTTCTAATGAGGGAGGACTCTGTGTGATAGAGATGGCAAAGTCCTTACAAATATACTAAATAATTAAAATAAACAAAATAATGCCAAAAACTCAATTCATAAGATTTAATTTTTCAAGTACTGCTACCCATATACTATTACAGCTCAATGGAACAAATCTAACAGCAAAGTCTTCTTTAAAAGCTAGCAAGTCATTTTAATGAATATACCATGTTTTCTTTGTGACCCCATAGACTGTAGCCCACCAGGCTCCTCCCTCCATGGGATTCTCCAGGCAAGAGTACTGGAGTGGGTTGCCATTTCCTTCTCCAGGGATCTTCCCAACCCAGGGACTGAACCTGGGTCTCCTGCATTCCAGGCAGTTGCTTTAACCTCTGAGCCACCAGGGAAGCCCATACCATATACTAGCTCCTTTTAATTTTAATCTTCAAAATATTTCACCTTAGTTTGATAACTAACTTAGAGGCTATCATCATTAGCAAAAAAAAATCTAAACACCATTATTTTCATATTCTTAAAATGTAGTTTTCAATATGAGAAAGGCTGAGTCCAAGCTCTAACGCAATGGCCTTGCCGGGGCAATGGTACTGTCCTCCCCAGTGGGCTCATCCACAGGTAAACAGGATGGAAAGAAACTGCTCATGTTACCTGAGCTACTTTATAGTAAGCGGGCTGGCACAACCCAAGGAAACCTGGATCTAGAAGCACAGGGCAGTGTGTGTGGTTGTTTGGTTGCTAAGCTGTGTCCGGCCCTTGGGACCCCATGGACCTTAGACCACCAGGGCTCCTCCGTCCATGGGATTCTCCAGGCCAGAATACTGGAGTAGGTTGCCATTTCTCCAGGGGATCTTTGCAAACCAAGGATCGAACCCACATCTCCTGCAACAGCAGGTGCATTCTCTACCACTGAGTCGCCAGGGAAGCCCATGTATGTGGTTATCACTCAGTAAACACTGAATGAATGAATAAGTGAATGGGAGGAGACTGGACTTATGGAAAATAATTGGTCCACGTAGTGTACAACCATGAAGGAGCGAAGGAAAACATATTTTCCAGAATTACACCACTCGTAGCTTTAGCACTATTAACCTGTTAGCTTCCAGGCTTTCAATGTCATTTTCTAGGGTATAAAATGTCATCCCACCCTCTAACCTTCGCCTCTAATTTTAGCTTCTCTTTCCCCAAATACTATAAATCAATGTATTTAATCAGTTTTTTTCCAATAAATTACCTAAATGATTGGTCTACACTGAGAAAAACCAAAGGAACTAGACCAAAACTAAACCACCAAATCTTCCTGAAGCTATCTGACACTTCTAAGAAGCAGGCAAGGGATTTACTGCTCCACTTCTTCAGGTATGCCTCACATAATAAGACAGTGAACAAACCTCAACGGAATGAATTGCATGCAGCTTCTCAAACTATAACCCTAAACACTTAATGCCAGCTGTATTTATCACTCAAGCAATCTCACTAAGATATACTTTAGGGAGCAAAAAAAGACAAATCAACACTCAATGTGGACACCTCAGACTCCTTCATAAAGCAAAGAAGCATAATCCACGGAACAAAAAACTCCCTTTTAAATTCAAATTACATTAATTTGAAATTACTTCACTATCATATCATTTTGAATATATAGACACAAATATATATATTACATATGTATTTATGTATAAGCACACATATATGCACACATTTGAGATCGCCATTTAGACTGAAACTCTCTAAAAGTGGAAACTGGTACAAAAATTTATTCCTATTCCACATTCTTACAGATAGGATTGGTTGCAACTTCTTCAAAGGAAAAAATGTGTGGCAATCAAAGTTGAAATGTGCTAATGTGACCTCTAAAAACATTTTATTAGTTAGCTCACTCAATATTTACATATCTTTAAACTGACTATTCCTAGGTATACAGAAAATACCTGTGTACTGAGTATGAACAATTCCTAGGTATAATCAACCATATTTGCAAAAATATAAAGGCAGATATGAATATATATATATATCTTCACCACCAGGGAAGCCATTCTACAACCAAATAACTCTAAAATCACCGGAGGCTTCCCTGGTGGCACAGTGGTAAAGAATCCACCTGGCAATGCAGGACATGGTTCGATGCTTGGGTCAGGAAGATCCCTTGGAGGAGGAAATGGCAACCCATTTCAGCATTCTTGCCTGGGAAATCCCATGGGTAGAGGAACCTGCTGGGCTACAGTCCAAAGGGTCGCAAAGAGTCTAGACACGACTAAGCACAAAATCAAAGTCTTAAAACCAATATAAATATTTAACAAGTTTTTATTCCCTCAAAAGTTATTATTAAAAAGTCATAATATGTCTAAAAGTCAAAGAAATTGAGTATAATCATCTTATTCTTATGAAAGATGACAGTGGTTGGATTTATTAAACTACCAGTGACATACTCTAAACTGGTAAGTAAAACATAAAGGTCATTTGGTAAGGTTAAAATTCACTTACCTCCATATCAAATTAGTAATTAGTTAGATAATCCTGACAAACTACCACTACCACTTAAAAAATAAATGTTCTAACCCATAAATCAAGTAATGGGAATTGCTACAATTGCAGTATATCAAACCTAAGAAGAAAAGACCTCATTTTCCACATTTAGGAAAACAATTTATAAATGGAAGTTACAAAATCCAAGAGACCAACATGGAGCCACTGAACCTTCCATCTAACAATCTAAAAAGAACATAAAAATGCAACAGAAAATATTTTAAAAATTAGATTTAAATAGTATCAAGTTTAAGATTAGAAACATACTTTCCTTAGATTAATTTACTAAATTATATCACTCTTAGGTAATATGTTAAAATTTAGATGGTGTAATGAGTCTGTAGTAAGATTTCTTAAATTTCAAAGTTTCAAAAATAGAAATAGAATATTAATTTAGAAGACATTTTATTCCAAATGAAATTAATCAAATAGAAATTTATGACACCTGACTCAATGCCAATATTAGAATTCCTAAGTCAAATTACATACTGAAAAAGGAGACCCTGAATGAAGAAAGGAGATTTGTGTTACCTAATTATCAAAAACAGACAAAAATGAAACTTTTGGCAAAGATAAGCAGATAAATTATTAGATTAAAAATAACTTTTTAAAGGCTGTAAATTCTCATTTGAAGACAAATGACTGCTAACTATAAGCCTGGATGAAATTCAGCAGTATTTAAAATACCAAAAATTGGACAGTGAAATCTATTAGCAGTCAAATCTTCAACCTTAATGTGAAGAAAAACTGAAATTTTTAGAAATATGCCTCAATTGTCAATTTATCCATATAGAAAACTGACGGAAGATAAAAATATCATCCTCTTCCAGACTTCTGTCACATACCTACAAAGATGAAAGGGCACAGAAAAGAACCACACATATAAAACCTCAGGGACTGTCTCATTAAATTTTCTTTCAAATAATTTGGTTAGAAAGGGTTACCTTAAGACAAAATACAATAATAATTTCTAATAATAACAGTAATAATTTTCCCACTAGGGAGAAAGAGTGAATTCAATTTTTTTTAATTACTTAGTGAAGTTACTTTTGAAATTTTACCACCGAAGGGTCCTACTATGTGCTATGCTTAGCATTTGTTATATACCATTATAATTATATAAATGTTCTGATTAGTTCTAGTTAGATGTTTGAAAGAAAGAGTTTGATGACTTCTCAGCCTGTAGTATACTATATTGAAAACTGCTTGTTCATTAATACTGTCTCTAAAGAAATACTGATAACAAAGTTAGTAGGGGTAGGTCATTATATTCTACAGAGAATGACTCTATAATGTCTAGATAATTAAAATAAATCATTTAAACATCTAAACTGCTCAAGAACTAGGATGTAAAACTCTTCTGCACTCCAGTTAAGCTTCCATTCTGACTTCTAATTCACTGTACATCAAAGAAAATCAACTTGCCCTGACACAGAAAACTATCCCCTTCAGTGATCAGGCAGGTGTTGAGGCCAGAAAGAGAGCCTATTTTCCACAGCCCTTTACCTTGTTTGATCACTGGTTACTTTTGATCTGACACTGCCCTCTCTCTAGTAATGACTTCCCCCTCGTAGACCCTACCTCACATCTGTCAGAAAGAATAAAGAGCATCAAACTGAGAGCTGACAACGCCTATGGGCCAAGCGATGGGCTGCCAACTGAATGCTCCCCAGCTCCCACAATTTCCAATTCAGCTGCTTTTGTTCTGGAAGGTACAGGGTTAGGGTACCAATGACAGCAGAAAGGATTATGCACCAACTGTGAAACCAAGCCTTCTTGAATATGTATCTTTTATCTCTGCTTCTTCATCTTCTTAAATGCTGCAAACTTCATGGTGCTTACTATGAAATACATATTCAACAGGTGCAATAGAAAGTTTGTTTAAATCCTTTTCCAGGAGAAAACAAAGGACACAATGTATTGTAATTCAACTATAAAGCTTTAAGGAAAAAGTTTCAAACCCATGGTGTGAGATTAATAAAGGCCAGCTGTCAAAGAGCATGTTAATTGTAAATGAAATCACAAAAGTTTTACCAGGACCACTACTTAGCACCATACACCACCTAAAATGGGAAGGTCCCCTAAAACAATGTACATATTCAGAAGAGGCAAGGTTTAGACTGTTAAATTGTGGATTCTCACACTAATTTGGTACTAATCAGTACTGAAAATAAGTTCCTCCAGTTTTGTTTAAACAATGTGGTGAGTATATGTAACCTTTAAGGCAGTAATAGCAATAACTTTAAATGCTAGAAATTTAAAAAATTTGGTCAAATACCACTTTGATACCATTTCGTTAACAAATTTTCAACTGTCATTAGAATATTGCATGAGTTCTTATATATTCATTAATAAATAACCACACACACACACACACACACACACACACACAGCTCATCAGGCATGCAATAAAAGGATTTGCAGAAAGCAGGTTTAGAGGCTTTCTAAGATCACTTTCAAGGTTAAGTCACTTTTTTTTTTTAAGAAAGGAAAGGTCAGAAGAAGGAAGTACTTGATCAATAATATACCCATGCAAACTTAATATTATAATGCATAAAAACAAATAACTAACTTTAGACATGGATAAATACAAAATCTCAAAGGTGAGGAGTAAGCATTAAGGCGATTACAAGTTAATTCCAATAACTGGAGAAATTAGTATGTACAACAGCTAAAGAAAGATATGCCTTGATGGAGAGAAAGGGGAAAGGCTCTCACATCTGAAGAATGAAACTGTGCCACTGGGCAAATCCATACACCAACTGACAATGATTTACACCTTTGAAAATGACTGTATCTGAAATATCTCCTATACTAATACTGACCAATAGTCAGCACTATTTTACTCTTCTTAAAAAGAAAAAAAAAAAAGTCTATCTTGACTGTAGTAATCTAAAAGTATCATAAAGTATATTATTATAATGTGATGGTTTTAAATAGACTCTAACATATAAAAACAGATGATGCTTATATACACAGTTGGACTGACTTTACAGAAGAAAGTCATCTAAGTACACCAGAAAAAGGTAGCGCTTCTAAACTGAAAAAGCACAATTTAATCCAAGGATTAAACAATACAGCTTGCTGAGCCAATACTTGCCCAATTTTCTCCTTAAGTTTTCCAAATGCCACTTAATTCTCCAAGAAAATGAAGAAATAAACAACATTATTCTAACAAGATACCTATCTATGCTTCTTTTGCTGTATTCTTTCCCTAATTTTTGATTCTATAAAACTATTTGGACATATTAAAGAACCAAAAGATAATAACACAAATGGAACCAATTCATGATACTTAAAAAATAAGAATATAAAGTATTAAAAATTGTCAGTGTAATCTTCTGCAAGGTATATAATGCTGAAAGCATGCAATGTCAATATTCTAATTAAATTTAATGCCAGATATGTTTGATACATTTTCTGGGTACTATGCAATCAAGATATGTATCAAATATTATACTTATCTCTTTCTAACTGCAACAATAAAAGCAAGCTCTTCTAAACAAACATAAATGCAATCTGTTAACTTTCATCTTTTTAAGAAAAATCAAATGATTAAAAATGACAACAGAAAGAGGACCACAACTCTAAGCAAGCTCAAGAGATTTGTGTTAGAGTTTTCTGAAAGCAAGGAAGGAAAATACACTGGCGAAAGCACTGAAACAACTCAAATATCCTCAGTGGGATGCAAACCAAGTATCTAACAGGTAATCTGCAGTAAAACAGAAAACAACTTTAAAGTCACAAGCCTTGATTCAGTTTTTAAAAATCAGTTCTTAAAAGCTACTTAATTCTTGAGGAGGACATACCTCTCTCTTATCTTTGAGGAAAGATTTTACTTCTTCAAAGTATGACTGCCATTTTTCTGGGAAGAACACTAATGAAAATTACTTGACACCACTACAGAATACATATATTTCACCAGTTTAGCTGTTAATAAAAACTGAACCTTTTATCCTAAAAGGTATATTATATATATATACTAAAGTAAAAATAATCATACTGAAAGTGACTGACATGTGCCTCATTAAAGATATTAATTTTTAAGATCTTTCTTTTGGGCACAAAAAGAATCTTTCCAGAAGAAAACCAAATGGACTTCAGAATAGAATGGTTCATCTTAACTAACTGTCCTCTTCAGAAAATTTATAATTTTTAAGTATAAAAAGATTACTTTTTAATCATTTAGTCAAAGCATTAACAAATATACAGTCAGTTACTATATACACATTAAAAAAAGACATCCCCATTTTTAAGAAGCTTACATGATTAGACTGAAGCCTTGAAACCTACAACGAATTATCAATGGATTAATAAGAAATAATAAAGGAAGCTGACAGAGTACTAGAAAGTAATAAATGTGATTGAATTCTTAAAGAATATTTAACCAAAAAAATCATCGTTTGCTCAGCCTGAACACATCCCAGAAGAAAGCAAGACGGCAACAGAGAATGTAGAGTAAACAGACTAGCTGAGAACATCATGAGAACAGAGACAAGTAACCGGAGAAATTTTTGTAGTCGACCCCCACAAGTTCCTGAAATGATGAATAGAGTAGTTTAGCAAGAGTATTTCTGAGTTGTAGACATAAAAAATACCAAAGCCAGCCTTTAGAAATGTCTTAGGCCATGACAGAACCCAGTGGAACACACAACATACAATTATCTTTCACACTGTTTCCCTTTAAGTTCTTCACTCATAAGCTTGAAACAATCATAGTTTATGAAAATATACCATAGATTATACAATGGAACTGACTACAATTACATATGATTAAAAAGTACTTATTAATATATCAATATGTGTGTGTGTGTTTAAAATTGTGTCCTGCAAGAACTTAAAACATATAAAATATCAAACTATCTATAAGTGTTAGTCACTCAGTCGTGCCCAACTCTTTGCAACCCCATGGACTGCAGCCCACCAGGCTCCTCCGTCCATGAGATTTTCCAGGCAAGGATACTGGAGTGGGTTGCCATTTCCTTCTCCAGGAGATCTTCCCAACCCAGGGACTGAACCCGGGTCTCCTGCACTGCAGGCAGATTCTTTACCGACTGAGCTATAAGGGAAGCCCCCAAACTATCTATGTGTGTGTATGAAGTCGCTCAGTCGTGTCCGACTCTTTGCGACCCCGTGGACTGTAGCCCACCAGGCTCCCCTGTCCATGGGATTCTCCAGGGAAGAATACTGGAGTGGGTTCCCATTTCCTTCTCCAGGGGATCTTCCCAACCCAGGGATCGAACCCGGGTCTCCCACATTGCAGGCAGACGCTTCGTCCTCTGAGCCACCAGGGTCAAATATTTAAAGTTAGCATTAACCTAGTAAACAGGCATGGGACTGTATTTTGGTTCCCACTCAGTGAACCTACAAGTCACGGCTTAACTTAATTATACCTTGTTCTCAGAGGAGTCAAAGCAAAAAACCAGCATTAAATGATGAAGACAATTTCACAATCTGTAGTCATTTGATAGGCATTTTAAAAACAATGAATTTAAATATACACCTTCCTCTTTGTTTTCTCAGAGATATATATTCAATAAGTGGAAAATACGACCCAGGAATCGAACCCAGGTCCCCTGCATTGCAAGCAGACGCTTTAATCTCTGAGCCACCAGGGAAGCCCAAAAAATAAGAATAATCACCCAGACACAGTTTAATTAGGAGTCTGATATATAACTATTTATCTTTGGATTACAGATTCTCAATATATTCACTTATGTATCACATTACAGTGAATGATAAATACCTAGATATTATGCTTAAATCAAAAACAGTCAATGAAAACCTGACAATGGACTCCACAAATTTTCTACTCCCGAGGACTCTCCTGGAGTAACTGATTTCTACCACAGTTTAGAAACGAAAAACAGTGAAGTAGAGGACTCATTAAAGAAAAATACAATATTGGTCTTTTCTGCAACCTAAATTTTACGTGGCTACATAAAATAGGAAGCAATTGAAGGGTTAAAAAATAAGCAATATCAAAACAGTACATATTTCATCTGGCCTCAATTTCTCAGCTACTAAAAACCAGAAGGTACAGTCCAAGGAAAAGATTTCACCCCAATACTCTCATCTGGGTAATTCATTCTAGACCTTTAATATGAACATGAAGAAAGATAGCAAAAAGAAACAATATAGGTAGTAGGGATAAGCAAACTCTGCAGCAGAAATAGGAACAGTCCTTACCACAGGACGTCTTAGATGCACTTTCACGACAATGCATCTTTTGATAATAACTATAATAAAATACTTGAACCATCTTATCACCTGGTAGCCAGATTCAACTATAGTTTATAAAAGACCTTCTGAAAGGCACATTTTAGAGAAAGGGAAACTCTTCTCCCCTAAAGCCTAATCACAAAAACAGTAAATGGAATTAAGTCTTGTGCATCTTAATACACCAACACCTCTGTGACAGCTATAAGCCAAAACTTCTCAGCAGATCTAAGCACCACATCCCGCTTGTTGACTGACAGCCTAGCAAGGTAACTGAAGAATGGTGCTCATAAAAGGCAGACAGAAGGCACTCCCAGCATTCCACTGCCATTTAGCCTTATACAGTTTCTATTTGCTAAGTCTAATGATTTGGCTCTTTATCTCAACCCACTTGCCAGCACTTGAGCACAGAGACTGAGACAGTACTTTCACATTTATATTTGAGAAATAATTTGATTTGTTCCAAACCTCTTTCTGATTTTTTAACATGCACTCCTAGAAAATGTAAACAAAAACTAACAAAAAGTAAAGTAAACTAAAAAAAAAAAAAGGATATAAACTACAGAGTATGTAAGTGGAAAATAACACCAGTAAAAGAATTGCAATACTAGGGATAATCTATCAACTATAAATTTTAAACCCAGAATAAATTTATTTTCAGTAATCTAGAATCTGATCAAAAAAAAAAAATTTAACAATATGCAAATACTGAGTCTCCTATTCTGAGTTTCCCTAGTGGCTGAGTGGTAAGGAATCCGCTTGCAATCGAGGAGACGTGATGGTATCCTCAGGTTCGACCCCCGGGTCAGGAAGATCCCCTGGAGAAGGATATGACAACCCACTCGAGTATTCTTGCTTGGGAAATCCATGGACGGAGGAGCCTGGTAGACTATAGTCCATGGGGTCGCTAAATAGACACAACTTAGCAACTAAACAACAATAAAACTTTTAGCTATAATAAATTCTTCATTATCAATACTGGAATATCTGTATCAGTTTTTAATACCAAGCTTACTTCAACTTGTGATTCTGTTTGAATCTGAGGAACTCCTATCATCAGCTGACGGGCCCCAAAAAAATCTGTGAACTAAATTCAATGTCATTAAATTAATACAATTAGTTAAATAAACATGCTGGGTAAAAAAGAAACAAAAAACAAAACAGATACAATCCAAAGAAAACTTATTTGGATGTTATGGAAGCTGCTGCCTGCCCTCTACCACACGGGTACCCAGGAGAAGAGAGACACACACACGCACGCACGCACTCTTTATGGTTCTCTATGCCTTTAAAATGAAGGAATACAGTTCAGGCAAGTCCTTACCAAGATACCTGACAAAAAAGATACCCACAGAAGGAGAACAGAAAAGCAGTTTTAAAAGAGAGATGGTAAGTTCAACCAAAGAAGGTATGATGAATAAAAATGCATTCATTCTGCAGATTGAAAAATATGCCAAGTAACATTGTAACTTTTTTTCAAGTTTGCCAAATAACTCTAGCTTTTAATTAAAGTAGATCTTTTGAATATCACTGAACAAAATAAAACCAATTTTATTAATGGTAAGAAGGTATGAGTCAATGTAATTTTGACAAGGATAAAATTATATTCTAGTTCAGCAGAATGGCATGTTGTTAAGAAATATTATCCCAGAAAATAATCCTTGAGAACATTAATGACTTTGGCTAGGTAAACTTGATACATGAAGAAGAGCATCATTAATAGAGTAACTAGATCAAAGAAATTTACTTACTTGAAAAGTCAGAAAACCACTGACTCTCCATCTTTAACCTATTTTTCAAGCTTTTATTTAAAAGCTTAAGCCCAGCCACTTTTTAAAGCATGTTCCCAAAATGCTAGAAGAAATACCTTGAAAAGTATATTCAATACAACAGTAAGCCATTAGTCACTAAACCAACATTTATTATCTACTATGTGCCAATATGTGGGTAGATGGGATAAAAAGGAAACATGGTACTCTTTACCCTTAAAAGAGTTGACAATCCATCAGCAAGATAGACCTGTAAACCATGATTTCAGTTACTCATGAAGAGCAATTTGACATCATCTATCAAAAATTTCAAAATGTATCTGATATCTTAGCTCCCTTTAATTACATTTGTAGACTAGCTCCCAGAGAAATTCTCATAGATAAGCCAAGAGATTTACACAAAGCTTTTATTGTTAACCTTACCTATAAAGCAAAACAATGGAAGCAATATAAGGGTCCCTTAACATGAATGGATAAACAGGAGACACATTCATACACAGAACACTAAAAGTTTAAAAGAAGGCATTACATACTCATTAAGCTAGATACCAAAAACAACTTAAAAGTTAACAAAGGAGACTGTAGCCTGACAAACTGTGTGAGACCAGAAGTTGGCCAGATAGCATCAGACACAAACTACTTGGGGCCACACACTGAGCAAGACTAGATTCTTACTTGTGGTATCCATCATGTTTGCTAAAGCTGTTGGTTTTTTAAGTGTTTTAGATCATCACAGTAGTTACCTTTAGAAAGAGATAGTGGTAACATGGGATGTAAGACAAGAGACTTCAAGTTTATTTGCTTTATTAATTCAAGAAGAAACAACTTTAACAAAAAGGCTAACAACTGTCGATGTCTAGGGGACGGGCATATATTACAGATGTTATTACTCTTTTCAGTATTTTGAATGTTTTTAATTTCCTAAAATTAGAAAACATACAAGACTGAAATATTTGACCACATTTCAAACTAGAAATCTCAAACTACAATCCCAGTTACCAAGAGATACACAAATTTCTTAGCATAACACTCAAGAAACTTAACAACCTGGTCCCTACCTTCCTTCACAGACCCAATTATGATAAAATCCTAATCTCACTTTGACCCCACCTCTAACTGGACATGCCACATGTCTTCCTAACGCCTTGTTCTGTCAGTGCTATTTCCCAGAGCTGCACTTTCCTCACAGGAACGTTTGCTTGCATCACAGTCACCACATCGCTAAGCAGCAATCAAGACCCCATTCAAATGCCACCGACTATTTATAAGGTTTCCGGATTCCTCCCTGGTCTCTCACGTAAGTACTTATTTTGTGACTGGCATTTCCACAGCACTTATCCCTAGAAAAGGATACCCTTTCTTTGGCAGTATAACTTTTTAAATTCCTTAACACTATTTGAGTGCCTGGCACACAGTAGGTATTCCATTTCTAACTGCACCAAATCAACATCTGAAACAGAGTTAAGGGATAGAGTGGAAAGCTATCAGTTCATTAACTCATTAGAATTTTTATTAAATCTATTAGACAAAAATGAAATAGTATTTAGCTTCTAAACACAAACTTCATAAAAAATACATTATGTTTGTGGAAAGTAAAAAACGTTGCATGAGTGCAATTCTAATAAAATTACATTTATATTTATACAGGATTAATATCAACATTGAACACTCTCCAGAAGACACTTCTTCTCTTTGACAATTTTACTAATTTTCCTAGAAAAGAGTTCAGTGTATCTCTATTAGTATTAGCAGCTCCCCCTAAAATCAGTTATTATTCTAGCAAAAGGATCTTCTGCTCATGCTAACAATTAACTTCCTCCTTTGATGGCTTACAGCACCTGTCAGTAAATGTTTTAAGAGGGATAATGCCTTTTGGAAATCACTGCTTGGTTCAAAGACATATAGATTTAGCTCTATCTGTGATGTATCCAGGCAACCAAAGGTCTTGAAGACAAATGCTTGGGAATCCAACAGAGCTGGGTTAAAACCTTGACTGTGACATTTATCTATTGTTACTTAATCTTTCGAGGGCTCAATTTCCTCATCTGTAAGATGGAATAAGTGAAAATTAATTATGCAACACTACATTGCGCCTGGGTACGTGATAAACACTCAGTGAGAGAACCACTACTGAGTCTTCAAGCATCAACAATTGGAAGCGCAGTTCTGAAATGCAGGGACAAAGGCAAGGTGAAGTGGAGTAGCTAGCGTCGCCTTCTCCAGAGTGCCGCACTTGGGCATCACTGTTCACTGGAAGCTACCACTCTTGATGCAAGTGAGTGTTTTGTCCACTCAGAGGGGAAAGGCAATGAAGATGAATATCCACCCTAGGAGACTTTGGAAGCCAAAGTGAGTACTTACAAAATGGAATCCTTCATAAATGTACATCACTTATGTCTGGATTACAAGTAAACTCACTTCTCAAAGAGTATTTGAGGAATACGACAACAAAAATGTAGTGGGGGTATTGGAGGGTAGCGGGGACCAAATCCCTTAATATATTCACTCTAAGGTGAAAAGAGTCAGGAAAGACAAGCCTTAATAGGATGCTGAATTAGTTACTGCTATTAAAGCTTTGATGCAAATGTTTACCTTACTTACCCTAGTTGATGATAATATGGCTACCAATCTACTCACTTAGCTGCTTCAACAACCTCAAATTACAGCAAGCAGCAAAAATAAAGAATTAAACTGTGGGTAACTAATGGATGAAGTTAGAAACAGTCAGTGACAGCAGGCACTGACAACAGCCAGTGCAAACTGGTAGACTCCAGAAAGTGAGCTCCAATCGGGAGAGGAAGAAATAAGTTTTTAATAAAGACTTCTGCATTTGGAACTATATACAGCATATTAAAAAGCAGAGACATTACTTTGCCAACAAAGGTCCATCTAGTCAAAGCTGTGGTTTTTCCAGTAGTCATGTATGGGTGTGAGAGTTGGACCATAAAGAAGGCTGAGCACTGAAGAACTGATGTTTTTGAACTGTGGTGTTGGAGAAAACTCTTGAGAGTCCCTTGGACTGCAAAGAGATCCAACCAGCCCATCCTAAAGGAGATCAGCCCTGAATATTCATTGGAAGGACTGATGCTGAAGCTGAAGCTCTAATACTCTGGCCACCTGTGAAAAGCTGACTCATTCGAAAAGACCCTGATGCTGGCAAAGATTGAGGGCAGGGGGAGAAGGGGAAGACAGAGGATATGGTTGGATGGCGTCACTGACTCAATGGACATGAGTCTGAGTAAACTCCGGGAGTTGGTGATGGACAGGGAGGCCTGGCGTGCTGCAGTCCATGGGGCTGCAATGAGTTGTACACAACTGAGCGACTGAACAACATTTTGTACTTCACCTCAATCTCTTTTAGTCTGATCTGCCTAAGAACAAGTCTGAGGTAGTATTATATCCTTTCTACAAACAAGGAGATCAAAGTACAAAAATTAAGATAATTAACTGCATCACATGATTAAGAAACAGTTGGATCATGGGATGAATTCATTTCAACTCAAACTTAAGTGTTTGCTTCATTCATTCCCTAAAATGCTTCCAGCCTGGAAGAAGGAAACCGAGAGGTAAATCTAGATCCTACTTCATACATGTAGGCCTCCAAAGGATACAGCAACATCAAAAACAATGTCGCAAATAACGGTACAGCAGGGGCCAAAGGAGATGGTGCAGAATCATAAACCAGCAAAAGCATTTACCAGGGGGTGGAAAACAAACAGTCGTAACTACCTGACAGGAAATCAAGTTTTAACCAGGAAACATTCGTCATTTCTCGAAAACTTTCTAGAATCTACTCATAATATATTACTAGTTTCTTGGGTAACTCCAAAATCTATACTAGTTTATAACTCAACTCTACAAAGTAGAAGATCCTAAAAATAAGCCAAATAAGTATAACACATATATAGTAAATATGCTGACCCTAAGCCTTAGGATAGAAACCATTTTCAAAATCATAAAACTTTAAGACATAAGTACTTCAAGACATCAAGTTGGATAGCAAATGTAGACAATCTATCTGACCCCATCATTTTAAAATTAAATGAAAAGGAGCCCAAAGAACGTCTGTTCAAAATGTAGAGAAGCAGAATCTGGAGCAAGGAAATTAAAAAGCAGAGAAAATGCACTTACGGAAGTTTCTAGATCATCAATAACTATATACACAAACTAAACACGGCTTTAGAATAATTCTGTAGCCAGTACTGCACAGAAGTGACATTAATGCTATAGCTAATAGACAACAGATGGCTGTATACAATATGCTAGACACCCGTTATAGTGGTATTCCTCAGACCTGTTTTTATAATCTATACAACATTTTATAGAAAATGCAAGATACATCCAATCTAGGTGCACGGCACCTGTCTCATTCAAAAAATGACTAAAACAAAAACTCATTATTTGAGGGGGAAGATTTTACATCTAAGTCCTCAATTCTTTGCTCCACCATCAATCATCTGAATCCAAAAATGTCCAGTCATTGTCCTCACTTGAAGCCTGCATAAAGCTCCCTCTGGTAAATAACGCATCCCTTTCCCCATTCTAACGTCTACCTTACTTACAGTGCCACAAATAAGCACACTTAAATATTCTGCTACTTTGGGTAAGATGGCAAGTTCACCATGTAACATTCAAGATAAAGCTAAGCATTTCATGTTTTTAAAGAAAATTTCCCTAAAATCATTTAAATGACAAAATTAAAAATAAACCATAAATATCTGCAAAAACCCATGTACAAGCATTTTATCTTTACAGTTACATGAAGGACACAAAAGCTATGTCAGTGAAATACACAAAGACAATGCTGCCATCTAAAGGCCAAGATATAATATTAAAAACGTATATACTTAGTCAAATACTCAGTGTATATAAAAGCACACAGTTTGACATTCTGAAGTCAGCAAGCTTTATGCTTTGGAAAAGCACCACACTGTGACTGTTTTCAGGCCACACAATGAAACTCTAACACTCTCAAGAAGGTTCTTCCTAAGAAGACTGATACAAGAATTAGCAAAATAATTGGGCTAATGATCAATATCTATCTGTACAGGTAAAGTTCTGCTGGCATCCTTTCAAACACAATATTCTCCTAAGTATCTGTATTAGTTGTTTGTTCTATTAAATGACATTTACTGTCCCTGTCTATAATTAAATATACAGTATAATTACATATCCACATATATAAATATTATTTGTCATTAACCAGATTATTATTTCTACTTACCCTGTTTAAAATATTTGTTGCTAAGGAACTAATGATAATATATCTCAGAGAGAAAAAACCCAGACTACTTAAAATTGCAGCTTTGCAAGTAATTCAAATATTTCTCCTTATTCATAATTCCTAAAAATACAAACCAAAGTTCCTATGGGAGATGAGTTAACAACAGCTTAACTGTCCAACAGAAAGAGTTCAAATGATTCTCAATTTCTCTTTCTAAATTGAAAGAATTTCATTGAACTAAACTATAGGAAAAATTACTTCAAATTTACAATGAAATCAAAATGTTTCCTGAATAACACTACATAAAAAACTTATTTCCTTTAGCATCTAAGTACATAATATCTTTCTAATGGACCATAATATCAAGGACATTTGAATATAACTAGAACCTTCAAAAAACATGGTCAATTCCTTTGAGAAACCACTGACCAAAATTTTTCACTGAAAGAAAGATGTTTTGAGCATCTTCTGTATGTGGGATTCTATGCTCGGGGCAGGGTTTCAAAGCTGTAGATCAGTCAGCTTCTTGGTGGCTGAAATGTTCCTGGAATCAGTGGCTCACAGACGGCTACATTTCAAGAGACAGGTAAAGAAAACTGGCCTGGGTGCAGAGGTGCCACCTGTGTATTTCGTAATGTTGATTTGGGACGTTAAAAGTGAACAACCAAACAAACACGACTTTGATCAGGCAGGATTTGTTTTGCCCTTTCTAAATGTCAATTTTAAATTTCATTTTATGTTGTTTTCTCTAATTAATAAAAGGTTTTCACCCTAAAGACAAATAAAAAAATAAAAATGTTTCTCTGGTTTTGCTCAACAAGAAAACAAATATTAATCAGTCAACAAATGTTTCCATTATGGGAGAAATATAAAAACTGTAAGTTGGGATTACCACCTTTTAATTTATCTTGAGTGTAAACTGGAAACAGACGACAAACACAGTCAAGATCTCATAAAAACCACTAGTTTTTTTATGTTTCCTATGAGTCAGAATTAATACTGCACAATTTAAGGACATTATGCCATTTAATCCTCAAAACCACAACCCGCAAAAAGACAAATACTAATAGTCCAATTTGCAAAAGACATTCAGAAACCCTAAGTAGCCTCCCCAGGGTCACAATGTAGGATTCAAAAATTCACTCTCTCTGACCCGAAAGACCTTACTGTCTCCAAAAGAACATAAAGACTCAGGAGTGATTATTAAAATTGTATTAAATGTAAAGAGGAATAGGAAGTATTTTTATTATGTAATTTTAGAGAAATATATAATACTATGTGTTAATAAAAGCATATACTTTTAATTCACAGTGTTTCAAATTTTTTCTTACTATAACCTTTTTTTTTTTAAAAAAAAAGCACGATGTTACTTGAAGTGCTGATGTTTCTTAGAGACTTTTCAAAACTTACCTTAATACGTGAGAGGTATTTACTAAATTTTGTAAGCTAACTCTAGGGGGGAGGGGCAACAAAAAAAGATCTCTTAATTTTGTAGATACAGTTAAAAAGCACATCTTCTTTGTAAATCTGATACATGGTCAGGACCATCTTGCCTACATTTTAATGCAGAGTATTTTTTCAACATCAAGAACTCTACTAATGCCTCTGCAGTGACAACTTTTTCTGTTAAAAAGTTTTCTTTTTCTATATTGCATACTCATCAAATCAAAGTTAAATGAATTTGGAATATTATTCAGCTATAAAAAGGAATGAAGCTCTGATACATGCTACAACACAAATGAACTTTGAAAAAATATGGTCAGGCAAAGAAGGTAGATACAAAAGACCACATATTGTGTTCTGTTTACATGAAATGTCTGGAATAGACAAATCCATGGAAACCAAAAGTGGATTACCAGTTGCCATGAGCTAGAAACTTAGCAGCAGCAGCAGAAGGCGGAATGAAGAGGGACAGCTAATGGACCCAAAGTTTCTTTATGGGATAATAAAACCATTTTAGAATTAGTGATGATGAGTGTATAACTTTATGAATATACTAAAAAATACTGAATTGTACATTTTAAAAAGGTAAATTTTATGATATGTAAAGTATATCTCAAAAAGAGAAAATTACATGGTTTTAAATATATTTATAAAACAGTGTGTATGCTTCTCTACACATGTGCTTAAAATATAATATAAATTCTATGTAACACTCTAAAACCTATGTAACTACCAAGATTATCTGTCTCAATTTACTGAATTCCATTTTACGCCATACAAAGTGAAAGGGTCTATTTTACAAATGTACATCTTCTTGAATATTAAAAATTTCTAACTATCTAAAATTACTATAATCCCTAGGGGAACCAGAAGGAATGACAACTACATACTCATGTTTGGCAGCCAAATTTCATTTTTTCCAATTAATTTTTACCACTGTCACAGTTTAGAAAAAACACATTAGCACATGCTAATGAAGAATTTTTAACATGTACGTACCACATACAAGCAAGCATCCACATGACTATAAAATCAAATTATAAACACTGTTTTAAGAAGATTTTTGAAGTAGAATTTGCCTCTAAACCACCAAAAGAAATCAGCAGAAAAAAACTGATAACACTGAGTTATAAGGAATTCAAGAGTTAAACGAAAAACAGAAGGATGATAAGAAGTACTTACTAGTTTGTTTTCCTGCATGTATATTCTCTGTAATTTCAGACAGCCCTTAGCTATGACGATCATGCCTTCATCTGAGATCTTGTAACACTGGCCGAAATGGATATCTTTCAGTTCTCTGCATTTCGACCCCAGCTGTAAATAAAGAGATTTCGCTGAATGGTCCAAAAATAACAAAGTCAACATATTTCTAGCGGGATTTCCAAATAACTTTTTAAATAGCTATACCAAAGTTAAATAATTATTTATCAATTCCTCTTAAAATAGAATGCAGGCAATCTCTCATTTAAAATACCGCTGTATAAACCCTGCAACCTTCTAATCATTTCCTTGCTTCAACTGCCTCACACTATCCATCCACGAAGAGGCCTAGGTTCCTTAACACTTCAAATTTGTATCTTTATTACTCTTAAGTCTTTTTATCAGTCATACTGTTAGACTGAAAGGAATAGAGGTCCACGGGATAAAACCAAAGTCCAAGAAGTGAAACATGATACAGTGAGTGAGTGAACGAGGGCTTAATTCATGAGATTCTGCTTCTAGCTCTGACTGCCCTCAACGTGTCCTTTTTCTCCATCGGCCCATTGACACTGTGACAGAGAAAAAAGACTGAATGTGCTAGAGCCAATATTCCAGTTTACACTTATTTACACACTTATTACAAACACTAAAAGAAAAGGGACTAGTGATTTCCTGATTACTTTCCTCAACTGTGCATTTAAAAGTTACAAATATAATGTTCCCCTTAAAAAACATTAAACACCATATAGAACAAATTACATACATTCCTTTCCAAAATCTAGAGGAGAAATTAGATAATTAAAGCAAATGATAAATAAACATTGTTTTATGAGTATCATATATGAAGAAAGTCATCTTAGATAAAATGAGAAAATTTAGTAAAAATCTATAAATCAAAAAGTATCTAAAAAGTTACATTAAAACAAGAAACCCAGTGCTGACAAGAGTTCAAAGTGTATAAATTATTACTAAAAATCATGGAGGATTTAGAAAATTTTTTTAATTTTATAAAATTTGCCTGAAAATTATATGACTCAGCATCTAAATATTTGCCAAAAAATGTAAGAAGAATGGATAACTGACTAGATGTACAGTAAAGTCAACACACTAAAAGTTAATTATACAAACTGCATAGTGGGTATTCAGGTGTCCACTCTAAAATTCTTTCAAATTTTCCATGTATTTAAAATTATTCATAACAGATTATTGAAATAATTAACTAAAGGTGTTTGGAGAGTTAGCTACAAGAAATTAGCACAAGACATTTTTAAATAGTAAAACAGAGAAAATAACTTAAAGTTACAAATTATGGTGTTTGCATAAAATTGAATATTAGATAACTATTAAATTGAAATAATCTTGGTTCATTTCCAAGGAAAATCATTCAATATCACATTAATTGAAGTCTATGCCCCAACCACTAGTGCCAAAAAAACTGAAGTTGAACAGTTATTATGCAGACCTAGCAGAAGTAGGTCTAGTTACTTCTAGAAGTAATGACAAAAAAAAGATGTCCTTTTCACCATAGGGGACTGGAATGCAAAAGTAGGAAGTGAAGAGATACCTGGAGTAACAGGAAAATTTGGTCTCGGAGTACAAAACGAAGTAGGTCAAAGGCTAACAGAGTTTTGCCGAGAGAATGCACTGGTCATAGCAAACACCCTCTTCCAAAAACACGAAAGACTACACATGGACATCACCAGATGGTCAATACCAAAATCAGACTGATTATATTCTTTGCAGTCAAAGATGGAGAAGCTCTATACAGTCAGCAAAATCAAGACCGGGAGCTGACTGTGGCTCAGATCATAAACTTATTGTCAAATTCAGACTTAAATTGAAGAAAGAAGGGAAAACCATTAGGCCGTGCAGGTATGACCTAAATCAAATCCCTTCAGATTACACAGTGGAAGTGAGAAATAGATTCAAGGGATTAGAACTGATAGACAAAGTACCTGAAGAACTATGGATGGAGGTTCATGACACTGTACAAGAGGCGATGATCAAAACCATCCCCAAAAAACAGAAAGGCAAAAAAAAAAAAAACAGCTGTCTGAGGAGGCTTTACAAATAGCTGATGAAAGAAGAGAAGTGAAAGGCAAAGGAAAAAATGCAAGATATACCCATTTGAATGCAGAGTTCCAAAGAATAGCAAGGAGAGATAAGAAAGCCTTCCTCAGTGATCAAGGCAAAGAAGTAGAGGAAAACAATAGAATGGGAAAGATTAGAGATCTCTTCAAGAAAATCAGAGATACCAAGGGAACATTCCATGCAAAGATGAGCACAATAAAGGACAGAAACAGTATGGACAGAAGCAGAATACACAGAACTACACAAAAAAGATCTTAATGACCTAGATATCCACGACGGTGTGCTCACCCACCTAGAGCCAGACATCCTGGAATGTGAAGTCAAGTGGGCCTTAGGAAGCATCAAACAAAGCTAGTGAAGGTGATAGAATTCCAGCTGAGCTATTTGAAATCCTAAAAGATGAAGCTGTGAAAGTGCTGCACTTTTCCAAATAGGCCAGCAAATTTGGAAGAATCAGCAGATGCCACAGGACTAGAAAAGGTCAGTTTCCCTTTCAATCCCAAAGAAAGGCAATGCCAAAGAATGCTCAAAGTACCACCCTATTGCACTCATATTGCATGCCAGCAAAGTAATGCTCAAAATCCGTCAAGCTAGGCTTCAATAGTACATGAACCGAGAACTGCCAGATGTACAAGCTATTTCAGCAAGGCAGAGGAACCAGAGATCAAACTGCCAACATCCGTTGGATCATAAAAAAAGTAAGCGAATTCCAGAAAAACAGCTCCTTCTGCTTCATTGACTACACTAAAGCCTTTGACTTCAGGCAGTTCTACACTGACTGACTAGTAATTTCTACCAATGAATCCAAAAGGAAATCAGTCCTGAATATTCATTGAAAGGACTGATGCTGAAGCTGAAGGAAGCTCCAATACTCTGCCTATCTGCTGAGAAGAAATGATTCAGTGGAAAAGACCCTGATGCTGGGAAAGATTGAAGGCAGGAGGAGAAGGGGATGACAGAGGATGAAATGGTTGAATGGCATCGCCAACTAGATGGACATGAGTTTGAGCAAGCTTTGGGAGTTGGTGATGGACAGGGAAGCCTGGCGTCTGCAGTCCCTGGGGTCGCAAAGAGTCGGATGTGACTGAGCGACTGAACTGAAAGCCTATGACTTTGTGGATCACAACAAACTGGAAAAGCCTTAAACAGAGTGGAATACCAGATCACCTGACCTGCCTCCTGAGAGACCTATAAGCAGGTCAAGAAGCAACAGTTAGAAACAGACATGGCACAACAGACTGGTTCCAAATCGGGAAAGGAGTACGTCAAGGCTGTATATTGTCACCCTGCTTATTTAACTTCTATGCAGTGCACATCATGAGAAAGGCCAGGCGGCATGCAGCACAGGCTGGAATCAAGATCGCCAGGAGAAATATCAATACCTTCAGGTATGCAGACGATATCACCCTTATGGCAGAAAGCGAAGAGGAACTAAAGAGCATCTTGATGAAGGTGAAAAAGGAGAGTTAAAAAGCTGGCTTAAAACTCAACATTCAAAAAACTAAGATTATGGCATCCCATCCCATCACTTCATGGCAAACAGATGGTGAAACAGTGGAAGACTTTATTCTGGGGGGCTCCAAAATCACTGCAGATGATAACTGCAGGCATGAAATTAAAAGACACTTGCTCCTTGCAAGAAAAGCTATGACAAACCCAGACAACATATTAAAAAACAAAGACATTAATATGCTGACAACGGTCCATAGGGTCAAAGCTATGGTTTTTCCAGTAGACATGTACGGATGTGAGAACTGGACCATAAAAAGGCTGAGCGTTGGAGAATTGATGCTTTTGAACTGTGGTGTTGGAGAAGTTTCTTGAGAGTCCTTTGGACTGCAAGTAATATTAGTCAGTCAGTCCAAAAGGAAATCAACTCTGACTATTCATCATTGGAAGGACTGATGCTGAAGCTGAAGCTCTAATACTCTGGCCATCTGATGTGAAAAGCTGACTCACTGGGAAAGACCATGGTGCTGGGAAAGATTGAAGGCAGGAGGAGAAGGGGATGACAGAGGATGAGATGGCTGGATGGCATCACCGACTCAATGGACGTGAGCTTGAGCAAGCTCCGGGAGATGGTGAAAGACAGGGAAGCCAGGCGTGCTGCAGTCCATTCGGTCGCAAAGAGTCGGACACGACTGAGCAACTGAACAACAACAACAACAAAACTGAAGTAAACACTTGACAAATAAAAGGTAAACTGTACATGTTTTATATATAATTCCACTAATTATGAACATTTCTGTGTACATATACATATTTAAATGTATGCATATGCATAGAAAGGAGATGAAATATACACCCAAGTGTTTACAGTAGTTATTTCTGATCGGTACAATAATGGGTATTGGGGTTTTTTTCTCTTTTTTACCAATCTTCTCACATCTTTTTGCAAATAAATCATTTGTAAACAAAACCTTTCAAGTTTAGTTTCAAATAAAGTAAGAAAGATACACAATTTCAACTATTTTTCTAGGAATGGTGATATACACAAGGCATGTTATTTTAATCTAGGTAACACGATAACCAAATATATTTCCACTGGAAATATAAACTCCATGAAGACAGAGATTTCACTAATGTAACCATGGTGCCTGTGTCTAATAGTCAGCTGATACTTCGTAAATATTTGTTGAATGACTGAAAAGGTTGATCAGAGTTTTTCACTGTAAAGAAGTCTTTTTGAAAAATGGACAAATAAAGGGATCCATGATTATGGTCCCATATACTACCATGTTCTATTTAATTCAGCAGTTCTAAATTGGGTCCACAGGTGGAAATCAAGAATTCCAGGTAAATGCATAAGGGGAAAAAGAAAGGTACATTTTTATTTACTTGCTATTCTCTAATGAACTTTAACCTCTCCTTCACTTACTAACAGACAATCCGAGTAGTTTAGCAGTATGCATAACTCTGTAAACAACAGGAAGCAAAAATAATCTCATGTAACATCACCACTGTCGCAGATTCAGTGACAGCATTTTTTGTCATCAGTTTTCATCATGTTCGTTAGATGTGCTCCCAGATCTCACAATGCATTAAAAAGGCACATATATTTCTAGAACAAACATACACTGGCATGTTACTCAGACCAGAGAAAGCCAAACTGAAAGTCAGTAAGTGAAGAAAGCAGAGCAGTAATATCTTAACTGACAACCAAAACACCCAACAAGCTCACGTGTGCAGAGGCGAGGGCAGGGCTGATGTGGAGGGCGCCAGGGCTCCTGAGGCGTCCACTGAAGAAGCTGCCAGCCCCTCAGAGCACCCCCCACCACTGCAGAGCCCGCCCCTGCCCCTCTCAGACAGCAGGGAAAGAGCGCAGTTCACTGAGGGCCCTGCACCACAGTGTCCTCTGACGGGGGTAGGCCACGGACAGATGAGAGCAAAAGCACACTTCTGAAAATGGGAGGATGACTGTCTTCACAGTGAAAATGGAGGAATTAAAAGAAATAACTCCATAAAATGTTCCAGGATGAGAGGATATTGACTTCCAGACCAAAAGGACTCACCCATACGTCCAACCACAAATGACAAAAGTAGCTCTATGCCAAGGCAAACCATCATAAAGTTTCATAGCTGTGGGTATAAAAGTATTCCACAGACTGCTAGGAAGAAGCAGATTTCATACAGAGGACTAAAGATGAAAATAGCATCAAACTTCTTAATGAGAACACTGAAAGAAAGCAACAGAGCAACGCCATTAAACACTGAAGGAAAATTATTTCAAATATACGATTCTATTAAGTGTGAGAGATAGAAAAGAGACATTTCCACACATGCAAATTCTCAAAAAAGACTTATGTCCCATATATTCGTACATCCCATACAGGAAGCGATCACAGTCTGCCCTATAAAACATGAGACTACATCCTGAGAAAGAAGGCATGACATCTAGGCAACAGAACATCTCACAGAACAGCGAGAAGAAGAGAACAGTAAGAACAGCGAAGGTAAGACACTAAGATGACCATTAATGCAAAAGTACACATTCAAGAAGTCCAGACTGTTGTCTGCTTTAAGAAAATAAATTTAACTAAGTATCTATGTATAGATACTAAAACAGGAAGGAGGAAGCTGTGGGCTCCATCACTGTTAAGATATAAAAACTAGTAAAGTAAATGAGGACAAAAGGTATTTACACAATTATAAAATGTAAATACTGAATACTTATTTAATCAAAATTGGAACTATGTTGATACTATGAAGGGATAGGAAACAGAAAAGGATAAGTGAGCTAAATCCTCATCTTTCCATAGCAAGGAAACAGCACAGATGTTCTAAAACGAATAAATCAAGAAAACACACACAGAAACAGACAGGAAATGCTTCTCTACTATTGCGTCCTTCCTGTGAACTCTGGTCTAACTCCTGGTCTCTACAAGGATTATTAATTAGCTTACATTAATAAGCTGAATATGTTCAGTTCATCTCTGTTCTTTTGCTCCTTGAGAATAAACTGCCCACAAGGAGCAATCTACTTCTACATTTGCAGGACACTGCTGATTCAGCCTAGTGAATGATGACTGCGCCCATTGACCAAACTATAGCGTTTGCATTAACAGATGTATTCAACTCTATTATTAAGCAACATTCCCAATCTAGCCTGTCTGTGTATTAAAGCTGTTTTCCCTCTGCCACTATTCCAACGTCTTATTTGTCAATTTATTCAGATACTGAGCAATAAAGAGACCTCAACACTTAGTGCACCAGTCAGGATTAGAACAGAAATCTGAACAGAATCTGGATAAAAGGAGTAACAGGTATCTACAAGACTCTTAGACATCAATGTCTGTGGACAGCTTGGTAGAGTCTCATGTTAAAATAGGTAAGTTATACTGCTGCAAAGGTCCATCTAGTCAAAGCTATGGTTTTTCCAGTAGTCATGTATGGATGTGAGAGTTGGACTGTGAAGAAAGCTGAGCACCGAAAAATTGATGCTTTTGAACTGTGGTGCTGGAGAAGACTCTTGAGAGTCCCTTGGACAGCAAGGAGATCCAACCAGTCCATCCTAAAGGAAATCAGTCCTGAATATTCATTGGAAGGACTGATGCTGAAGCTGAAACTCCAATACTTTGGCCACCTGATGCGAAGAACTAACTCATTGGAAAAGACCCTGATGCTGGGAGGGATTAGGGGCAGGAGGAGAAGGGGACGACCGAGGATGAGAAGGCTGGATGGCATCACCGATGCGATGGACATGAGTGTGGGTAAACTCCGAGAGTTGGTGATGGACAGGGAGGTGTTGGAAGCCAGCGTGAGGAACTCCGCCCATGGCAAAGGCCATGAGGAAGGAAGCTTGGCATATGCAAAGGCGTGATCAAGCCTCAGGAAACCCCCTGTTCCCGAGCATCTACCCCCAAAACCAGAGTACTTTATGGGGAGCTCTCCCCCATAACCATTTCTCTCAGAGAAGGAGTTAACTTGCAGCTCCAGTTAATAAAAATTCCTGGGCGTGACAAGAGTGTTTCAACTTACGAACTCTGGAGGTTCTCTGGCCAGCCTGATCAGGCTCGTCCGGCCGCATGTGATTGTTTACAGCCTCCCAACTGTGAGAGGCACGGGATGTTTTAAAACTTTCTAAATACAGACTCTTTTGAGAAGTTAGAAGATTATTAGTATCGCATTAGTAGGTTGATTAGGAATTATATTGGTGAAGGGTTTTTTCATTTGTCCTGCCAATAATTACTGCTAATTCCCTGCCCTGGGTGTGACAAGGATGTCTCAGGTCAAACCTCTGCTGACAGACTAGCTTGTGTGACAGCCTCTCAGCCATAAACAGCACAGAGAGTTTGGAGTATTAGCATAGGGCTTTTTTCATTGATGAGTCAATGACTGCCATCAGGCCTCCATATCCTTAGGCACCTGGGAATATATTAATCAATGTATTTGGAATATAGAAAAGGAAATATAGTAGTTTTTTGATGTTAGCAATACTAGACTTTTTGAGTTAATGAATCTTCTCTTTTGTTATAGATCACTGTACTTTGTTATAAATCACTATGCTATGTAACTTTATCACTATCTTAAGACAAAATAGATCTTAAGGGGAACATTGGTGAAGGGTTTACATTTGTTGAGCCAATACTTGCTGCTAAATCTCCATATTCCTGTCCTTATAATGAATATAACTAGCATATAGGAGAAATAAGTATTAACCTTTAAGATTAATCATGTTAAACCTTAGGTTAAGTAAATTCCTTTCTTGATTGTAACTCACTACACCCTCACCCTATAGGAATGCAACTTTATTTGGAGGGTGGCGCCTGATTTAAGAAAAAATCACCCCTGGAAAAATAAGTTTTCTGGTTAACTGACCAGTATCAGAAAGGGCCATAAAATGTCAGCAGACCTCATGGCTAAAAGATGATGAAACTCATAAGACCTTTGTATAATTTTATATGAAGCACCTGATTGTGACAAGGGTCAGGTCTGCTGACCCCTGTGTGACTCTGTATTCATCCCTATGTATAACAAAAAGGTATATAAACAAACCTGAAAAATAAAGAAATCGGATCAGTTTCTGGAAAGACTGATTCCCCCGTGTCGTTTCTTTCTTGCTCCCCGTTTTCCTGGCTGAATTCCCATCTGAAATGTGGGTACTCACCAAGCCTGCTAATTCTGCCTGGGTTTCTGAGATCGGACCGGGGAGGCCTCAGTGCCTCCTCTCCTTTGGGAGAATGGAAAGACTCCTGTGGCCTACATAGGTGGTGATTGATATTCCATGTAAACCAGTTATTCAGCCTCTTTTCTCCACTAATTCTCCTACTACACTATCTGTTTCTAATCTCCCTCTATATCTGTAATTAAATAAGTTTTTTCCAGGACGCCGACTCCGTCCCCACCTTTGAATCACCCTGGATCCACTGGGGCTGGACCCCAGCAGGGATACCTGGTGTGCTGCGGTTGATGGGGGGGTCGCAAAGAGTCAGACATGACTGAGCGACTGAACTGAACTGAATACTCCTGCAGTCTGGAAGAGATGTTTAAACCAATTACATGGTGTTTTGACCTTAGCAAGTAGCTCTGATGGCTTTATCTATAAACAAGTGACTGTGACTTTCCATAGAGCAAACAGCCACATGGGCAGCATACATACATAAGAACCACTGTAATGGTCTCAGCTGATATTAGCAGCACGGGACCCTAATAACTTACTAGGGAAGAGCATTTCAAGGGACAATCACCATCATTTAGTCTCACTGAAGAAACTGATGTTCTATTTTAGACAGCCTCACTAAACATACCAGGAAAGACTGCATCCGTGTTGGTGTCTATCTGTACTAGTCACTGTTACCCCAAATAAATGTTCTAAAGTTCCAGAAATAAATTTAATCAAGAAGGTAAAAGATCTGTACTCTGAAAACTATAAAACAATGATGAAAGAAACTGAAGATGACACAAATAAATGGAAAGATAAACCATTCACGTGGACTAGAAGAATATTGTTAAAATGACTATACTAACCAAAGTAGTCTACGTATTCACTGCAATACCAATGGTATTTTTCACGGAACTAAAACAAATCATCATAAAATTTATATGAAACCACAGAAGACTTCAAATAATCAAAACAATCCTTAGAAAAAAGAAAAAAGCTGGAAGCATCACACACTTGATTTCAAACTATACTACAAAGCTACAGTAATCAAAACAGTATGATACTGGCACAAAAGCAGGCACAGATCAACGGACAGAACAAGGAGCCCAGAAGTAAACATACACACACACATTCACACCCAGCCTGCCCTTCAGTGCTGTTTGCATCTGACATGCCAGGCACAATCTGAACTCTCATTCTTCACCAAGTAAATGGTCTTAGGTAACAAAGACACAGAACCCCAGTATGTCATTTAGGAGGCTATGAATCTCTATCAATTCAAGTCCAGTATCTGGTTCCCTAGGAAAGGTGCAAGTTGAATGAGCAGTCACAGAAACTCTCCTCCAACTCTCATGTGTCAAGGGCACCCATCAGTCAGCTCTGAAGGAAAGCATTTAATACAGAGGGTGTTGGCACTTAAATGAAGCCACCTATTCATCCATAGTTCACTTTAGCACATGACACCAGTTAGAACTATAAACAGACTAAATCAATATAAACAGGATTATCCTTGACTTATTCTTTTCCTCTTTATAACAGTCATTTAAGATTCTTTTCCTCTTTATAATAGTCATTTAAGATTAGTCACAGTTTTGCTCAAGAACCTTGGGTGTTAGTCACTCAGTCATGTCCAACTCTGTGATCCCATGGATGTAGCCCACCAGGCTCCTCTGTCCACGGAATTCTCCAGACAGGAATACTGGAGTGGGAAGCCATTACTTTCTCCAGGGGGGGAGTCTTTTCAACTCAGGGATCAAACCCAGGTCTCCTGAATTGCAGGCAGATTATTTACCTTCTGAGCACCAGGGAAGCCCTTAGAACTCCAAAGGTACTTTTCAAAATTTTCTCTAAAATACCTGGAGATGATTTTCCCTGAATCTCAAAATTTAACTAAAATTTTGCACACTACCCTTAAGAATTTACAAAAGAGAATATGTTTTAACGAGCTATTTGCTGTTACTGGGTCACTTTTTAAATAAAACAAATGCCTTAGGAAGCGTATAATTCGACAAAGAATCGAGATAACTGAAACCACAACACAGACTGCACTGGGATGAAGTGAGATCAGGTTTCCAAGGTCACAGGAAGGGGTCAAAACCAGTAGTGAAAACATATTCTTAAAACATGAGGCATGCTTTCAACAGAAGAGGGGATTTGTTCCTCCTTTCCATTACTGCTGTCTCACCACTGTCACTATTACACACAGACAAAAGAAAGCAGCGAAAAACACCCAATCCATATCTCATAGTAACTCCGCCCAACTACACTAAATATTCATGTTTGTGAAATCATAAAAATAACAATTTCATAATTTGATTCAGTAGTTTCATCATAGGTAGTAGAGGAACACAAACAATGAGATATCAAAGAAAGCAAAGCAAATTTTTCAAACTGCCACTCATCCGACCCACTTTAAGGACTCAAAGTTGAATCTTTTTCCTAGATTTATACTGTTTGACTTTACAAACAGTGAAAACATTATGCAAGTTATAAGCCAGACACAGAAGAGTTAGAAGTGTATGAGTCCACTTAATGAGGCAGCTAGAATAGGTCCTGAAAGTATACTAATTAGAAATCAGAATAGAGCCCACGATGGTTACACAACGTAGTGAACGTACGTAATGCCACTGAATTGCACACTTAAAAGTTGTTAAAATGAAAACCTTGCTAAAATAGTAAATATTATGAAGCGTCTACCACAGTAAAAAAAACACCACCACCACACTGAAAAAACAAATGCCAGTAAAACTTGAGAGTAAAAAAAAATAATAAGTCAACAGGAAGTGATGTTTCTTTCCAAACCTGTTTTTTCTAATTATAATTATTTTAACATAATTACAGTATATATTAAATAAACTGACTTAAATGAGAAAGAAAAAGAAAGCTCATGCTATAAAAAGTAGGTTGAATGTTCTACATTCAATGAGAACAAGCCATGAAAACATGCCAATAAATTAGTTTTCAGTAAGACACTATAAAATTATAATAACACTGGGAAAAACACAACCTCAAAGAAGCTGCACCCATATTCCTGTCCCACTTCAATTCTTAACAAAAACTGAAAGTCAGCAGCACCACATCACTGTTATACTTCAAATAAAATCTATCCATCCATCACACTCAGTCACGTCTGACTCTTTGCAACCCGATGGACTGCAGCCCACCAGCCTCCTCCGTCCATGAGATTCTCCAGGCAAGAATACTGGAGTGGGCTGCCATTTCCTCCTCCAGGGGATCTTCCCGACCCAGGAATCAAACCTGTGTCCCCAGCATTGCAGGCAAATTCTTTACCACTGAGCTGTGGGTAAATCTATATAAGTAAAATAAAGTAAAACTCTATCTCTAATTCAAGAAAAACGCCTTGACTCTATATCAAAAGATTCACTAAATGAATCTACAATTATATAGCACTTTTAATTTAAATGTTTATCATACATATTGAGTTTGTGATTTTATCATTTAACTGAATTTCAGTTAACTGACCAACTTCCATTCTCCGGCCTGTTAGGTGAGAAGACTTACACTGAATTTTAACAATGCATACCTGTACCTCACTGGGTTGTGGAGGTTTTTTTTTTAATAACACAATTAGAAATGCGTATTGGCACACTGAAAAGCATTTGAAAGTACTAAGTAAACATCTTATACATTATAATTACTATCAATGGGTAAAGAAGGAAGCTATTAGAACACTATTCACTAGGATTTATGAGAAGAAAAATTTTTATAAGTACTATAAATTCCCATGAAGAGGGCTTCTTGAATTATATGAAGCCTCAATACTCCCAGCTACAGATGGAAAATATTTTCTATAGTCATTGAATTGTACATCCCAGCTTAAAATCCTATATATGGTCTCACATGACAAGATTCAGAAATCAAGCAAAACAGAAAGAGAATATTGGCTCCATAACTTCCCAACTATGTGAACATGGGTAAGTTATTTAACTTTCAAAAGATTCAATTTTTCATCCTGAAATACTTCAGGGCTACTGTGAAGCTTAAAGTGGATAACAAAATATGAAAGCACAAAATACAATGCCTGTCACATAAAAAGCACCCAAAATACATTTACTCCCCATTGTCAACTGTGATGCTAATTTAGAGACAGAATGCTTAAAACACTCTTAAAACTACTTAACTATAAAACATTTTGATAAAGAATGCTTCTCAAGATCTCTATTTTCTCACCCTCACTGTAAGTAACAATCATCATTACAGGGACAAAAAATGAGTGTTTGGCTTCCCAGGTGGCACCGGTTGGTAAAGAATCCACCTGCCAATGCAGGAGACACAGGTACCATTCCTGGGTCGGGGAGATCCCCTGGAGAAGGAGATGGCAACCCATTCCAGTATTTTTGCCTGGAAAACTCATGGGGAGAGGAGTCAGGCAGGCCACAGTCCGTGAGGTCACAAAGAGTCAGACACGATTAAGCAGGCATACAAGGATGCCATGAGCAGAGGGAAGGAAATGAGCTAAATGGGTTGAGTATGAACTCAAGGCACCTCTGGATATGAATGCCAGCCCTATCACTTACTACTTTATCTCAGATAAATTACTAACGGTCTCTCTGTAACAACTTACTCATCTATAAAAATGAAATAATACCAATCTCACAGAGTGGCAGTAAATCAAGAGAGAAATTAAATGTATGAATATACAGTCAGAATATATGAACAGAGGCTGACACATGGCAGAGCACCGAAGAACTGATGCTTTGGAACTGTGGTCCTGGAGAAGATTCTTGAGAGGCCCTTGGACTACCAGGATATCAAACTTGTGAATCCTAAGATAAATCGATCCTGAATATTCATTGGAAGGACTGATGCTGAAGCTGAAGCTCCAATATGCTGGTCACCGATGCGAAGAGCCCACGCACTGGAAAAGACCCTAATGCTGGAAAGACTGAGGGCAAGAGAAGGGAGCGACAGAGGATGAGATGGCTGGATGGCATCACCGACTCACTGGACATGATTTGGAGCAAACCCCGGGAGATGGTAAAGGACAGGGAGGCCTGGAGTGCTGCAGTCCATGGGGTCACAAAGAGTTGGACACAACTGAGTCACTGAACAGCAACACAGAGGTTACATACCTGCTCTTTATTTAACTGACTATCACTAGAGCATGTAGAGATAGATTAGATGAGACTGAGTTTCCTTTATCTCATAGAAATTCGGCATTTCTCTTTCCTTTATTGTGGTAAAATGTATGTAACATAAAGTCGCTCCTTTAACCACGTTTAGGCACACAATTCAGTGGCATTATTTCCATGGTGTTGTGCAGCCATCCCCACTATTCCCAAAACTTTCTCATCCCCTCAGACAGAAACTGCCTACCCATTAAGCAACAAGTACCCATTCCCTGGGCTGCCCCAGCAGCTCAGTGGTAAAGAATCCACCTGTCATGCACTAGATGCAAGTTTGATCCCTGGGTCAGGAAGATCCCCTGGAGGAGGGCATGGCAGCCCACTCAAGTATCCTTGCCTGGAGAATCCCATGGACAGAGGAGCCTGGCAGGCCACAGTCCACGGGGTCAGAGTCGGACACGACTGAAGCCAACTGAGCACCCATTCTCCACTTCCCCTACCCCATGAAACACTCTACCTGCCATCTGTCTCTATGTATTTGCCTCTAGGAGGTAATTTATAGGGTTTCCCTGTTGGCTCAGCAGTAAAGAATCTGCCTGCAAAGCAGGAGACCCAGGAGACCCAGGTTCAATCCCTGGGTTGGGAAGATCCCATGGAGGAGGGCATGGCAACCCACTTCAGTACTCTGGCCTGGAGAATCCCAAGGACAGAGGAGCCTGGCAGGCTACATAGGGTCACACAGTCAGACACGACTGAAGTGACTAAACAGGTAATTTATATAAGTAGAATCTTACAGTATTTGTTCTTTGTGTCCAGTCTATTTAACTTGGCATGTGTTTTCAAAGTTCACTCATACAGTAACAGGTACAGCATTTCATTCCATTAGAAGGCAATGGCACCCTACTCCAGGACTCTTGCCTGGAAAATCCCATGGACGGAGGAGCCTGGAAGGCTGCAGTCCATGGGGTCACTAAGGGTCGGACACAACTGAGCGACTTCACTTTCACTTTTCACTTTCATGCACTGGAGAAGGAAATGGCAACCCACTCCAGTGTTCTTACCTGGAGAATCCCAGGGACGGGGGAGCCTGGTGGGCTGCCATCTATGAGGTCGCACAGAGTCGGACACAACTGAAGTGACTTAGCAGCAGCAGCGTAAGGCCTAATAGTATTTCATCACACATACATACATTTCATTCACTCATTCACCTCAATGGACACTTGGGTTGTTCCTACCCTCTATTATGAATAATGATAAATGAAAACAAGTAAACAAGGATCTATTCCAGTCACTATGTATTTAGGGAAGAATTACTGGGTCATATGACCAACCTAGATAGCATATTGAAAAGCAGAGACATTACTTTGCCGACTAAGGTCCGTCTAGTCAAGACTATGGTTTTTCCTGTGGTCATGTATGGATGTCAGAGTTGGACTGTGAAGAAAGCTGAGCACCGAAGAACTGATGCTTTTGAGCTGTGGTGTTGGAGAAGACTCTTGAGGGTCCCTTGGACTGCAAGGAGATCCAACCAGTCCATTCTAAAGGAGATCAGCCATGGATGTTCTTTGGAAGGAATGATGCTAAAGCTGAAACTCCAGTACTTTGGCCACCTCATGCGAAGAGTTGACCCATTGGAAAAGACTCTGATGCTGGGAGGGATTGGGGGCAGGAGGAAAAGGGGATGACAGAGGATGAGATGGCTGGATGGCATCACCGACTCGATGGACATGAGTCTGAGTGAACTCCAGGAGTTGGTGATGGACAGGGAGGCCTGGCGTGCTGTGATTCATGGGCTCGCAGAGTCAGACACGACTGAGCGACTGGACTGACTGAGTGACTGATGATAGTCCTACATTTAATCTTTTGATGAACCACCAAATTCTTCCACAGCACATGCAACACTGTTTCTGTTCCTGATCTTAGGGGAAAACTGTTTAGCTATTCACCGTTGAGTATATCAGCTGCACTTCAGTCACATCACCTTTATCATGTTGAGAAAGTACCTTTCTATTCCTATTTCATTGTGTGTTTTATCAAGGAAAGGGGTTTGACCACCAAATGCATTTTCTGTGCCAATTAAGATGATTATATGAATGCTTCTTCCTTCATTCTGGTAACGCATTGCATTACATTGACTGATTTTTGTATGTTGAGTCATCCTCCCATTCATGGGATAAATTATGCTCGGTCATAGTATATAATCCTTTTAATATGCTGTTGAATGCTGTTTGCTGTATTTTGTTGAAGATTTCTGCATGTATAGCCATTAAACATATTAGTCTATAGTTGTCTTTTCTTGCAGTGTCTTTGCCTGGCTTTAGAATCAGGGTAAAGCTGGCCTCACAGAAACTACCAAGTGTTGCTTTATTTTAAATATTTTGAAAGAGTTTGAGAGACAGATCGGTATTATTTCTTCCTTACCTGTTAGACCAAATTTAACAGGGAAGTCATCTGATTCCAGACTTCACTTTGTTGAAAGGATTTTTACTTCTGATTCAATCTCCTTACTTGTTACAAATCTGCATTCAGATTTTCTGCTTATCTCTGCATCAGTGTTGTAGCTTGTACATTTCTAGGAGTTCACCCATTTCATCTAGGCTATCCAGTTTTTGTTGTATATAGTTGTTCATAATTTTCTTATATAATCCTTTTTATTTCTATAGTTAGTGGTAATGTCTGCTCTTAAATTTCCCATTTAGTAAGTTGAGTCTTCTTTTTTACTTAGTCAATCTAGTTAAAGGTTTGTCATTTTTGCTGGTATTTTCAAAGATACCAGTTTTGGTTTCATTGATTTTCTCTATAACTTTTCTGCTTTCTAGTTCATTTTTCTGTGCTCTGATCATCATTTCTTTCCTTCTGTTAGCTTTGGATTTAGTTTGGTCTTCTTTTGTAAGTTCCTCCAGGTATTAAATTACGCACTTCAGTATCCTTCCCAGGTTGGACAGAGGAGCTCAGTGGGAGTCCATGGGGTGGCAAAGGGCTGGACACAACTCAGCAACTGAGCAACCATGCCAAGTGTCCAATTAAGTTCTCCAGGTGTGCAGTTAAGTTACTTATTTCAGATTTTTCTTCTTTTGTAAACATAAACTTTTACAATATAAATCTCTCTGAATACTATTTTTATTGCCATAATTTTGGTATATTGTATTTTCATTTTCATTCAATATATTTTCCAATTTCCCTTGTGATTTCTTCATTGTCCCATTGGTTGTATAGGAGAATATTATTTACCTTACAGACATTTGTGTATTTTTCAGTTTTCTTTCTGTTATTGATTCTTAAATTCACGTCACTATGGTCAAAAAAGATTCTTGTATGGCTTCAATCTTGCCAAATTTATTAAAAGTTGTTTGTGACTGGAGTAACGGTCTAACTTTGAGACTATTTCACGCACACTCTTTTGCTGCTAAGTGCAGTCCACTGTCTGCATCCGTCAGCAGATACATGCTGTAACTGGTTCACAGCACTGTGCAAGCCCTTTTTTTATCTTTTTCTGGTTGTTCTCTCCATTACTGAAAGCAGGGTATTAACATCTCCAACTATTAATGTGAAACTGTCTTTTCCTCCCTTAAAGTCTTTATATATTTAGGAGCATTTTTCCTTTATATATTTAGGAGCTGTGTTGTTTGGGTCATATGCTTGTAACTGATGTATCTTTCCGATGAATTGACATTTTTATCAATCTGTAATGACCTTCATTGCTTCCTGTAACCTTTTTACTTAAAATTTTTTTTCATAATAATACAGATCCTCAATTTACAATAGACTTAATTCCTGATAAACCTGTAAGTTGAAAATATCCTAAGTCAAAAATGCACTACTACACTAATCAACTGAACACCACAGGAGAGCCTAGCCTACCATAAACAGGCTCAGAAGACTTATATCAGCCTATAGTTGGGCAAAACGCCCTCACATGAAGCCTACTTTATAACAAAGCCTATAGTTGGGCAAAACCCCCTCACATGAAGCCTACTTTATAACAAAGTGTTGAGCACCTTGTATAATTTCACCAAAAGTGAGAGAGAGAACAGCAGTACGGGTACAGAGTGGCTGTTGCTGTGACAGCTGTCTACCCTCATGACTGTGTGCCTGACTGGGAGCCTCAGCCCACTGGCACTGCCCAGAAACCTGAGTGTTGTATCCCAGGAAAAGACAAAAGTTCAAAATCTGAAGTGCAGCACCTATTGAACACCATCATAAAGTCAAAAAATTATTCAGGCAAAACACCATAAGTTGAGGAGCACTACAGCTTCCTTGGTTACTAGAGTTCGAGTGGAATAATTCTTTCCATTTTTGTTAACTTTCAACCTCATTGTGTCAATATCTAAAAGGGATGTTTTTTGGACTTTATATGCATGGTTGATTTTTTTTTTATTCTGCCAATCTCTGCCCTTTAATTAGAGAACTTAATCCAATTATAATCAAAGTAAGTTCTGCAGTCATGAAATTAAAAGATGCCTGCTCCTTGCAAGGAAAGCTATGACAGACCTAGACAGCTTATTACAAAGCAGAGATATCACTTTGCCAACAAAGGTCCATATAGTCAAAGCTATGTTTTTTCCAGAAGTCATGTATGGATGTGAGAGCTGGACCATAAAGAAAGCTGATTATCCTAATTTTCCAAAGAAATTCTCTCCTTGGCTTTTTCCTCTCAGGCCTTGTGTGATCCAGTGCATGATTCAGCCATAATCTTCTGCCCCAATGACTGCAGATTTTTGTATTTGCTTACAATACCCACCCTGAATGTATTTTGAATTAGGTGAAACAAACATGAGCACCATACATGAGTCCTTTAAGAAGCTCCCAAGCGGGTCAGAACACACACACACAGTGGACTGTGAATAAAGTCTGCTCTGCTCTCTGTGGAACCAGGGACATACACTGGGAGCTCAGGCTATTTCTTCGGTGCTGCTGCCAAGCCGGGGAAGGCAGGAGGCGCAGACAAGCAAAGCGTCACAGAGCTCTGTCACTGTCTTTAAACTGCCTTTCCCTGCCAGCGTTCACTCTGCTGTCAAACACTGTTTTTCTGAATTCTGGCAAAGTTGGTTGTGATGATTTCTGTTTGTTTTCAAACGTTTCTGTGGAGGAATGGGGTTTGGGAGCTGTCCACTCCATCATTCTGCTGATCTTACTTTACATATTCATTTTTAAAGGCCTAAAAACCCGTAATAGAGCAAGACCCAAATTTACCAACACAACATCTATTATCTTGTACATTTTAATCTAGGAAATGCCTTCAGTGACTATTTCCAGAATTTCTACAGAGATCCATTAACTGGATTGAGGGGTTAAACTGTTGTAATCAAATACGAACAGTCACATAAAATATTAACTTAATGGATACAATTTCTTAGATTTCTTTGAATACTTTCACTACTCTGCTGTCTCCTGTTTGCTGTGACGTGCTAGATAGGAGTAAAATACTAGAAAAACATACACGGCCTACTATTCTTAATTAAATAGCTCTTTTCCCCCCTAAATACGTGATTTTAGTTTTACAAGATATATATAAATAATTGAAATATGGTAATGATAATTTTAATAGAAATAAGAATATCAGGATTTCAAGGTGGTATTTCAAAAAGAACAGAGAATATGGCAAAAAAAAGCTTATCAGGTATTTCACCAAAAGTTCAAGAAATATTGTGAGGTGAATGCAATACTTAATATATTAAATTTTAGACCCATTACAACTCCAAACTAAAATGATTTACATCACTGCTTTTATAAACTTAAGTCAAAAAATACATTCAAACAGATGGAGAGATACACAGTTACTTGGATCGGAAGAACCAATATTGTGAAAATGACTATAGTGCCCAAAGCAATCTACAGATTCAAGGCAATCCCTATCAAACTACCAATGGTATTTTTTCACAGAACCAGAAAAAAAATAATTTCACAATTTGTATAGAACACAAAAGACCCCTAATAGCCAAAACAATCTTGAGAAAGAAAACAGGAGCTGGAGGAATTAATCTTCCTGGCTTCCCACGTGGCTCAGTGGTAAAGAACCTGCCTGCCAGTGCAGGAGACGCAAAAGACGCAGGTTTGATCTCTGGGTCCGGAAGATCTCCTAGAAAAGGAAACGGCAATCCACTCTAGCACTCCTGCCTAGAAAACTCCATGGACAGAGGGGCATGGCAGGCTACAGTCCATGGGGTCACACAGAGCTGGACACGACTGACCACACAGCACGACTTCAACTATACCTCAAAGATACAGTCATCTAGACATGCAGAAACAGACACGAAGAGCAACGTGACAAGACAGAACGCCCGGAGATAAGCTACACCCCCACGGGCACCTTACCTTTGACAAAGGAGGAATATACAGTGGCGAATACAGTAAGAATATATAATGCAAGAATATACAAAGGAGAAAAGACACCCTCTTCAATAAGTAGGGCTGGGAAAACTGGACACAGCATATAAAAAAATGAAACGAGAACAACTCCTAACACTATACACAAAAACAAACTCAAAATGGATTAAAGGCTTAAATATAGGTTCAGAAACTATAAGCTCTTAGAGGAAAACATAGGCAGTATACTGCTTGACATAAACCACAGCAAGATCCTCTATGACCCACCTCCTATTTATAGAAATAAAAACAAAAATAAACAAGTAGGATCTAATTAAACTTAAAAGCTTTTACAAAGCAAAGGAAACTATAAACAAGTTTAAAAAATAACCCTCAGGATGGGAGAAAATAACAGCAAATTAAACAACTGACAAAGGGTTAATCTCCAAAATTTACAAGCAGCTCAGGCAGCACTGGAAAAAACAAACAACCCAATCAAAAAATGGGCAAAAAACCTAAACAGACGTTATTCAAAGACATACGGATAGCTAATAAACACATGAAAAGATGCTCAACATCACTCAGTATTAGAGAACTGCGAATCAAAGCTACAATGAGGCATCACCTCACACAGGTCAGAATGGCCCTCATCAGAAAATCTACAAACATAAATACTAAAGAGGGTGTGTGCTCTTGCATTGTTGGTGGGAATGCAAACTGATGGAGAAGAGTATGGAGATTCCTTAAAACACTAGGAATAAAACTACCATATGACCCAACAGTCCCACTACTGGGCACATACCCTGAGGAAACCATAACTGAGAGAGACACATGTACCCCAGTGTTCACTGCAGCGCTGTTTACAACAGCCAGGACATGGGAGCAACCCAGACGCCCACCAGCAGATGAATGCAGAACAGGCGGAGGCACAGACACACCTGGAATAGTGCTCAGCCACCAGGCTGGAGTCAGTTCGAATGAGGTGGATGAACCCAGAGCCAATTATACAGAGTGAAGCAAGTCAGAAAGAGAAAAACAGATGTCACAGATTAACACATATATATGGAATCTAGAGAGATGGTACTGATGACCCTAGTCGCAGGGCAGCGATGGAGGCAGACACGGAGAACAGACTTGTGGACACAGCAGGGGAAGGGGCAGGTGTGAGGACTTCAGAGAGAAGACGGGAACACATACCCTACCGTGTGTGAGACAGCCAGCCGGCGGAGGCTGATGTATCATGTAAGGAGCTCAAACTCGGTGTTTCACAGACAGCCCAGAGGCGTGGGACAGGGTGGGAGGCAGGTTCAAGACTGAGGGGACATATGTACATGTTGATGTATGGCAGAAACTAACATAATATTGTAAAGCAATTATCCTCTAATTAAAAATAATTTTTTTAAGAAACACATTCATATGGTATTTGCTAAAGTCAACTAAAATTATAGTAGTTATGATAAAAATATATTTTTAAAGATATTATCAATAAAATACATGTATACCATTCTAAAACATTTGTCAGTTTTTACTAACAGGAAAATATTCCTAAAACTTTTTAACTTGATCTGTAGAATAAACAGTTTAATTGCTATGTTTATGAGTAGAAAAGAAAATACCAGGAAAATTCATCAATTATGAAAGTTCCATCCTAGGCCTTTGAAACTTTATTATACATTTTTAAGTTGTTAATTCACTAAAACTGTAATATACTCCACAGCAGAACTTATCAAATACCAATGAGAAATTAATTTACTGAGGGAATCAAGATCAATATTTATTCAACATAATAGTATAGAACAGAAAATTGCTTCATGAAACTTTTACTTGTATTTTATGTATACATGAAAAGCCATTCTCTACTATACTACTCCACAACACTATTTCATCAGAACAAAGAGGCTAAAAGGGGACATACACCCCCCACCTTAGCACAGTCTTAAGCATAGGAAAGGATTTCTCACTGAACTGCAGTGAGGTTCAGATGCAATTACTTTGAAAAATTACTTGGGATGAACAGAAACTCAGAGAACAGATTCATATACACAGCGGCGGGGGGTGGGGAGTGAGCAGGAGAGGCTGAGAGAATTGAGAGAGCAGTACTGAAATGCATACATTTATCACGTGTAAACAGACAGCTAATAGAAAGGTGCTGTATAACGCAGGGAGCTCAGTCCAGCACTCTGTGACAACCCAGAGGGGTGGGATGGGTTGGGAAGCGGAAGGGAGGTTCAAGACAGGGGGAACACATATGTATACCCATGGCTGATTCACACTGATGTACGGCAGAAACTAACGCAGCCCTGTAAAGCAATTATCTGCATACTAAAAATAATTTTAAAAAATATTGAAAATTGAAATACTGAAAATATTGAAAATTGAAAATATTGATTTTTTAAAAAAGAAAAATATATAAATTTTTTTAATTAGGATGAAAAAGATTTAAACTATTTTATTACTTTTATCAGGTTATTTCTTCATATATAACTAATTCATAATTCAGAAACCATAAAAATCTGAAGCAAACTTCTAATCAGTCATAAATTTTCAGGTTTCAAAACATATCACATTCTAGGAAAGATTTACATAATTAGTCTCAAAGCTGTAAACATTAGATAAATTCATACCACTTAAGTAGCATATTAAATCTTGCTCCTTAAAGAACTCTCTAGTTTCCCTCTATTTCAACCATAAATATGACTTTACTCTACTGTAAGGTATGCACCATGGCACTCTGCTCAGCTGGCACCTATTTGTGTTACATCAGATTTAAATATATAACAAATTTAATCCATTTCTTAATAAATACACAGACTTTTTAAAATGTTTCACTGCAAAGTATAATTTGCTGAGAAATTTCTAATCACAAAAAAAAATCACATCATGTCTACAAAATTTATAGTTCACCCTAAAGATTATTTCAATAGACTTAACTGTGTAAAATGCTTTGCTAGTGAGTAATCCTGTAGATAGCAGAAACTGTTACTGCACAATTAGTCTTTGCAGACAAAATGAATGAATGAATGAATGAATTCGCTCAGTCGTGTCCGACTCTTTGCGACCCTGTGGACTATAGCCTGCCAGGCTCCTCCATCCATGGGATTCTCCAGACAAGAATACTAGAGTGAGTTCCCATTTCCTCCTCCAGGAGATCTTCCCGACCCAGGGTTCGAACCCGGGTCTCTGGCCTTGTAGGCAGACGCTTTACCGTCTGCACCAGGGAACTGAAGCATTCGTAATGTGTAAATTGGATTGACAAACCCAGTACTATTTAGGACAGACATTCCAAATTTCCTCTAGTACTGAGTTTTCAGTTAATCCATATATAATGTCTAAATTTAGGGATATACATGTTATTTCTGGTTTCATCTGAGATGAGACTTAAATCTAGGACTTCACTGATATTCTGCTTTTACTAGGAAGTACTGGGACTACATCTCAATTCTGAATTTAAAAAACTGTTCTGACAAAGTTCTTAAACGGAATTATTAATAATTGATTCTTTTTTTCAACAAATGCTTGCCAAGGGCACTGTGTGTAGAGTGGTAAATGTGCATAGCTTCTGCCCTCGTGGAGAGGCTCCCTTATTTGAGGTCTAGGAGAGTACAGTCGATTGGCATGGAAAACCAGAAAGATAATAAGGCGGCAGGGCTTCAGGGAACCCAGGCTTTCAGTCCCAGGTCCACTGTCTGCCGAACATTAGCCAAGTTTCTTAATCTCTCTAAGACTTAATCTCTTCCTTTACAAAATGAAAATTAAACAAAAAGTTCAATATCAACAACTCCCACAAAGTTACTTCAAGGGCTAAATATAAAAACACAAAAAGTGACCAGTACATTAGTGGTAATATTACTAAATACTCAAAACATTCACAAATTCAGGGACTGGCACATAGAATCCATTCAATATTCACCCTGAGACAAGAAACTTTAAACACCATTTCCAAAGAAAGTGAATCAACTAGAAAATACACGATACTGTATTTAAACCCAACTACTGTGCCTAATATAGGCAGTTACCATCTTTTTCTTCATTTTATACTCCTTAAGATGGAGTTGCATTTAAAAGATATTTTAAAATATGTAAGCATTTCACCTAGTAACATAAGAGAGGAATTAAAAGTTAATTTTTAAAAGCTCATGCTAACCCAAACTGCATACTGTTGTTACATAAAGCAAGTGAAAGTTGCTCAGTCGTGTCCGACTCTTGGTGACCCCGTGGACTATACAGTCCATGGAATTCTACAGGCCTGAATACTGGAGCAGGTAGCTGTTCCCTTCTCCAAGGGATCTTCTCAACCCAGGGATCAAACCCAGGTCTCCCACAGTGCAGGCGGATTCTTTACCAGCTGAGCCACAAGGGAAGCTCAAGAATACTGGAGTGGACAGGCTATCCCTTCTCCAGAGGATATTCCCGACCCAGGAACTGAACCAGGGTCTCCTGCATTGCAGGTGGATTCTTTAACAACTGAGCTATCAAGGAAGCTCCTAGATAAAGCAAAATTTAGTACAAAATTTAAGTAACAAAAGAATACAGAAATACAATGGCTGGTCAAAAAAGTTCAAGCACTCATTAAAACACCCAAAGAAGTTAATTTGTCCATTACAGCCACAGCACTCTAGTTCATGAACCCAAATATTCATGGATACATAAAAAAATGACTTATTCTCTGAGTATTACTTTTAACATAAAAATCTTTCAAAGTGACACTGCAAAAAAACACATTAATACATGCAAAACCATCTTGTAGATTCTAAAATTTACCTGTTTGAGTCCTTCATCAGTCAGTTTGTCCTGGTTGCCTACATGAACTTTCTGAAGTAAAGGACAGTGAGAGGCAACTGCAATAATAGAGGTGTCAGAAAGCTGTTTACACCTGTAAGCTGTATACCTAAGAAGTCCAGGACATTTAAATGCTAGAACACATACGCCAGTATCAGACATACTGCGACAATCAGAAATGTTGATTTCAATTATATTTTGACTTCTTGATGCAATTTTTTCCAATAATTCATCAGTGACCTATGAGAGGGGAAAAAAAAGCAATAAATTTAAAACTTTGCTAAAAATGGAAACTTACTTTCTATTCTTTCATTAATTTTTTTCTAATATATAACAATTAGATTATAGCATGAAAACCATAATCGAAAAGCTTAATATTAAAGCATAATAAGAACTATCATATAATTTTAAAAGTATATTTGGTCTTTTGTCTCCAGTTTCTAGAACAGAGCTCCTAAAGTCCAAGGAATTTCCTGAGTGATGGGAATGTCTTTTGTTTTCTTTAGTTAGCCCCTTGTGACCATGCCTGAGTTTACAGTAATGAAATGACCTAAGTTGGGGCCCCTAGAGAGCTTTAGGATGGGTGCTGGTCACGAGAAAGACCAGACACCATGTAATTAGAGTATGGAAACTTCCAGTCCCATCCTCTGAGTTTCTGGGAAGAGAGGACAGCCGAAGATAGGTGATAAAAACTCTTGAACAATGAGATCTGGAGGGCTTCTGAGTTGGTGAATATTAAAGTGCTGTGAGGGTGATATGCCTTTAGAGGACAGGGAAGCTCCATACCCTCTCCCTGAAATCTTGCCCCTGGCATCTTTTCCATTTGTTTGGTCTTGGGTTATATCCTCTACACTAAAAGAGTAAACAGTATTATCCTGAGTTCTGATCACTCTAGCAAATTACCACCTTGAGCAGGGGACATGGGGAACTTCTAGTTTTAAAAATGGTCAGTCAGAAGTATAGGTGGCTCCAGACTTCCATGGTGGCTCAGATGGTAAAGCGTCTGCCTACAATGCGGGAGACCCAGGTTCGATCCCTGGGTCAAGAAGATCCTCTGGAGAAGGGGATGGCAACCCACTCCAGTACTCTTGCCTGGAAAATATCATGGACGGAGGAGTGTGGTAGGCTACAGTCTATGGGATTGCAAAGAGTCGGACACAACTGACTGACTTCGCTTTCAGGACTTGTGGCAGGTACATTGAGCAGGGACAGGCATGGGACTGAGCCCGTAAACTGTAAGGTCTGCACTGACTCCAGGAGTTAGGGTCAGAATTGAACTGAATTGGTGAAAAAGTTGGCTTGAAGCTCAACATTCAGAAAACGAAGATCATGGCATCCGGTCTCATCACTTCATGGGAAATAGATGGGGAAAGAGTGGAAACAGTGTCAGACTTTATTTTTGGGGGCTCCAAAATCACTGCAGATGGTGACTGCAGCCATGAAATTAAAAGACACTTACTCCTTGGAACAAAAGTTATGACCAACCTAGATAGCATATTCAAAAGCAGAGACATTACTTTGCCGACTAAGGTCCATCTAGTCAAGGCTATGGTTTTTCCTATGGTCATGTATGGATGTCAGAGTTGGACTGTGAAGAAGGCTGAGCACTGAAGAATTGATGCTTTTGAACTGTGGTGTTGGAGAAGACTCTTGAGAGTCCCTTGGACTGCAAGGAGATCCAACCAGTCCATTCTGAAGGAGATCAGCCCTGGGTGTTCTTTGGAAGGAATGATGCTAAAGCTGAAACTCCAGTACTTTGGCCACCTCATGTGAAGAGCTGACTCATTGGAAAAGACTCTGATGCTGGGAGGGATTGGGGGCAGGAGGAAAAGGGGACAACCGAGGATGAGATGAACTCCGGGAGTTGGTGATGAACAGGGAGGCCTGGTGTGCTGCGATTCATGGGGTCGCAAAGAGTCGGACACGACTGAGCGACTGAACTGAACTGAAAGTTAGAAAGGAAGAAGAAAAGAATCGGGGCATGTTGAGGAGTACAAGGAGTAAGAACCAAGGCTGAAACCAGCTTTGTTTCTACTTGTTGGAAACAGTGTGCCTCTTTCTCTATTTTCTTTTCTTTTTTTTTTCAAACCTCCAAACCTAACTACCAGGAGAGGAGAAAAGCTATTAGTCTGAGTTTGTAACAAATAGCTGGGATATTCAAGACTAAGGAAGTTAAAACCCAATGGATTACTTCACATTACTGCTCTCTACACGCTCAGCCGCAACTAACTATTCACCATTCCCCCAGGATACAAACTTCATGAACTCAGGCAGGTAAACACTGTATAACTGTCCTACCCTTACCAATAAGGCAGGAAAACAAAAAGGAAACTTAAAAACAAATGCTCAGGAAGTTGTTTATTTTTTTTTCAGGGCATGTGTTATAAACAGACACACAGGCTACCCGTGGTATGCTGGAGTTGGCTTGTACCAAATCAGGCAGTCTAGAGTATGTATCCCTTTCCACATCAGCGATAGCATCACATTCTGTGACATCACACTTTTAGCTTGAAATTGGTCATGGTGAGAGTATCTGTACCACAAAAACTGGAAAATGTAACAAATCGGGGCTTTTTCTTTGTTCATTTGTTTTTGGAAGCCAGCTGTTAAAACATTCACCAGTGCATCCCTACTAACAAGATCATGGATGGTTTCCAGCAGGTGTAGTACTCCAATAAAATCATATTTTCAAGTACTGACAACCAAGGAAGAATTTAACAAGCCCAACCAACTGTCTGTAATAAGGCAATATAAAGTACTTTCTTTCTTAAATGACACCGCCATATAAACATAATGGGCAGCTGGGCAAAGGGGAGGATTGGAAAACTCATCAAAGTGAAAATTAAAACAAAGTAAGTCATCTTATTGCATTTTGCTTCCATTTCTTCACACAAAATAACATTATAGGAATACTATTATCAAAAGTATAATAATTATTATATTAATAGGGATAGTGATAGTAAGGTTGTGTATCAAATGAATATACATAAAACTCACAGAACAGTACATACATGGCAAGTCAGCAGTACTATTTAGGTGTTTGCCATCGCTGTCTATTAATTCTCTCTCCAAAAAATGAGAAGTTTAGTAACTTTTCAAATGTAGTAGAAAAAAATAATAATATGGTGGGGGAAACAAAGAGGACCACAACAAAAAGGATTCAGAAGCAACCCCAAATTGCCAATCCAAACTAAAAGATATATCTATCACAGAAACCTAGCTTCAACTTGAATTTGAAAAAAAAATAAATTATTAAAGCACAGAATTACAGATTTTAGTCATTTGAACTATTCTGAAAAACTACAGTGTGAAAGAAGTGATTTCTAAGAAGAAAAAAGATATTTTTTGAGTAGGTCAAATTGAGTGTTTTTCTAGTATCAGAATCCATACCTGCTGACGACTACTAAGATCCAGCTGCTTCCAAAACTGGAAATCTAAGCAAAGGTCACGCCAGTACTTGCAAACCAATGATGCAGAAAGGCAACGTTCATCCAGAGATAAATTGGAAAATATCTGTGAATAAAAAAGGAACCACATTATATGTGTTAAACATTTTAAAGGCAATAAAAGTTTTTACCAGTTAGAAAACATTAATCTTTTTTAAAAAGTGTATCCCTCGTATCAAGGACTGATCACAGCAAGGGAGCTGCTCCACTACATAAGAAACCCCGAGCACACTGTCTGTAAATGGCTGAGCACCAGGTTCCCCACAAATGTGTGCTGTGTGACCCCACAAAAATGTGGGTGAGGGGGCAGCCATCCTCCAGCCATGAAAAGTTACCTTTTTAAAGCAGAAAACCATTCTAGTACAAGTGCCCATTACTGAAAGAGTCACTATTACGGACTGTCCTAAAGAGGAAGCGTGACATGCAGTAGCTAAGGTCACAGCCGAGAAAGGAAAAAAGGACACTCAGTCTACTAAAACCATGAATACAAAGAGATATTATTACCAACCTTACAGAAAAAGAAAGGATTATAGGGGAGTATTATCAACAATTGTATGCCAACAAATTAGATAATCTAAATGAAACAAACTTCTAGATATATACAAACTACAAAAAACTGATTCAAGAAGAAATAGAAAATTTCAGTAGACCTATAATAAGAGAAAATGTTGAGTCAGTAATCAAAAACTTCCAACGAAGAACGGCCAAGGACGAGACGGCCCTAACAGTGATACATTTAAAGAACAAACAGAAATCCTTCCTAGATGACTCCCAAAACTGAAGTTTAAGGGAACTCTTGCTAATTCTATGAGGTTAGCATTACTCTGACACTAAAGTCAAAGACATCACAAGAAAACTATACACCAATGTCTCCTACCAATTTAAATGCAGAAAATCCTTAAAAAGCCTACTTGGCCCTTGGACAGCGTAGGGATTGGGATGCTGACCCTTCATGCAGTTGAAATCCAAGTGTAACTTCATACTCGGCCCTCCCTATGTGCAATTCACCACCCATAGATTGAACCAGCCAAGGACCACATACTATCACAGTGCTTACTGTCGAAAAGAAACCTGCGTGTAAGACCTGCATAGTTCAAATCCACGCTGGTCAAGAGTCAACCATATCACCAAAGTCAGTCAAGCAGTGTATTAGAAGGATCATATACCACAGTCAAGTGGTACTTATCCCAAGAATACAAAAATGGTTCAACAGGCAAAAATGAATCCATTTAAGACACCACATTAATAAAATAAAGGTTTAAAAACTCAATCATTTCAATTAATGTAGAAAAAGCATTTGACAAAATGCAATACCCTTTCTTGGCAAAAATACTCAGGAAACTAGGAATGAAGGGAATTTCCTTAATGTGATAGACGGCATGTGTAAAAATCCTGCGATTATTATTATACTTAATAGTGAAAGACTGAATACTTTCCCCTGAGATGAGGAACAAGACAAAGATTTCTGCTGTTTCCACTTCTACTCAACACTGTACTAGAGATTCTGGCCTGGGCAATTACATTAGGAAAAGAATTAAAGGGCATTCGGATTAGGGTCATGGTGGAGAGGTCTGACAGAGTGTGGTCCACTGGAGAAGGGAATGGCAAGACACTTCAGTATTCTTGCCTTGAGAACCCCATGAACAGTATGAAAAGGCAAAATGATAAGATACTGAATGAGGACCTCCCCAGGTCAGTAGGTGCCCAATATGCTACTGGAGATCAGTGGAGAAATAACTCCAGAAAGAATGAAGGGATGGAGCCAAAGCAAAAACAACACCCAGCTGTGGATGTGACTGGTGATAGAAGCAAAGTCCGATGCTGTAAAGAGCAGTATTGCATACGAACCTGGAATGTCAGGTCCATAAATCAAGGCAAATCGGAAGTGGTCAAACAAGAGATGGCAAGAGTGAACGTCAACATTCTAGGAATCAGCAAACTAAAATGGACTGGAATGGGTGAATTTAACATAGAGGACCATTATATCTTCTACTGTGGGCACGAATCCCTCAGAAGAAATGGAGTAGTCATCATGGTCAACAAAAGAGTCCGAAATGCAGTACTTGGATGCAATCTCAAAAGCGACAGAATGATCTCTGTTCGTTTCCAAGGCAAACCATTCAATATCACGGTAATCCAAGTCTATGCCCCAACCAGTAACACTGTAGAAGCTGAAGTTGAACGGTTCTATGAAGACCTATAAGACCTTGTAGAAATAACACCCAAAAAAGATGTCCTTTTCATTATAGGGGACTGGAATGCAAAAGTAGGAAGTCAAGGAACACCTGGAGTAACAGGCAAATTTGGCCTTGGAATGCGGAATGAAGCAGGGCAAAGACTAATAGAGTTTTGCCAAGAAAATGCGCTGGTCATAGCAAACACCCTCTTCCAACAACACAAGAGAAGACTCTACACATGGACATCACCAGATGGTCAACACTGAAATCAGACTGATTATATTCTTTGCAGCCAAAGATGGAGAAGCTCTACACAGTCAGCAAAAACAAGGCCAGGAGCTGACTGTGGCTCAGATCATGAACTCCTTATTGCCAAATTCAGACTCAAATTGAAGAAAGTAGGGAAAACCACTAGACCATTCAAGTATGACGTAAATCAAATCCCTTATGCTTATACAGTGGAAGTGAGAAATAGATTTAAGGGTCTAGATCTGATAGATAGAGTGCCTGATGAACTATGGAATGAAGTTCATGACATTCTACAGCAGACAGGGATCAAGACCATCGCCATGGAAAAGAAACGCAAAAAAGCAAAATGGCTGTCTGAGGAGGCCTTACAAATAGCTGTGAAAAGAAGAGAAGTGAAAAGCAAAGGAGAAAAGGAAAGATATAAGCATCTGAATGTAGAGTTCCAAAGAATAGCAAGAAGAGAAAAGAAAGCCTTCCTCAGTGGTCAATGCAAAGAAATAGAGGAAAACAACAGAATGGGAAAGACTAGAGATCTCTTCAAGAAAATTAGAGATACCAAGGCAACATTTCATGCAAAGATGGGCTCGATAAAGAACAGAAATGGTATGGACCTAACAGAAGCAGAAGATATTAGGAAGAGGTGGCAAGAATACACAGAAGAACTATACAAAAAAGATCTTCACGACCCAGATAATCATGATGGTGTGATCACTCATCTAGAGACAGACATCTTGGAATGTGAAGTTAAGTAGGCCTTAGAAAGCATCACTACGAACAAAGCTAGTGGAAGTGATGGAATTCCAGTGGATCTATTTCAAATCCTGAAAGATGATGCTGTGAAAGTGCTGCACTCAATATGCCAGCCAATTTGGAAAACTCAGCAGTGGCCCTGGGACTGGAAAAGGTCAGTTTTCATTCCAATTCCAAAGAAAGGCAATGCCAAAGAATGCTCAAACTACAGGACAACTGAACTCACCTCACACGCTAGTAAAGTAATGCTCAAAATTCTCCAAGCCAGGCTTCAACAATATGTGAACCGTGAACTTCCTGATGTTCAAGCTGGTTTTAGAAAAGGCAGAGGAACCAGAGATCAAATTGCCAACATCTGCTGGATCATGCAAAAAGCATGAGAGTTCCAGAAAAACATCTATTTCTGCTTTATTGACTATGCCAAAGCCTTTGACTGTGTGGATCACAATAAACTATGGAAAATTCTGAGAGAGATGGGAATACCAGACCACCTGACCTGCCTCTTGAGAAATCTGTATGCAGGTCAGGAAGCAACAGTTAGAACTGGACATGGAACAACAGACTGGTTCCAAATAGGAAAAGGAGTGCATCAAGGCTGTATATTGTCACCCTGCTTATTTAACTTCTATGCAGAGTACATCATGAGAAACGCTGGACTGGAAGAAACACAAGCTGGAATCAAGATTGCTGGGAGAAATATCAATAATCTCAGATATGCAGATGACACTACCCTTATGGCAGGAAGTGAAGAGGAGCTAAAAAGCCTCTTGATGAAAGTGAAAGAGGAGAGTGAAAAAGTTGGCTTAAAGCTCAACATTCAGAAAACGAAGATCATAGCATCTGGTCCCATCACTTCATGGAAAATAGATGGGGAAACAGTGAAAACAGTGTCAGACTTTATTTTTGGGGGCTCCAAAATCACTGCAGATGGTGACTGCAGCCATGAAATTAAAAGACACTTACTCCTTGGAACAAAAGTTATGACCAACCTAGATAGCATATTCAAAAGCAGAGACATTACTTTGCCAACTAAGGTCCATCTAGTCAAGGCTATGGTTTTTCCTTTGGTCATGTATGGATGTCAGAGTTGGACTGTGAAGAAAGCTGAGTGCCGAAGAATTGATGCTTTTGAACTGTGGTGTTGGAGAAGACTCTTGAGAGTCCCTTGGACTGCAAGGAGATCCAACCAGTCCATTCTGAAGGAGATCAGCCCTGGGTGTTCTTTGGAAGGAATGATGCTAAAGCTGAAACTCCAGTACTTTGGCCACCTCATGTGAAGAGTTGACTCACTGGAAAAGACTCTGATGCTGGGAGGGATTGGGGGCAGGAAGAGAAGGGGATGACAGAGGGTGAGATGGCTGGATGGCATCACGGACTCGATGGACGTGAGTCTGAGTGAACTCCGGGAGTTGGTGATAGACAGGGAGGCCTGACGTGCTGTGATTCATGGGGTTACAAAGAGTCAGACACGACTGAGCAACTGAACTGAACTGCACAGTTACAATTATCATGATCTTATATAGAAAAATTATACACAAAAAAATTTAGAGCTAAGAAGCAAATATTTGTATACAGTATCAATGAACAATTCAGAAATAAAATAAGGAGGGACTTCCCTGGTGGTGCAGTGGATAAAAATCCACATTCCAATGCAGGAGACATGAGTTTGAAGCCTGATCCAGAAGGATTCCACATACTGAAAAGCAACTAAGCCTGTGCGCCACAGCTACTCAACACTCAATCTAGAGCCTGTGCTCTGCAAGAGAAGCCTCCACTCACTGCAACTAGAGACAGCCTACACAATCACAAATAAATAAATACAACTGTAAGAAAGGAAAGCACTTCTATTTTTAATAGCATCAGAAAATGCTTTTTTACAGTTTCCGTGTCTTTATATTGAAACTTTCCATTCTTCGGGTCAATGTTATATTCTCTTATAATTTGAATAATGTTTCCTTCCAATCTTTAACATGTTTATTATAGTTTGAAGTTTTTATCTCCTAAGTCTAATATCTGTGCTCACTCAATTTCTATTAACTGTTTTGTTTCCTCTCAGTATAGGTCACTTTTTCTCTGTCTCTTTACATGTCTCATAATTTTTCATTCAAAACCAGACATTTTAGGTAACATACTGTAGCAACTCTGGAATTTGATTTACTTCTCTGAAATCTGTCTCAACTTTAATCTCCCTGGCGTTAAATGGTAGGATCTGAAGTTTGAATGTTTGTTTGCATGTCTCTGCTCAACTTTTAATTCTTATTCATATTTCTTTAGCGTAGCTTCCCTGTGTCTAAATTTGGGCAAAAAAAAAAAAATGCTCAAATACCTCGAGGCTGCCCTTCAGTCATTCTCAAGGTTGCTTTGGCCCTTGCTTTCTGCTAGATACTCTCAAGTCTCCCCAGGACATGTGCGTAGTTTGAGTAAACCAAGAATACATGAAGAGCTTATTATCCCTTTATGGGTCTCTCATTTCCAAGATCCGCTGGTTAAATTCCTAGCTGATCCCCACCTCATCCGAACTGGCACCACAACATGAAACTTGAAAATATGTGGGTTTTAACCATTTTCTTCCTACAAAGTTCATCACGTTTAGCTGACAGATACAGGTTGTTATTCATTGCCCCTAACTGAGTCGGTGATGGCATCACCAACTTGATGGACATGAGTTTGAGTGAACTCCGAGAGTTGGTGATGGACAGGGAGGCCTGGTATGCTGCGATTCATGGGGTCGCAAAGAGTCAGATATGACTGAGCAACTGAACCGAACTGAGTTACCCTCTTAAGACACCAAAACAGCTAGTTGTTGCTATTCAGCCACTAAGTCTTTGTGGCCCAATGGATTGCAGCACACCAGGCTTCCCTGTCCTTCACTATCTCCTGGGGTTTACTCTAATTCACGTGTATTGAGTCAGTGATGCCATCCAACCATCTCATCCTCTGTCGTCCCCTTCTCCTCCCGCCTTCAATCTTTCCCAGCATCAGGGTCTTTTCCAATGAGTCAGTTCTTCGCATCAGGTGGCCAAAGTATTGGAGCTGGGGCCTCAGCATCAGTCCCTCCAGTGAATATTCAGGACTCATTTCCTTTAGGATTGACTATTGCTGTTAGGGGTCTCAATTCAAGAGTGGTATAGGCTTCCACTATTCTTACCTGAAGCTCTAGTAGTTTTCCTAAGAATAAATACAGATCAATTTTTTGTCTGCCTTTGGTCAATTCCCAAAGCCCTAATAGTTTAGGGCAATTTCGCCCAGTTATTTACATACATGTGTATATGGGTATTGATATGTGGGTATATACATACATGACATATGTGTGTGTGTATATATATACATATACTGTTTGCAGAGAGGATTCACCAAACTTTTTATACAGCCAAAGTTAGAAGTTCCTCTCTGGTAGGTTTTTTTATTCTTGTTCTCCACATTTCACAGACAAGAAAATAAAAATTTAGAGAAACTAGATCATTTGTTGAAGGTTAAAGGACTACATGATTTTAAAGGGCTAACTTGTCCCTTAGCAAACAGAATATGTCTGGCATATTCTGGAACCAAGAAACACCTTATTTAAAATATGTGTGACTTTGGATAGCACCTTCTTTGGACCTTAATTTGTTCTTTTGTAAAAGTAAGATGATTGTCACAACAGATAATTGACTAAATCTAGGTAGATTTTACTCAGGTGAAAGGAAATTCAATGAGTGAGTGAAGGGAAGATAACACCTGTACCAGCAAAGACGGATTAAAAAAAAAAAGGCATAATTGAAGCTGAAACACCAGTGCATATTTAACAGATCTCTGCATATGGTTTGTTGTAGGTAACCTATAAAATGGCCCTCAATGACCCCACCTCCTGGTAGTTACACGTGTGTAAGTCTTTCCTCATGAGTATAAGCAGGGTTTGTTGGCTCACTTTTAATGAAGAGTACGGCAGAAGAGATTGGGTTAAGAAAACTGTGGCTTCTTATTTTGGGTGTTCTTGACTCTGCTGCTGCATGTGATTAGCCCTTCGGAGAAGTCTCAAATGGCATGGCAAGGAACTGCAACATCTGTCCAACAGCCAAGCAAGACCTGAGGCCTGCCAACAACCACGCGAGTAAGCCAGGGTGAAAACTCTCACGCCCCAGCCGAGCAGCCCCAGCGACATCTTGATCATAGCTTCATGAGAGACCTTGGATCAGAGGGACCCAGCAAAGCTATAAAAAGATTCCCACAGAAAACATGAAATAATAAACGTTTGTGGTCTTAAACTGCCAAACTTGTTAAACAGGAATAATTAACTAACATATGTTTTAATATACTGGCTTTTCTTAACAGCCATTAAAATGCTATCTCGCCCATACCCTAACTTCTCAGAAAATAACGACTCTGCCCCATGGTGTTTCTCTTAATTCATTTAACAAGCATGTGTGCACATGTACCTGGGCTTCTATGGGAGACACTAAGGTATGAGGTTTGTTCACTGACCTCAAAATTATATATTCAAAGACATGTCTGAATTATCTTTGGATAAGCTGAGATTGAAGAGAAAGAGCATTTCAAAGGGTGCTTTGAAAAAAAGAACATAAAGGACTGACCTGGACCAACATTTCTGTTAAATAAGAAAGAGGAAAAAATGACATCGGAAAAACTGAAATGGCACTTGGATCAAGCCAGGAAGTTGCTTACGTTAACACAGTCTTGTTAAGAACAGCCTGAGCATGGCAGAAGTCCACACCAAGAAGGCATTCTAAGGCTGCAAAAGACAGAGGCATGGGTCATCTTGTATTTGCTGCTCACTGTCCTAATATACAGGGGAAAATGAGTTACTCTTTTAATCCAGGTCATCTAGCCCTGCCTCCTGAAAAACCTGTATGCAGATCAAGAAGAACAGTTAGAACTGGACATGGAACAATGAACTGGTTCCAAATAGGGAAAGGTGTATGTCAAGGCTGTATACTGTCACCCTGCTTATGTAACTTCTATGCAGAGTACATCATGAGAAATGCCGACTGGATGAAGCACAAGCTGGAACCAAGATTGCCGGGAGAAATAACAACCTCAGATATGCAGATGACACCATCCTTATGGCAGAAAGCGAAGAGGAACTAAAGAGCCTCTTGATGAAAGTGAAAGAGGAGAGTAAAAAGGCTGGTTTAAAACTCAACGTTCAAAAAACCAAGATCATAGCATCCAGTCCCATGACTTCATGGCAAATAGATGGGGATACAGCAGAAATAGTGAGACTTTATTTTGGGGGGTTCCAAAATCACTGCAGATGGTGACTGCAGCCATGAAATTAAAAGATGCTTGTTCCTTGGAAAAGATATGACAAACCTTGACAGCACATTAAAAAGCAGAGACATTACTTTGCTGACAAAAGTCCATCTAGTCAAAGATATGGTTTTTCCAGTGGTCATGTATGGATGTGAGAGTTGGACTATAGACAAAGCTGAGCACTGAAGAATTGATGCTTTTGAACTGTGATGTTGGAGAAGACTCTTGAGAGTCCGTTGGACTGCAAGGAGATCCAACCAGTCCATCCCAAAGGAGATCAGTCCTGGGTGTTCATTGGAAAGACTGAAGCTTAAGTTCCCGGACTCTGGCCACCTAAGGCGAAGAGCTGACTCATTAGAAAAGACCCTACTGCTGGGAAAGACTGAGGGCAGGAGAAGGGGATGACAGAGGATGAGATGGCTGGATGGCATCACTGACTCGACGGACAGGAGTCTGAGCGTGCTCCGGGAGATAGTGGAGGACAGGGAAGCCTGGTGTGCTGCAGTCCGTGGGGTCCCAAAGAGTCCGACATGACTGAGTGACTGAACAGCAAGCAGCCCTGGAAAACAGAAGAGGAAGCAGAGGGCAAGCGGCTGACTTTCACAGGATGACTTGGAAGATGTAGACGTTGCTTCTGCTCCCACTCTATTGCCTAATATTTCACAGCCACCCCTATCCATGAGAGGTTAAGAAACAGTCTCTGGTTAGAGCCCATGTGCCTAGCTAGAACACGGTAGGTTCTGTTACAACAGCAATATAAAGGAAACGATATCGGGAAACAGCGATGACTTCTAGTCAAGACCTGGGTTGAAAACACGCTAAGTATTCCTAGATCTTTAGGGGCAGATCTGGACAATGCAACTAAAGTATTAATTACCAGAAAATGTGCAAGTCATATTACTGATACAATCTGAACTAACCACTACCAAGCCAATACCCAAGTACTGTCAAGCCTTGAAGATTCTACTTTTGACTAAGGCATCACTATAAGTCATCAAAAGATACTTCAGACTAAAGAAACTTCCAGAGAACGTACTGTTGCTTAACATTTGGGCATACATATCCCACAGACCTTTAAAAATTAACCATGTGACACCTATATTTGGCCATTTCTTTTCTTAATGAAGAGATCTTACCTGCTATCAGACATTACTACAAGATGGAGATAAGGTTTATAAGCAAGCAGGTTGCATGCAAGTTATAGAAAGAAAAGAAGTAAATGTGTGTAGCAATTTCAGATTGACTATCTCCTCTGTGTCAGTTCAACTTTTCTGGTCTTTTCCATTTTTTTCCTATGAACATCATATATTGTCTCTTTCTTAAATAGTCTACTTACAACAACTTGCCGAAAGCTTGAAAGAAACATTTACTAACTAGTCTGTTGAATAAAGCACCACTTAGAAAAACAGAGACACAAAATATATTTCTTATATTTTTCCTTTTTTTTTAACCTGCACTGTGCAGCTTGCAGGGATCTGAGTTCCCCGACCAGGGAGTGAACCCGAGCCCCAGCAGTGAAAGCATGGAGTCCTAACCACTGACCTCCAGGGAATTCCCTTTCTGGTATTTTTCTAACCATACAGCCAAAGGGAAGTCATAGATTCTAAAACTATTTCCTCATCTATAATCAAAATAATTTCTCATAGTTTAACCTTTAAAATTTAAAGCACAGCAAGCCAATAAAACCCCATCTATGACTACACAGAGTGTCAGTCTATAGTCAAGTATTCACAGAAGAATAAGTTTTATTCTAAAGCAAGTCACCAAATTCAATAAAACATGACTCCTTAAGTATTCGGGAGGAGACTCTATGAAACGATGTGCCCTCTGACACATCTCCAGGACTCTGAGCACTTCCTTGTGTTCCGGCACAAAACAGTCTAAGCTCATCGTGTCTTCCTTGTCCCAACTCTGGAATCAGTCACTTCTCCAAGAACACTGATTCCTTTTCGCAAAGAATGGTATTTAGAAGCTAAGATACGGACACTAAGCATGCTCACTGTTTTGGGCACTGCTGCTCAGATTCTCTCAGGGCAGAGGAAGGCACCGCATCCATGAACGCACACATGAGCCCATCTCCCAACACTGCTCCTAGCTTCTCCCACCACACGGGTGTCCTTACCACGCCACCGGGGCTCCAAACTGGCCAACAGTTGCGCAGGATTCGCTATTTCTAATTGAAGTATGGTTGATTCACAATATTATGTTAGTTTCAGGTACAACATAGTGATTCAATGTTTTTACAGATTATACTCCATTTGAAGCCATACAAAATAATGGCTGTATTTCCCTGTGCTGGACACTATGTGCTTATTGCTTCAAGACTCTTGATAAGCATAAAACAGGATATTTAACCAAAGGAAAATAACTTTTTAAGAAAGTATTATTTTAATAGTAAATGCTTCCATATTTGCCTTCACATATCTTCCCTCACATTCCCTATCATTTATAGAACCTGACATCTTAAGCTGATAAAGAACAGCTCAAGTTTAACTCCTTTGAACAGCTACTCATTACAAGGCACAAAAATTTACAGGCTTCCCAAAATGAGAAGAAAACAAGTCCCACCTTTTGGTAGCCTGATTTAATTAAGTTATCCAAGATTTCCAGGCATTCTCCAGCCAAAAGATATCTTGAACCTGACTTCCTAAGGACACTTCATTTCAGCACTGGCTAAGATCATCCCTGGAACTCTAGAGACATACCTTCTAGAATTTATGTGGTACCGGAACCTTAGGTCAAAGCATTCACAAAAAGCTACACTAACTTAGTTCCTCTTACCCACTACTAATCTACATTCAAAGCTTTAAAAAGTTGTATTTACTCATTTTCTTTGACTTCCATTTTCATTGCTTTTTTAATATCTGAAAAAAACAGATTGGATACATAAGCTTTCCTCCAGAACACATTTCTCTTGTAAAACTCTTCCTTGATCACTAAAGCAAGCTGTTGGTAATAAAGCTATAAAAATACAGATTTAATTAACTACTGACACACTATCAGAGATGCATTCATGGTAAAGTGGTTTTCTAATGGTGGTGATGGATTTTGGATCTCTTACCCGGTTGGCTTGGAAAAGAAACAGTCCGCTGACAGAGACCAAGGTATCTAAATATATAGCACACAAAGCCTCTGAAATTTAAATATAGATTCAAAATACCCAGTTACTCAAATAGCAACTACTTAAAAATGTTCCACTGCTGTCATTTGATAAAACTGTTATAGTGATTCTACTATATAAAAACCTAAACTTAACTGTGATATCAGTAGGCAAGATCGCTTAAAGTTTTAAAGGCAACAGGTACCAAAGACTGAGGCTACCTTATCTGATCTAAAAAAATGCATTACCAGTTCAAGATCAAACATAATGGGCTTAATTAAGTGTTCAATACCTAAGAAAATTATATCCCCATAGTTGAACTTTGAAGGGCCATTCCCTGCTTCTCAAAGTTCTTGTATTTAAAAACAATTCAACCCCAAAGACCCAATTATAAAATTAGCCTCTGACTCATAATGGTTAGAAGTTGACTGGTGTTAAGTTTCCACCTATCCTCCAATTAAGGAATTTCTTTCATAAAATCTCTGAGAGAAGGTTAATCAAGCCCTTTCACACCATATGTTGAAAAGACCTCATGACCTGGAAACACTGAACTGAGTTCTAGCCCAGGGTCTGCCATTCACTATCTAAAATGCCCTGGGGTAAGCCATTTCACTTCTCCAGGCCTGCTTTTTTTCATGCATAAGGAGTAGGGAGTGATCAAATGACCTCAAAGGTCTCTTCCTGAAGTTACATAATTACAATTCCCAGTGAAGCTCACCATTTCAAGAAAGAATTCATTTTTTCACAGCTCCCAGGAGAAGGGGGAGACAGAGGATGAGATGGTTGGATGGCATCACCGATTCCATGGACATGAGTTTGAGTAAACTCCAGGAGGTGGTGATGGACAGGGAGGCCTGGCATGCTGCAGTCCATGGGGTCACAGAGAGTTGGACACGACTGAGCGACTGAACTGAATGTCACACTATATTGAAATAAATACAGTCTGGCATAATAGTATGGGATACGACACAACTAAAAAGAATGAAGGAAACCATATACTAACAACAAAAAACCTCCAATTCATACGGTTAATGGAAAAAATTGAACATGTACAGTTTTATGCCATTTGTGGAAAAGGCTATGAAGTTTTACATAGGGCTTTCTACAATGAAGAAAATATTCTGGATATGCATAGTCCAATACAGTAGCTGCCAGCCACACATGACTACTGATCTCTGAGATACAGTTACTGTGACTGAGCAGCTCAATTTTGAATGTTACTTAATTTTAACTGCTGTAAATTTAAGTAGTAATCAGTTCACTCAGTTCAGCCGCTCAGTCACGTCCAACTCTTTGGGACCCCAAGGACTGCAGCACGCTAGGCCTCCCTGTCCATCACCACCACCAAGAGTTTACTCAAACCCAGTGTCCATTGAGTCAATGCCACCATCCAACCATCTCATCCTCTGTCATCCCCTTCTCCTTCCACCTTCAATCTTTCCCAGAATCAGGGTCTTTTCCAATGAGTCAGTTCTTCACATCAGGTGGCCAAAGTATGGGAGTTTCAGCTTCAGCATCAGTCCTTCCAATAAATATTCAGGACTGATTTCCTTTAGAATGGATGGCTGGATCTCCTTGCTGTCCAAGGGACTCTCATATAAATAGTAATATGTGACTAGAAACTACTGTACCCCACAATACAGGTCTAGGAAAAAAAAAATCTAAACTGGTAGTGGTAGTTAGTGACCTCTGGAGAAAAAACTAGATGGAGGGTAGCGGTGAACCAAGGCAAACTTTTGCTTTCCCTGCATTATGCGAACTTAAAGCAGGTAATACTCACCACTTACATAAAAACAAAACTGAAAAAGACCTATTGATATTGAGTCAAAAATTTGACTGAAGCAGAGTAGAAAGTATTGAGTTTTTTCTCTTTTGCTTTTACCATACCTGGGAAAAAGTGAACAAGTATGATAGTTTGAGTCAACTTCCCTAAAAACATCTTTAAATCATATCTCGTCACATCTTTCTCCCAAAATCTCTCCCCTTCACCTTCCCATTCTCTGTAACTATAGTAACTTCTGGTACAAAGGACTCAGCAGTACAATTTTAGAAGTTATGGCCCATTATCAGGGAAGTTGGGCATACTTTCTAATGGGGCTAATGGATTTCTGCCTCTATAAGCACAACCCTCTGGTACTGTTAAGAAAAAAAAAAGTCATAGCTGCCTAAGTCTTCTCTTCTTCAAGCCATAAGAGAGCCAGAAACTCTTCACCATCCAAGGCCCTATTGTGGCTCAAAACAACTCAGGATAGAAACACTTCTTGGAGACTTCCATTATTGGCATGGTGTATGTTCACTCAGAGTCTCAACCCAGACTTCCTAAAACACCTGGTCATTCGCTCCTTCATCAATATTTACTGAGTACTGTTAAATGCCAGGAACTGCACTTAGGGGAGGAGACAGAGCAATGAACAATATTTAAGCAGAAAGAGCCTCTGCCCTTCAAAGCTTGATCCCCAAAAGTTAATTGGGTTGCTAAACACTAAAAAACTCTAACTTCAATTCATTCTAGACAGTCGAACTCATGCTTATGCTGAATACCACGGGGACCATGAAAACCACACAGAGTAGCTCTATCCATGTTTCTAATACAAGTAATGGAAATCTACATAACATGCGTAAATACTGCAACACAACAGGGGAAGTCCAATGAATAATTTCCCCAAATGTTCCTTAGAACAAGTTTTCGACAGTCCTTAGCAAAAATGTGGAAAAGAACAATGTTGTAAATAAACTGATTGTATTGGAACTCTCTTTATTATGAAATCATGTCCTTCCTCCTTTCTTTTATTTTTGTTTTTGTATTAAAATGTCCTCTACCTCATGAAATAATGACAGTTTAGGTAGAAAGTGGGAAGTATCTGCTTTTTACTTTGTTTTTAAACAGTCTTACTTACCAAATAACAAGACAGCAATCAAACCTCTATGCCAAATATCTGTTGATATTTCATTTGTCCATGTTGTCCACTAAGTTAAAAGATTCAAGAACATTCCCTCTGCCCTAAAATGCACAGCCTGAACATACAGAGGCAGTAATTACTCCTTCAAAAATACACTACTGAAAGGTAAACAACTTCAGTTCAGTCACTCAGTCGTGTCTGACTCTGTGACCCCATGAACCACAGCACGCCAGGCCTCCCTGTCCATCACCAACTCCCGGAGTTCACTCAGACTCAAGTCCATTGAGTCGGTGATGCCATCCAACCATCTCATCCTCTTGGACATGTGGAAAAGTTAAGCTTTCCCAGTTCTTTGCTATATTATTTACAAAAATATTAATATCACAGTAAAACAAATCCAAGCACACAGGATTATAAACATGCAAAAAGTCCAATCAAAGTATATTGTTCAGAATAAAAATTATAATTGATGACAGCTACTTCAATAACAATAAAACTAGCCAAATTCTTATCTAGGTTTTTCTAGTTAGTCTTAAATATCATCCACAGTGATAAAGGGGGTTTATATTTATAAGCTCCAGAAAGCTGCAGTGTGGGGGTGAGAGAGGAGAGAAAATGAACGGAAAAGAAACTTTTTAATACTAACTTACTACAAAGTATTGACAAAACTGCAAATTTTACTTGGTAGCTGAAAGTGGGACCAGGTTTCCACGGGATATCTACCTCTTCCCCACACACGTATCCCCTCAACAAAAAATACACTTGTCCTTACCGTCTGGTAATCTGTCTGCATTACCTAAGATAATAGAACATAGCATAAATAAAAGGGTTTTCAAGTCAGACAGGCCTTAAACTCCGCAGATCTGTCTGTGTGTGACCTTGGGCAAGTCATTCAGCCCCTTGAAGCACCGCTGGCCTGTAAGCTCCACAGGAACACACACCACGTCGGCCTTTCGACTGTAGGCACTTGCGCTGATACATCGGTTTCTTCTTGTGTAAAGATGTTAACAATATTTCTTTCATGGCGTCAACTGAAGGATTCGGTGAGATATTATGTATATAAAGCTCTGGCACTGTGCCTAATCATCGTGGTCAAGTGCTCGATAGATAAAAGGTAACTGTTTTTTGACATCAGCTAGCAGTTATCAAATCTGAAATTACTGTCTGAACACTTTCCAACACTAATATACAAGTCTTTACTCGGTTAAGTGCAAACCGCTCAAGGGATTAAAAAAAAAAATTTTTTTTTTCTTTTTTTTTTTCACAGAAAACCTACAGTTTCTACAACAGTGGGCTTGGGACTCTCCTAGGTGAACCGGGATTACGCGCAGCAGACCCAAGCGATTAAAAGGACCTTCAGCGGACTCCAAGCCCCAGCACTTGAAATAACCGGGTGTCAGGGAGGCCCCCCCGCGGGGCGTGCAGCAGAGAGAACCCCCGAGCGGGCCCGGCGGGGGGTGGGGGGGGCACGCAGACCCACCTTAAGCAGGATGGAGGGCGGCAGCTGGTTGATGTCCGGGGCGTCGGGGGGCGGCTCCCTGTGGCAGTCGCACGGCGGATCGGGGCCCTCCGGACAGTCGGCGTCGCCGCACTCGTGCTGCTGCTGCCGGGCGACCGAGGGGGCGGCGCCCCCCGCTCGGACCGCGTCCCCGCCGGCCTCCGCGGGGGCCCCTCCCGGAGCGGCGGGGGAGCGCGGGGCGCGGAGCGGCGGCGGGGGGTGCTGCTCGGGGCCGCCGCCCGCAGGCCCGCCGCCGCCGCCGCCTCCGCCGCAGGCGCCCCCGCCGCAGCGGGGCTGCTTACAGGGGGTGCAGGCGGGGACCCCGGCCCCCTTCCGCTTGCACACCATCTCGGGGGGCGCGGGGGGCTCGGCCGGCGGCGCCCGGAAGAGCCGCGAGGCGGCGGGCGGCGCGGGCGGACGCACGGGCCCCGCGCGGGCCCACAGGAGGCTCCGGGCCGGCCGCTCCCGGGCGGCGGCGGCGGCCGGCCCCAGCTCCCCGCGGCCGGGGGCGGGCGGCGCGGCGACGGCGGCGGCGGCCGAGAGCAGAAGGCGGCGCGCGGCGTCCTCAGCGGCCAGGCCCGCGCGGCGCCGCGCCGGGGGCTGTGAGGAGGCGGCCGCGCCGTAGGCCCCGAGCGGCCGCGGCGACGACAGCGGCGGCTCCTCCTCCGGGCCGGCGGGGGCGGGCGCGCCGGGGCCGTGCACGACGAGGCAGAGCATGCAGGGCCCGCGGAAGAGGCAGTCCCGGCCCCGGGGCGCCGCCGCCGCCTTGGCCGGGGCCCCGCGGGGCCACCTGAGGAGAGGCCGGCGGCGGCGGCGCCACCAGCTGCCGCAGCGGGGCCGCTTCTGGCGCGGGCGGCGGCGCGGCTCCTTCGAGAGCAGGAGGCCCATAGGGGAGGCCCCGCGCAGGGGCCGGGTCAGGGCAGGCCGCGCGGGGGTCGGCCTCGGGCCCGCGGGCACACGCGGGCACACACACACACACGGGCACACACGCGGCGCTGGGGGGCTACATGCTCTGCCCCGGGACGCCGGGAGACCACGGCGGGGCGCGAGCTCTTGGGACCCGACGGAGGCCGGCGAGCCTGCTGACCGCGCGGCTGCTCGCAGCCTGGGCCGCCGCCTCAGTTGGTCAGGGCGGCGGCGGGGGAAGCGCGGGGCGCGCCTCAGACCACTTTAACGGCGGCTCTGCCGGCGGCGGCGCGCGCGCCCGCGGCACAGCTCGGCGCGCCGGGAGCGCGCGGCCCGAGCGGGAAGAGGGCGGGGCCGCGGCGGAGGCGCGCGCGGGGAGGCGGAGCGGGAGCGCGCGGCCCGAGCGGGAAGGGGCGGGGCCGTGGCGGAGGCGCGTGCGGGGAGGCGAAGCGGGAGCGCGCGGCCGGATCGGGGAGGGAGCCGGGCCTCAGCGGCGGGGGGGCGGCTCGGGAGCGCGCGGCCCGCTCGGGAAGGGGGTGTGGCCGATCGGGAAGGGGGCGGGGCCTCGGCGGCGCGCATGGCCGCTCGCCCCTGAGGGCCGCTCGGCCGGGCCCGCCGTCACGGGTGCGGGCTCACCGCCCCCTGTCCCCGTCGCCCGCGGTCTCCTGGAGCCCACGCCGCCTTCGTGGGACCGGGGGGAGCCGCCTCCGAGCTCTTCGGGTGACGTCCGTGGGCACAGTCGCGCTGACGTCGCTAGGCGCACGTTCGGGAACCGCCATTGGCCGGGAACCGGCGCTCTCACCGCCCGACCGGACGCCGAGGCCGCTGAGGAGACCCGGTCCCGCCCGAGGCCAGCCCGGGTGCCCGGCGTGCTCTCCGCGAGAATGGTTCTCCCGCGAGGGACTCACGGGTGGACCGGCTCTGCCGTGTTTCTGCGCTTGTCTGCGGACACCTGTTGCTAGGGACGGACCGGCTTTCCCTAAGTGCATTTCAGGATAAACGCACTTATCAGGTAATTTCAATTCAGTCGCTCAGTCGTGTCCGACTCTTTGCGACCGCATAAACCGCAGCACACCAGACCTCCCTGTCCATCACCAGCTCCCCGAGTTCACCTAAACCCATGTCCATTGAGTCGGTGATATCATCCAACCATCTCATTCTCTGTCGTCCCCTTCTCCTCCCACCTTCAGTCTTTCCCAGCATCAGGTTATTTTCCAGTGAGTCACTTCTTCACTCAGGTGGCCAAACTATTAGACTTTCAGCTTCAACATCAGTCCTTCCGATGAATATTCAGGACTGATTTCCTTTAGGATTGACTCGTTAGATCTCCTTGCAATCCAAGGGACTCTCAAGAGTCTTCAACACCACAGTTCAAAAGCATCAATTCTTCGGTGCTCAGCTTTCGTTATGGTCCAACTCGCACATTCATACATGACTACTGGAAAAACCATAGCTTTGTCTAGACGGACCTTTGTTGGCAAAGTGATGGCTCTGTTTTTTAATATGCTGTCTAGGTTGGTCATAGCTTTTCTTCAAAGGAGCAAATGTCTTTTAATTTCATGGCTACAGTCACCATCTGCAGTGATTTTGGAGCCCCCCAAAATAAAGTCTGTCACTGTTCCTGCTGTTTCCCCATCTGTTTGCCATAAAGTGATGGGACCAGATGCCATGATCTTAGTTTTCTTTCTTAGTTGAGTTTTAAGCCAACTTTTTCACTTTTTCAGGTCATTTAGACACACACAGATAAACACTTTCTCAACCCAGTTAGCCATGCAGCATCCCAGGCCGCACAGCTATGGAGGACTCCATCCTCTGCACCCATCGCTCCATCCATCATGCACAGGACTTTTAAAAAATGATTGCTTACTGCTTGCTCAGAGATAAAGGGCTCTAGGTGGACTTTGGAGATTCCGATTTCCTCAGAAAACTAGGAAATAGTCTTTGCAGACAGCCCTTTTGAAGATTTGACTGTAATGTGACCAGAGACATAAACCAGTAACTAGGAGTTGTACCTGGTGTTGAAAGAAGGTTAGTTTTCACAAGGGAGAAATTGGGAGTGGCTTTCACAAGGACCTGGACATGCTGATGCTGGGAGGGATTGTGGGCAGGAGGAGAAGGGGACGACAGAGGATGAGATGGCTGCATGGCATCACTGACTCAATGGACGTGAGTCTGAGTGAACTCCGGGAGTTGGTGACGGACAGAGAGGCCTGGCGTGCTGCGATTCATGGGGTCGCAAAAAGTCCGACATGACTGAGCGGCTGAACTGAATGGAACCGAACTGGACATGCTGATGGGAATGAGCCAGTAGAAAGGAGGAGGTAGGGAAATACAAAGAGAGAATACAGCAAGGCCCTTGAGAAGATGAAATGGCAATCACCTGTGGACAGATACAGTCTTCATTGTGATTGGAAGGAAGGAGGCAGGGATAGATCAAGGATGACTGAGAAAACAGCGTTGCAACTTTCAAGGCCTATCTGCAACACTCAAGGCCTATCTGCATAGAGGCCTTTGAACATTCCTGACTTCACCACCGCACTGGCCGGCCTTACCCAGTCTTCACCTGACCTGCCATCAGACTTTTGCTAATAGAGGCCTCCTTATCAGGAATCACTTTTATTTTAAGATCTCCCTTTCTGCTTGATCACAGTGAGATGAAATGCCAAGAAACCTACAGGCAGAGATTGATCAAAGGGTTTTACATAGGTTTCTTCCAAGAGACTGCCCCAACTGCATTCACCTACAGATATTATCCACACATCTTTTATCCCTCTAACTTTAAAGGAATTTCTCAGGGTTCCAGAGGAAAAAGGAATTTCTCAGGGTTCCAGAAGAAAGGTGAGGAGTGACATGGTTATCTGAGGCTTTTTAACAAGTTCCTTGGCATCTCTTCCAGGCTATGCTTTGAGCAAAAGGAGAGGGTATTCTAAGCTTTTTATTTCTCTATTTCAAAATTGTGGACCCATTAGTTGCATATGAATTAAACATACAACCCAGCAGTCCCACTTACAGATATTTATCCAAGAAAAATAAAAGCATATACCTACAAAAAGACTTGTGCGGAAATATTCATAGCATCTTTATTCATAATAATCAAAATCTATAATCTAGATGTCCATCAGTAAAGAATGGCTGAACTGGTATACTCATTTGATAGAATACTACTCACAATTGAAGTGAGGGAGGTAAGCAACATGAAGGCATCTCATAAACTTTTGGCTGTATTAGACACTGGAATTGGAGGTCCAGAATTCCTGATTTTAACAAGGTCCCTACATAATTACTAAAGAGACAGCCTGGCACCATGCAGACCTATCAGAACTACACGGAAAATCTACCTACAGCTTCTTGTTTTCAGAGAGAAGGCAAGTGACTGAGACTTCTGAAGGGGTTTCTGAAATTTTATAGCACTGGTTCTTCCTCCCAGTTCCACAGCCACTCAGCCACAAGCAGGTGCCTGCTATCCTGCAGCATGTAGCAGAGGGGTTCCTTTGTTTTAGTAAGTATCAAAGAGTCGGACACGACTTAAGCGACTGAACTGAACTGAAGCTACTACTATCGTCACCAGAGATAAATGAATTTTAGAATTCATCACTCAGTAATACTGACAAGTATTTTAAATATTCAGGAAACAGAATTATGAACAAGAATAACAAATTGCAGTGTAGAGACAGTGATAGCACTGGATGGCTTTGTTAGTGAAAAAAAGGAAAGCAGCCTGAACAACCAGCAGCTGGCCTGGAACTCTTTGCCAGGGCTTGATGTTACTGGTGTTCTCAATTGAACTTGAGTGTTCTGTTGAACAAAACAATCTCACAAACATCAACATCGGATATGGCCACTCCGTGTGACTATGAGAAGAAAAAATAAGATGCCTCCATAATCATGTCCGGGACAACACACACAAGCACACTCCAAACCACAAAAATGACCCAACATTCTGCCTAATATGAATTATTATTACTTTTTCTTGAACAATTACAACCTGAGCCTTGCTTCACTCTTCCCCATTCTAGCTAGCAATTATTAAAATACCCAATCAGAATAACCTCTACTTCCGGAAAGCATCCAATCCAGAGGAAAGCCTTAAACCTTCCTCAGAAATCACCAAACACAAACCCAATCCTGCAGATCTTCTATGCCTTCTTACTGAGACTCTCCACAATTCCTCATAGTGTGCTATGTGCCTTTTGCTAACAGGTCAGTAAACCCAACTTCATTTAACTATGCATGTGTTCCTCTTGGTCTTTGGCTAGAGGGCATTAACATTTGTTACCACCTGATCAAATGTTACTACCGTATCTAAAGTTATTCCTTCCTTTTGCTGCATGCTTATGCTTACACTGTGTGTCAATTATCAATTAAACTGAAATAAAATAAATTACACCCGCCTTTACTTTTCCTCCTGCAGACCTGCTCAGTCATGTCCTGCTCTCTTCAACCCCATGGACTGCAGCCCACCAGGCTCCTCAGTCCATGGGATTTTCCAGGCAAGAATACTGGAGTGGGGTGCCATTGCCTTCTCTGCCTGCATTGGCAGGATTCTTTACCACTGCGCCATCTGGGAAACCCACTTTTCCTCTTATCATGCTTTCACTTTCTTTGTATTGCATTAGCACATGTTTATTTTGTCTTTTCTTTTTTCACTTTTAATCCCTCCCACTAGAGTGCAAACTCCTTGAGGACTGGGACTTTGTTCAGTTTTTTAGGAAGATAATCTGGCAATTGTATAGAAAATGAACTAGAGTAGGAAGAGGCTCTTAGCAGTAAGACCACTTAGGAACTGTTCAGTGGATGGACTTTAAAAGCATGAATTAAGGTTGTCATGGTGGGGATAATGAAGTGTGGCATGGGATTGAGAAACAGAGTCTTCAGGATTTAGTAACTTATTTATGAATTAGGTAGAGAGAGGATGATGGATAGGGAAGAAATGAAGGGCCCAGGAGAGCAACTTGTACATTCATATGCCTTATTTCAGTGTAATAATGATTAATAGATTCTATAATACAAAATATTTGCATATTTGAATAAAATTCAAACTTGGGGTATGCTGGCTAAGAGGTTAAAGCATCTGCCTGGAATGTGGGAGACCCAGGTTCGATCCCTGGATCGGGAAGATCCCCTGGAGAAGGAAATGGCAACCCACTCCAGTACTCTTGCCTGGAGAATCCCATGGATGGAGGAGCCTGGTGGGCTACAGTCCATGGGTTTGCAAAGAGTCGGACACAATTGAGCGACTTCACTTCACTTCATACTCAAATTCACACTAAAAACCAGTATCTAAATTTAAAATGTTTAAAACTTTAAAAGAAAAGCCTTTTCTTTCTTCTCTGGTAATACATGTACTCACTTTGAAGTTCACGTTTGCCTGTAAAAACACACCCACAGACATAAATTTTGCACGCTTGCAGTTGGGTAACAATGGCTGTTAGAAATGGCCAAAACACCCTATGGCACCAGTGATGTAAGTAGAGCTCGGTTAATGTTCTGTTGGTCTCACTGGCTGTGGTAGGTACATTGGATGACCTACAAGGACACTCCGGAGGGCAGAAGACATGGTTTTATGCATCTGGAAATCATGCAACACCCCAAGTGTTCAATAAACTTAATTCATTACTCAATTGTGTTTTTGCTACACTACTAAAAGCCAAAGATGGAGAAATAGCCAGCTTTCAGGGGATTTCCTTCAGGAAGTGATCGGTTCTCTTGAAGAGTCTTTTCAGTTCAGTTCAGTTCAGTCTCTCAGTCGTGTCTGACTCTTTGCGACCCCATGGACTGCAGCCCGCCAGGCCTCCCTGTCCATCACCAACTCCCAGAGTTTACCCAAACTCATGTCCATCAAGCCGGTGATGCCATCCAGCCATCTCGTCCTCTGTTGGCCCCTTCTCCTGCCTTCCGTCTTGCCCAGCATCAGGGTCTTTTCCAGTGGGTCTGTTTCGGGCACAGTATAAAGGTGTAGCAGCTGCCTCCCCTGTCTGCCCTCAGCTCACCCTGTGACTGAGTCCTGCTCACCTGCAGCTCTCAGCCCAGGCAACCCTTCCCTGGAGTCACACCTCCCTGTCCATCTCCTTTACAGCAGTTACCACCGCAGGCAGCTGTGGGGCCTGCAGGATTTGTTGACCATCGCCCCTGTCAGAATTAAGGCCTACTTTGTTTATCCCGAGCTTCTCTGGTGGCTCAGACAGTAAAGCATCTGCCTGCAATGCGGGAGATCTGGGTTCGATCCCTCAGTTGGGAAGATTCCCTGGAGAAGGAAATGGCAACCAGTTCTTGCCTGGAGAATCCCATGGACAGAGGAGCCTGGTGGGCTACAGCCCATGGGGTCGCACAGAGTCAGACACGACTGAGTGACTTCACTTTCACTTTCTTTTCTTTATGCTTGAATCACCAGCACCTGAAGTCACTAATCAGTTGCACTTTAAAGAGAAGTTATTCCAGATGGCCTGATGTAATGGTGGGAAATCTTTACAGACAGTCAGATGGTGAGATTCAAAGCAGCAGCCGTTGCTTCACTGTTGGCCTGGAAGACGCAGTCTCCCTTGCCGAGGAGGGCGCCGGGGCCCCATCCCGCAGAATTCGGGGTTCTGCGGACAGACTGGGGAGAAGGCCGTGGGCTCCAGGGAGCCAGGCCCTGCGAACCCCGGGACTCCAGCCCCCTGGGGACCGGCGCCCCGGCCAGGACCCCTGACTACAGAGCTGTGAACAGTAAGTCACTCCGTGTGTCATCATTTGTTATCGAGGGAATAGAAATGTTTTCACCAAAGAGGCCTGTGAAACTAAGCCTTCGTGCAACTTAACAGGAGAAAAAGAAAGCAAAACAACCAATTATCACCCATAACTCTCCAAAGATAATTCAGGCTCATGAAAGGAAGCAATTAACCAAGTTTAAAACAGAAAATGCATTGTTCTCCCACTTTTATATAAGTTAATGTGGTAACTGAGGCAAATGCAGGGGCTTCTTTCCATTTTTTTTAAACTTGAGGTTCACATATTCATCTTTTCTTCTGCCTGGTGATCAAACCCATTCTCCTGTGTCTCCTGCATTGCAGGCGGGTTCCTAACGGCTTGAGCCACTGGGGAAGCCTTAAATGAAATTACTAAAGCACAAGGACGTTGTCCACTTGCTGCTGTTTACTCACTACGTCACGTCCGACTCTTGCAACCCCGTGGACTGTAGCCCGCCAGGCCGCACTGTCCATGGGATTGCCCCGGGGAGCATTCTGGAGTGGGTGGCCATTTCCCCACCCACAGGATGAACCCCGTCTCCTGCGTTGTCAGGTGGGTTCTACTGCTGAGCCGCTTTCCCTCAGTTCTGTGCCCAGCTTCTATATCACAGCTAATACTTTTTCACTGTCAACTGGTAAAGTAGGACCTTTAGAAAGAATTAAGTTACACGTGACTCCCTAACCAATTTAATGTTTTTCCCTCTTAAATTTGATAACATTTTTGTTTCTTATTACATAAATGTAGAAGAGTTGTACATTTGCTCACAGTAAAGAAATGACAGGTCCTTATAATTACTATTAAGTGACTCAGAGACAGCAAGCCACAATTCTAGACGTTGAGAACTGGTGGCATCAGTGTAGGAATCAAGCGTCTACACTCCAGATTTGTTTGCTGCGTTCCCAAATCACATCACGACTCTCAAGTTGCCCCTTCGTAACCTGTTCCCTTTTTACTAAGGGTTTTCTCTCTCCTTCCAGAGGTAAGGCAGTCATAATCAGGATCCGCAAACTAGAGGGACTGAATGGACCGTTCAAGGTGTAACCCCTTCTGGGGCAGGTGGGAGACGGGAAGGTGGCCGAGAGGTGATGTGGGGTGACTCTCACCTCTGACTTCTGTCTGACACTGCTGGCTCATTAGCCACTGGATTATGAGATTTTCTTGTTTTATGTTGCCTCTTTAGCCAAGTGATAAGATGTTCTTTTTTTGCCATTCAGGGAGTAGACACTTCTCTTTGGATGTAGAAAGGGATGATAAGGTTCTTTTTTAAGTTATTTTTCTTTTCTAAAATATTTTTTATTTTTTCCAAAGATAGAAAGTTAGAGTCATACCCAAGTATGAAACAATGGAAGAAATGATTTTAGCAACTGTTCTCTTTAACCTCATAAACTACATAAATTCCCTCAACTTTCTGGAAGGACACTCTTTATCGGTATACCACCTGTGTTATCCTGAGCAGCTTTGGGTTTCAGTTCTGTTCTGCTTGCTTTTGAATTGCACATTAATGTTTGCTGATGTTTAGTTTAGTTTTTTGTGTGTTTGTTCAGTTATGCCTACTGTATGTTGTGAAGCAAACAAATCAACCCTGTTTGGAGTCCATCATTTCCCACTAATTAAATGTTAAGACTAGGGTACAGGGATTAAAAATTATATCCTCTATAACCCAATTGTGAAGGCAGAGATAAACACAATCTCTTCTAAGTTTGGTTATGCAGCAACGCTTGCCATTCAGAGTCAGCTCTCGCACCTCCCACCTCCACCTAATGATGGGAATGAGGAAATAGGGTCCCAGGACCTTTTGCCCCCTCCAGGGGAATAGATCCAGAGAGCTGAGAACCACTGTTTTTCCAGTAGTCATGTATGGATGTTCAAGCTAGACCATAAAGAAAGCTGAGCACCGAAGAATTGATGCTTTTGAACTGTGGTGTTGGAGAAGACTCTTGAGAGTCCCTTCGACTGCAAGGAAATCCAACCAGTCCATCCTAAAGGAGATTGGTCCTGAGTGTTCATTGGAAGGACCAATGTTGAAGCTGAAACTCCAATGCTTTGGCCACCTGATGGGAAGAGCTGACTCATTAGAAAAGACCCTGATGCTGAGAATGATTGAGGGCAGGAGAAGAAGGGGATGACAGAGGATGAGATGGTTGGATGACATCACCGACTCGATGGACATGAGTTTGAGTTAACTCAGAGTTGGTGATGGACAGGAAGGCCAGGCGTGCTGCAGTCCACAGGGTCGCAAAGAGTCGGACACGACTGAGCAACTGAACTGAACTGAACTGAGCTGTTATAGGAAGCACGCCGTTCTTTGTGACTTCTCTTCCTTTCACTTTATATATTCATTTCAACCTTACGTTGGAAGTAAGTGTGTGTGTGAGTGTGTGTATCTTGGGGAAGAGTATGGGGAAAGAGGACTTATTCCCAATTCCTACAGCTCTGCCAATGATTTCCCCCGACAAATCAATGTATTTTCCTCTGTATTTGTAAAAATTGACATTCTTAAACATTCATGAATTGGATCTAATTGGAATAGTTTGAATCTTTATTGGGCTACAAATCAAAGGTGTTTACTTACTGACAGGGAACAAAACTGAGATAGTGAAGCAAAGCCTTCACATGCTGTGGACCAGAGGCACTCTGTTTCTAAACTTAATACAGCTGTTTTCCATGTCAACCACAACATGACAAATAACAATTTCTCTATGACCAACATACCATATACATTCTTATAAATTAAAAAATGAAAGAAGGACATTTATTTTGTGGTCTTAGGGGCATGTCAAGTGTGTCAGAATCTTCACTGAAAAGATGCGTGGAGCACATAGTCAAGTGACAAGAATAGGAACTGTAAGAAGATTTGTTATTTCAAAAGAAAGTTAATTCTAAGGAACATTAACCCTAAAACCTACTTTACATTGCATTGCCTATGTCATGCTGTTCCACCTGCTTTCATTACCAACCAGCCTCCCCTTGCCCCGAAATGCCGCATTTCTGAGTGTGGCTCTCTACTCCAGCCTACACCTCAGCAGTACTGAGATACGCTCCCAGAGTCTCTTCTTATAGATCAAGTTTTGGAGAATAGTCTACGGAGAAAACGAATCATTCGTTTCAGACACAGTATAAGGACTATTTGCTAAGATCAAATTGGAGAATGATTACACTGAACAGAAATTCCACAGGGTGGGTGAACGGGGGAATAACCATTTCTAAAGGAAAGTATGAGCATGGGACACATTTTCTGTGAAGCCATCAGTTCTTTGACTGTGAGATGCGTGTAGGTGTGTGTCTCTGTGCAAGAGAGAGACAAAGAGAGATAAAGCCACTTGTGTGTGCCCCCATTGATAATGATTTCCAAGAAATACCTAACAATCCCTAACTTTAACTTATTTTCTTACTTTGGTAGAGAAACTCTGATTCACACAAGCAGGTAAAAAATATCAGGAACATTTTGGCAACCTCTGACTAGACTGAGACAGGTATCATGCCTGGTTTATAATCTCAGCCCAAAGAGAGAAAACTTGAAAGGAGGAAACAAAAAGGCAATAGAGAAAGGACTTTAATGTTTTGGTGGGCTAGTGTATTTCTAATGGTACTTAGTCCAGAAACTTCCTTGACCCCTGAAAGATAGGGCTCCACACCATCGTTCCTTGAGGCAATTCAAATTAATCTCACTGAGATACCGTCACACCTCTACTGGAATGGCTAAAATTTAAATCGTTGGCACAGCAAATGTTGGCAAGGCTGTAGAACAACTTAAAGCCTCATGTAGTGATGGTGGAAGTGCAAAATGGTAACAGTCATTTTGGAGAACATTCTGCCAGGTGTCTATGAAATAAAAGACACAATTACCATATGACCCAGAGATCTCAATCCTAAGTGTTTATGAAACAGAAACGAAAACATATGTTTATATAAAAGCCTGTATGCAAATACGTATAGCAACTTTATTCACAGCTGTTAAAACCTGCACACAAACATTCTCCACTGGTGAAAAGATGATCTGTGGTACATCTACACACTGGACGAATCTTTAGCACGTCACCCTAAGCGAAAAAAAGGCAGACCTAAAGGCTTCATCCCTTGTGATTCCATTTACATGACTTTCCCCAAATAGGCAAAACTGCAGGGACAGAAAATAGAACAATGGTTGCCAGAACCTGGCATTGGGGGGGGGGGGGGGGAGTTACTTTGAAGAGGCAGAATGGAACTCTGGTGGGGGAGTTAGAAGTATTCTATATCTTGATCCCGGCGGTGGTTACGTGACCGAATGAATTCATCAAAATTCATAGAACTATCCACTAAAAAGGATGAATTTCATACTATATAAATTATATCTTAATAAACCTGAGTTTAAAAGAAAGGAATATAGAACAGTAATTTATAAGACATAATAAACCAGACTTTTCAAAAATTCAGTCATTAATTTTAAAAAAAGAAAAGACTTTCTTTTAGTTCAGGTATCTGAACTAAACATAAAGAGACTGAAAAAGCAAAAATATCCAATGAAATATATGAACTTAGAATGGATTCTAGTTTAAAATAATGTAACAAAATAACCAAGATAATTATGTTTGTACAGTTGGGGATACTTGAATATGGACTGGATATTAGATAATACTACATAATTATTTTCAATTATCTTAGGCATTAAAAGAATATTACGATTACAAATTTTTGTTAAGGAGATGTATGCTAAAAGATTTAAGGTGAAATGTCATGGTATTTATAACTTACTTTCAAATGGTACTGCAAAAAAAAAAAAGGCAGGAGGGAGACATGAGAAATGCTGACCATTACTGAAACCAGCTGGAAGAATCTGTGGGCATAATGTCCTTACCACATAGTGTCTTTTCAGTGTAGTGATAAAACTCTGATACAGAACGTCACCTCTATTATATATCAAATGGCCGTGAGTGTTATGAGTAAAAGGAAAATTGTAGGCAAATATGTATCACACAATTCAAGGTTTTTAGAATACACATGGGATTAGTATATTAGCATCTGTCTTTGCAGCAGCTAAGTCGCTTCAGTCGTGTCCGACTCTGTGCGACCCCATAGACGGCAGCCCACCAGGCTCCCCGCCCCTGGGATTCTCCAGGCAAAAACACTGGAGTGGGTTGCCATCTCCTTCTCCAGTGCATGAAAGTGAAAAGTGAAAGTGAAGTTGCTCAGTTATGCCCGACTCTTAGCGACCCCATGGACTGCAGCCCACCAGGCTCCTCTTTCCATGGGATTTTCCAGGCAAGAGTGCTGGAGTGGGGTGCCATTGCCTTCTCCACTGTCTTTATCAACTCCTAAATAATTTGGTGATGACACACATCATATTGTTAATAGTGGTACCCACTGGTAAATGAAGTACAGAATCAGAATTCAAGTAGAAATTTCATTTAGTACTCTACAGTTACTGCCTGATATACTTGATAAGGTTTTTGGATGATTTTTACTTTTCTTGTAGTAAAAGACTCAGTGTGGAAAGGAAGCCATCTAAAACTATCATTTTTAATCCTTAGTCTCATATCAGTACAATGAGACCAAAATTCTTCCCCAAAGACTTTTGATTCTTTCTAAAAGAAAATCCTCTTTAAAGGAATTTCTACAATAGTGCACTTCTACATTTGAAGGCAATTCCAAAGAAGAATTCTGAAAAACATTCGCAACAAAAACAGCATGATTCAGAAAAGTATCTGCAGTTCATGGATAATACAGGCAATTCCCAATATAACCAAGTAATTAAAAATTCATAAATTGTTACTAATCTTCAGTGATGAAAAATTATGAAAGTAGGACCTCTACCACCTCTGTTTTTAAAAGCTTTAAAAATGTTACTAAGGTTTGTTTTTTTTTTTTTTTTTTTTTTTTTTTTATAAGAACATAGCGGCTCTGCCTGCAATCCAGGAAACCCAGGTTCAATCCCTGGGGAGGGAAGATCCTCTGGGGAGGGAAATGGCAACCCACTCCAGTATTCCTGCCTGCGAAATCCTCCATTGAGAGGAGCCTGGTGGGCTACGGTCCATGGGATGACAAAGAGCTGCACATGACTGAGCGTCTTAGCATGTTTTTATATATATAGTTGGTTAACAATGTTGTGTTAGCTTATTAAGGTTTTTGTTTAATCAAAGAATGTTGCTTGAAGTGCATAACACATTTTTCCCACAGCAACAATGTTAAAACTGTTAAAACACATTAAGATCAGATTGGAAAAGTTTATTTAACTCAAATGTGACTGAGCTATAGTGCTAACAGTTGGCCTCAATAAATACTTGTAGTGTAAGAGAATAAGTGAGTGGATGAATCAGTATTAAGGACCAGGATGTTCTCTAGATCATCAGCTCTCAGAGGAAGGAACTGGTCTTCCATATTTATGTCTGTATCCCCAACACTCTGCCACACAGTTGGTGGTTAGCCAATGTTGACTGGATAATCCAAGAGCTGTTCTCTTTCCCTCTGGATGTAAACTGGATGTTCATAATTTTATGTTTGTCCTAACCTATTATTAAGGGATATATTTTTGTAAGATAAAATCATGAACCTTGTGCAACTATAAAATAGGCATGTGCTAAAGAATGCTTTAACTCAATTATTGAGGAAACTAGAGAACTGCAAAAAGCCAGTTTAAGGAGATTCTGAAGGTAAGACACAAATAATGGCAATCAGGAGTACCGAAATAAATTTAACAGATGAAAAAACGGGCAAAAAGTCACAGGGAAGTTATTAATTGCATCTTCACCAACAAAAATCGTTAGCATTACTAGCAGTTGACTACAAGTAAAGAAGTGGCAAAATCACGCAGGGGAGTGCAAGTTACAGGTCATGACCAACAGGGGCTGGACCGCACCGAGCATTTCACAGGCCGTCTCTAGCATGTCCCCTTCTGTCATTTCAGAGTCTTCCACAACTTTTCCTTCAGTCTCCTCTCCTTGCAATAAGGATAATTCTTAAAGTTATTCTTAGTCACACACACACACACACACACACACTCACACTCACAGACTGGTTTTCTTAGGTTTGGCCTGATTGTCTGCGTAGGTGAAGCGAGGGCAAGAATCAGCAAAAGACAGCCTTGTTTGACTGACTCTCCTAACCTGCAAGTTAGGAATGGTTTTCACATGTTTAAACTGTTGGAAAAAAAAAAAACACCAAAAGATGAATAATTTGCTGTGACATAAAAATTATATGCAAATCAAATTTCAGTCTCCATAGCTAAAAATCCACTGGAATGCCTTCGTTCAGTGACACGTCTGTTGCTGCTTTCTGGATACACGGGCAGAACTGAGAAACATCACAGGGAACATATGGTTCACAAAACAAGACCAGGACGGGGTGAAGTGCCTGAGGAGCGTCCCTTGCGCACAAGATTGAAGAGGCACCAAAAGCTAAGTGATGAAGACATGAATGATGATACTTTGGCATATTTTTTAAAAATTGAAAGAATGCCCCCCACCCCCACTCCCCGCAAATTGACTACAATGTCAAAAAGTTAAATGAGGACAGGATCAGTAATGATGTCTTCCCTTTTCTCCCTTTAGCCTCAGGCTCCAATATGGCTTGGCAAGGAATTGCTGCATTTCACCGCACCCTGATCCTGGCCCTATGGCAAAGCTTAAAATATTTACTACCTTTCATAGAAAAGTTTGTGATCAAGAGTGTTAACCAACCATATAAGCTTCCCTGAGTTTGCTTTTCAGACTTAACCACTAAGCATTAAGCCCACAAAATAAACTTCTGATTGGGAAATACTGTAAAAAATCTTTTTTTTTTTTTTTTTTTGGGAAATGCTGTAAGGAATCTTGGACTGGAATCTTAAATGCTGCTCTTATTTGCTACCCTGAGGCTAAGAAATCAAGTTCCCAAACCTGTCTCCACCAGATTTCTTCTGCAGTACGTGTAAATTTGATGACATCCACTCTTTCTGAGGTCCTCAAAATTAGCTAAGTTTCTTAGCTTGCCAGTAAATAATATTTTCTTCATTTGTAGGCCTGGGCCTCTGAAAGGCAATTTTCCTAGGTGGGCTTAACAGGTATTGGTCCCAATGTAAAATCAATCTTCTTCTTCCATAAAAATGCCCTGTCATAGCTGATTAAAAGGGCTATTCTCAAATCATAAATTCCAGGCAGTTTGTCCAATTGTATCCTGATAGAAAGGCAGATAGATTCTTGTTGAATGTATGCAAATAGCTACGAGACCATGAAGGTGTCTGAATTTGGGAGAGCAAGTGAGAATCAAACACCATATAAAAATGTTTTGTTTTAGCTCAAAAAGCAGTCTACTAAGCTGTATGGGTTATAGATTGCTTAAGAAGAAAGAGAAAGGGCTTCTTTATCTAACCAAAAATTGAAACGACAACACAGCATCAACAATATTCCAAACAAGGGGCTCCTGAACAATATTCCAAAGAAGTAGTCGTCCTCACGTCTGCCCCTCACTCCCTTTAGGCCTCTGTCATTAATGCCTGCTTTGCTGGCTCTTCATCCGTCCACTCTTGGGACTAAAAAGAGCTCTGGAAGTTCTGACTCTATTTACTGGTAAGGTCTGAAAGTTAGCTAGGTGGGCAAGAGTTTGGTTTAAAATGCCAGCAGTGTGAAGTGCTTGTTATGGTCTTTTCCCACTAGTTTCTGAGACTGTCCTTATTTGTTAGGACACAGACTCTGGGCTGTAACTTATAACAGAGTCCTCAGGCACGCATCGGATTGCAAGCTGTAGACGATGGATGGAAAGGCATGCGTGCACGCTCAGTCGTGTCCGCCTCTCTGGGACTGTGGGCTGTAGCCCGCCAGGCCCCTCTGTCCATGGAATTTCCCAGGCAAGAATACTGTAGTGGGTTGCCGTTTCCTACTCCTGGGGGATTTTCCCAACCCGTGTCTTTGGGCTCTTTACCACTGGTCACTTGGGAAGCCCTATAGATAGAAGGAAATAGGTAGAGACAGGTTTCAAAGACTCAGTGGCTGTGACTCATTTATTACTGTGGCTAATAACATCAGAATGAAAGAAAGGGAAACTCTCTACTGGGGTACGGTGCACTCATATTTCATAAGTTTTGGTCTGATTTCCCCTGAGAGTAAAAACCTATTATGCCAGCAAGGGCACTGGCAAACCTCTAGGGACATTCAGTGAAGAATAAAACTCTGCGGCTTCCCTGGAGGCTCAGTGGTAAAGAATCCAACTGCCAGTGCAGGGGATGCGGGTTCCATCCCTGGTCTGGGAAGATCCCGCATGCTGCGCAGCAGTTAAGCCCGTGCGCCACCACGACTGACGCGCATGGGCCCTAGAGACTGCGCGCCACCGCAAGAGAGCCCACTGCGAGGGAGTCTGCGGACCTCAGCTGGAGAGGAGAAAAGCCCACACAGCCAGAAGACGCAGCTCAGCCAAACAGAAACAGAGCTTGTAACAATCAGTTTCTTAAAAAGAGATACAAGCTCTGAAACTCATCTCAATATTTGTCTTTCCGAACCGATTCTAGAAAAGAGCGAACATCTCCTCTGATATGATGACTTCCCATCCAAGTCTCAAAATAGGAACATCTGAAATGAACCTGATTATTTTTAGCATCTATCTATCTATAAGACGAGAAACCAAATCATTGCGGTTTTCCCAGTAACCTTTTCCAAATCCAAAGACACGTTTAGCTGTAAAGAACAACCTGATATTTTATTTTTTCTGAATTGAGTGTTTTGATTTTGGGAGAGCAACTCCGAAAGAATTGGCAGAGTAGATGTGGAAACTTAATTAAGGCAGGATCATGGGCTACTGAGCAACAATGCCCCGTTACTCATTTAATCAAAATGACAATAAAAGACTTTTAAACTAAATATACAAGGTAACATGAATGTAAAGAACCTTAGTCCTTTCAAAAGTGAGAAGATTTTGTTCTTTTTTTTCCTTAAATAAACAAAATTATTCTGATAAGCCACAGAATCTCTACTATGTAGGCAGATAACACAAAAGTTACAGAATGAGCTTTTGTATTATAATTGAAGGTTATTAATCAGTGAACCAAGGAAGTAATCAATTAAAATGGAGTCATCTTTGCTAAAATTTAACATATTTTATAGCCTCATTTCAAACTCAAGTGTTATAAAACCTAAGAAAATAAAATTTACTTTTCAAGTTTTCTCCATTATACTGTTTCATATTCTAGAATAAACAGACACTTTTCTTAAAGACCATATTAATCCATTTGGGCTTGATGGCAGAAATTTCGCATACAGAGGTATAAGGAAGTCTTTCTGGCTTATATGTGATTTGGCTTGAACTTCATGCTAACTCAACAACCTGTTTTATGGCCTATATCTGCTTTAACCATTAAAGAAAAGAACGCAGTTAAAAATCATAATGAGCAGGGTGCAGCATGCTTGGGGCTGGTGCATGGGGATGACCCAGAGAGATGTTGTGGGGAGGGAGGTGGGAGAGGGGTTCATGTTTGGGAACGCATGTAAGAATTAAAGATTTTAAAATTTAAAAAGAAAGAAAAAAGAAAACAAATCAAAATGAAGTTACTGTGGCTCAGATATTCAAAACGAAGCCAAGCGGCCATTGTGGGCGTGGTTTCAGAAGGGTTCCTGCATCACTGAGAACTTGAATTTTGTGAACTGCATCAGTCTCGAGGACACTGTTGCTGCTGCTGCTGCTGCTAAGTCGCTTCAGTCGTCGTGTCCGACTCTGTGCAACCCCAAAGACGGCAGCCCACCAGGCTTCCCCGCCCCTGGGATTCTCCAGGCAAGAACACTGGAGTGGGTTGCCATTTCCTTCTCCAATGCATGAAAGTGAAAAGAGAAAGTGAAGTCACTGAGTCGTGTCCGACCCTCAGCAACCCCATGGACTGCAGCGTACCAGGCTCCTCTGTCCATGGATTTTCCAGGCAAGAGTACTGGAGTGGGGTGCCATTGCCTTCTCCGAAGGACACTGTTCAGTTCAGTTCAGTTGCTCAGTCGTGTCCGACTCTTTGCGACCCAAAGAATCGCAGCACGCCAGGCCTTCCTGTCCATCACCAACTCCTGGAGTTCACCCAGACTCTCGTCCATCGAGTCAGTGATGCCATCCAGCCATCTCATTCTCTCTCATCCCCTTTTCCTCCTGCCCCCAATCCCTCCCAGCATCAGAGTCTTTTCCAATGAGTCAACTCTTCACATGAGGTGGCCAAAGTACTGGAGCCTCAGCTTCAGCATCATTCCTTCCAAAGAAATCCCAGGGCTGATCTCCTTCAGAATGGACTGGTTGGATCTCCTTGCAGTCCAAGGGACTCTCAAGAGTCTTCTCCAACACCACAGTTCAAAAGCATTAATTCTTCGGCGCTCAGCCTTCTTCACAGTCCAACTCTCACATCCATACATGACCACAGGAAAAGCCATAGCCTTGACTAGACGGACCTTAGTTGGCAAAGTAATGTCTCTGCTTTTGAATATGCTATCTAGGTTGGTCATAACTTTCCTTCCAAGGAGTAAGAGTCTTTTAATTTCGTGGCTGCATTCACCATCTGCAGTGATTTTGGAGCCCAAAAAAGTAAAGTCTGACACTGTTTCTACTGTTTCCCCATCTATTTCCCATGAAGTGATGGGACCAGATGCCATGATCTTCGTTTTCTGAATGTTGAGCTTTAAGCCAACTTTTCACTCTCCTCTCTCACTTTTATCAAGAGGAACTTTAGCTCCTCTTCACTTTCTGCCATAAGGGTGGTGTCATCTGCATATCTGAGGTTATTGATATTTCTCCCAGCAATCTTGATTCCAGCTTGTATTTCTTCCAGCCCAGCGTTTCTCATGATATACTCTGCATCTAAGTTAAATAAGCAGGGTGACAATATACAGCCTTGACGTACTCCTTTTCCTATTTGGAACCAGTCTGTTGTTCCATGTCCAGTTCTAACTGTTGCTTCCTGACCTGCATACAGATTTCTCAAGAGGCAGGTTAGGTGGTCTGGTATTCCCATCTCTCTCAGAATTTTCCACAGTTTATTGTGATCTACACAGTCAAAGGCTTTGGCATGGTCAATAAAGCAAAAATAGATGTTTTTCTGGAACTCTCTTGCTTTTTGCATGATCCAGCGGATGCTGGCAATTTGATCTCTGGTTCCTCTGCCTTTTCTAAAACCAGCTTGAACATCAGGAAGTTCACGGTTCACATATTGCTGAAGCTTGGCTTGGAGAATTTTGAGCATTACTTTCAAAACCATACCTGCTAGCATGTGGCAGCTGCAATCTTACTGTCTCGATGTCTCCCCTTGGAACTAGGCAACCATTTTGGACCCTTGCTTAACACGTACCCTTGTGCCTGCACGCTAAGTCGCTTCAGTCACATCTCACTCTTTGTGACCCCATGGACTGTAGCCCACCAGGCTCCTCTGTCCATGGGATTCCCCAGGCAAGAATACTGGAGGGGGTTGCCATGCCTTCCTCCACGGGACCTTCCCCACCCAAGGATGGAACTCTCATCACCTATGGATTCTTTACCTCGGAGTCAGCGGGAAGCCAACAAGCACACTTTCTTCCTGCCAACTCCAATCCTAATTTTTTTTTTTTTCCAATCCTAATTCTTAACAGACAGTTTATGTAATTCTGTGGGTTTTGCCTTTTAAAGCCTCCCCCATTTTGTAGTCCAGAGAAACACAGTTCAGATCTTCTTGAGTCTGTGTCTCCCGGGCCGTGGTCCTGTTTAGCTGAAATGAAACTGTGCTCTGTTCCTGTTGCAGACTGGCTTACTGATTCCTTCTGTCAACCAGCTGCTATAACAGAAGGCTGCCTAACTGGCAGCTTAAACAGTAAGCGTTTCTTTCTCACGGTTCTGCAGGCCAGGAGGCCCAAGGTCAAGGCCCTGCAGACTCAGTGTCTGGTGGGAGTCCCGCTTCTTGGTTCATGGATGCTTGCGTCCTACTGTGTCCTCTTAGGATTGGAAGCTGGTAAGAGGATTCTCTGGGATCTGTTTTGTAAGAACACCAGTCTCTTTCATGAGGGCTCTGTTCTCCTGACCTAAGCACCTCCAAAAAGCTCCACTTCCTAATACCAACATATTGGGGATTAGGTTCAACATATGAATCTTTAAGAGGACACAAACATTCAGTCCATAGCCAGGACAGAGCCCTAAACTCATTTCAGGGATGCACGGAGTCAAAACTGTTTTCATAACAATATTAAAATGATTTTTGCGTTTCTCATTCTCATTTCACTTTCTCACAAGTGTAGAGTACAGATGCTATGGAATGTGTAATATTACAGCTGACTACATGCAAAAGGAGACAAGAGACTCCAGCTTTTTTCTGGTAAGCCAGGCATTTAAGAGATTTCAGAAACACAATATTTTTGGATTTAGAAAATATATTTTTCATAAAATATATTATTATTTTAACATGCATTGGGTTCCTATGGCTTTCCTCACAGCTCAGTCGGTAAAGAATCTGCCTGCAAAGCAGGAGACCCAGGTTCAATCCCTGGGTCAGGAAGATCCCCTGGAGGAGGAAATGGCAGCCCACTCCAGTACTCTTACCTGGACAATCCCATGGACAGAGGAGCCTGGCGGGCTACAGTCCACGGGGTCGCAAGATTCAGACAGGAGTTAGCAACTCTACCACCTCCACCTATGATATTGCTGCTTCCTCATGATCAAGAAATAAATATTTTGTATATTTCTCATACAAACAAAAGCTTTCTGAAGGCCTCAATCATTTTTAAATGTAAAGGAGTCCAAAGAATTAAAAAAAAATTTTATTTTAAGAGGAAAAACCCTACTCTTGTTTTGATGAACAAAAGCACACTCACAATTTTATTTCTCTGTTACTCTTGTTCCTATTATGGTTTCAACTAGTCCTAACAATTTTAACTTTTAACTAAGTAACTTTTACTTCACAGAAAAGAGGATGGCCTGGGGGTGAAGGAATCATAAGTTCTTTAAATTTAGAACATCTGAACAATCAGCTGCTCCAGAAAGAAACATTATCTGTATTTAAGCAGATACTCCTGAAAACACAACTGCCATTGACCCTTCTCAGAGATTTTCCTGTTTAAAGGAGGCTGGCCCTTCGCCCCAGGCAGTGCAAATTCAGCTACTCATTAGCATCTTGATGCCCAGCAGAACTTTCCATACTTTCCACTGAAACCCTAAACCTACCTCTTTTTTGTTAAGTTGGTATATAAACCTTTGCCCCCAGCTGTTCAGTGAGTTACTCATTACTCTGTGAGCCTGGTGTATTCAAATAAACCTTGTTTTTTTCTCCTGTTCATTTGTCAGTTAACTCACAAGGCCCCAAAGAATTGAACCTAAGTGGATAAAGGAAAAGTTTTCTTCCCCAAAAGGATCAATTATTGAACTGGATATCATACACAAGCACTTGAGCAAACTAGCCTGTGATGCACGTATGTTTCTCCAGCAATGCACATCTCTTTTACCCCTCTTAAGATGGCAAAAATGAGTATGTTCGTTAACATGACTGAAAGATACAGTCTTTCTGTAGCATATAAAATAAGAAGAAAAGTTAATAAACCTCAAACTTTGCTTCTAATTTACTTATAATTATCCTGGTATTCAGGGATTATCTATTAGGTAGTTCAAATTACTAACAGTACAAGGTTTTAAAGTACCTAAAGGTCTTGATTTTATCTTAAATCTGACATAATAAAACATAATTGCTGTTGGAAATTAAAAGTTTGTCAGAATACACGGACATGGAGAGAACCTAAGTGCCTCAACAACAGATGAATATATTAAGAAGCTGTGCTACATAGGGGCTTCCCTGGTGGCTCAGACAATAAGAATCCGCCTGCAGTGCAGGAGACCTGGGTTTGATCCCTGAGTTGGAAAGATCCCCTGGAGAAGGGAATGGCTACCCACTCCAGTATTCATGCCTAGAGAATTCCATAAACAGAGGAACCTGCAGGCTACAGTCCACGGAGTTACAAACAGTAGGATGCAACTGAGCAATTAACACTTTCTTTTTCTCTTTCCATATGTATATATAATAGAATTTTACTCAAACGTAAAAAGGAATTTAAAAAACTGCCATTTGCAGCAATGCGGATGAACCTGGATAATATTACGCTTAGTGAAATAAGTCAGAAAGAGGAAGACAAATACTATATAATGTCACTTATTCGTGGAATCTAAAAAATTATACAAATGAATTCATATACAAAACAGAAACAGACTCACAGATGTAGAAGACAGACTTGTGGTTACCAAGTGGAGAAGGGACGGAGGAGGAGGGACAAAGGAAGGAGGTGGGGCTGGCAAATACACACTACTAAATTTAGCTTATATTCAGAGTACATCATGAGAAACGCTGGACTGGAAGAAGCACAAGCTGGAATCAAGATTGCCGGGAGAAGTATCAATAACCTCAGATATGCAGATGACACCACCCTTATGGCAGACAGTGAAGAGGAACTAAAAAGCCTCTTGATGAAAGTGAAAGAGGAGAGCGAAAAAGTTGGCTTAAAGCTCAACATTCAGAAAACGAAGATCATGGCATCTGGTCCCATCACTCCATGGGAAATTGATGGGGAAACAGTAGAAACAGTGTCAGACTTTACTTTTTTGGGCTCCAAAATCACTGCAGATGGTGAGCAGCCATGAAATTAAAAGACTCTTACTCCTTGGAAGAAAAGTTATGACCAACCTAGATAGCATATTCAAAAGCAGAGACATTACTTTGCCAACTAAGGTCCGTCTAGTCAAGGCTATGGTTTTTCCTGTGGTCATGTATGGATGTGAGAGTTGGACTGTGAAGAAGGCTGAGCGCCGAAGAATTAATGCGTTTGAACTGTGGTGCTGGAGAAGATTCTTGAGAGTCCCTTGGACTGCAAGGAGATCCAACCAGTCCATTCTGAAGATCAACCCTGGGATTTCTTTGGAAGGAATGATGCTAAAGCTGAAATTCCAGTACTTTGGCCACCTCATGTGAAGAGTTGACTCATTGGAAAAGACTCTGATGCTGGGAGGGATTGGGGGCAGGAGGAAAAGGGGACAGCAGAGGATGAGATGGCTGGATGGCATCACTGACTCAATGGACGTGAGTCTGGGTGAACTCCGGGAGTTGGTGATGGACAGGGAGGCCTGGTGTGCTGCTGGGGTCGCAAAGAGCCTGACCCGACTGAGTGACTGAACTGAACTGAAACGTAAAGCAGACCAGCAGCAAGGATCTACTGTGCAGCACAGGGAATTCCACACATTATCTTATAACAACCTGTATAATGGAATATAATCTGCAAAATACTGAATCGCTATGCTCTACACCTAAAATTAACGCAATATAGTAAATGAACTGTGCTTCAACAGAATAAATAAAATAAAAGCAACTATCTTTTAAAAAGTTTATCAGAATAGTGACTTAATTTAACAAAATTTACATTTTCCACAGTCCTAAACATTGTGTGAGAGCAGCGTCAGTTTATTTGATCAATATACCTGTAACATAAGAGAAATAAATCCAAGTAAAGTAAAATGTCCAGGAAGGGGTCCAGAATCTGCTACTGCAGCACAGAAGTTATTTTGAACAGAAGGCATTTGAGTGCCTGAAATCCCTTATCTGCCTTAAAGCAGAGCCTCTGAAAGAACTCAGAAGAGCTTAATGGGCATAACTCCCCTCCCTGGGAGCAAACAGGGAAGATTGAGCCATCACCTGAAATGAGAAGACTCCACACCAGCCCTAAGCACACTTTGCGACAAAACTTTGTCTCCCCCGCGACCCACTCATCTTTCCAAAAAGCCATGTGTTTCTCCACAAATGCTCTTCTGTTTTGCTCCTGTCCTCTTGAAGTGGTATATAAGCCTCAAATTCTAATCACCCCTCTGAGTCACATTTTCCTGTGAAATTCTGTTACATATATGTAGGTACATACCTAAAACTCTATCTTTTCTCTTGCTAATCTATCTTTTGTCAATTTAATTTGAAGCACCCAAACGTTAAACCTAAGAATGTAGAGGAAAAGTTTTTATTCCATGACATACATTTATATTATTCTCAACACTGAGAAATCAAAGAGAAGACAAGAGTGCTTTTTAACCAAAATTATTTAGCTATTCTCTTTTATCCAAGATTCACCTAAATTATGTGCATTTAAATTATTAAAATGTTTGACCTTCACTCTTTCTGTAGGATAGGTTTATTTTCAAGTACAAGACTTTCAAAATATTGGATATTTAATTCCTTTATTTTCTGCATACAATTTATGTAAACTCTTAGTTCTCTATAAACCAGTCAGAATAAAGTGGTTTAAGTAACTTTATTAACTAGTATATTAATATTATCCAAAGATAGGAAAAACTTCTATAGTTACAAACCAAGAGGTCAAGGCTTTTCTTCCCCGGTGACTCAGATGGTAAAGGATCCGCCTGCAATTCAAGAGGCCCAGGTTCAATTCCTGGGTTGGGAAGATCCTTGGAGAAGGGAATGGCAACCCACTCCAGTATTCCTGCCTGGAGAATCCCATGGACAGCAGAGACTGGAGAGCTACAGTCCATGGGGCTGCAAAGAGTCAGACACAACTGAGTGACTATCATTTTCAAAGGCCTTTCTGAAATAGAAACACACACACACATATAGGGAGATGCATTGAGTACTCATAACTCCATTTCTATACCTTCAGCTACAAGTTAAGATTAAACAAAGAAACATAAAAACTCAGAGATCTGTATAAGTTTGCATCAACACTAGGAAAAGTCAACAAAGAATAAAATTCTGCTATTGCTTGGTATTCATCTCCTGGAGCCACAGCCGAGGTGCTGGGGCTGCCTCTCAGGTCTGTGTTCCCTGGGTCTGTCAGGAAAAGCCACTGGGGATGTTTGAGGATGATTTTTTTAATTGTTAAAGTTTAAATCTTTTTAAAAAAAGGAAAAGCATAGCCATCGATCAAATGTAAAATGAATATATGTCAAAGATATTTTTAAAATGTGTTAATTAATGGTGTAACCAGGAAGGTGTTGGAAAAAATGGAAGGTGTGTTGAAAAAGCAAGTCAGAAGAGACTGCAAAGAGCAAACAAAGACACATGCAATCAGATAGGCTGAAATGAATCTGCAGCAGATGCCAAACTGGCCAATATTCCCAACACAGTAATTAGTCACACCCCCACCAGCAAAAACTTGTCTGTGTTTCTACGCACAAGAGTTATTTGTATTTGTGGAAGAGGAAGAACATTTTCCTTGATACTCTTAAGTGTCCTTGGCTGGGTCTGAAAATTAAACTGACGAAGACATGAACAAGGGAAAAGCATGTGAGTTTGTTTCAGTCTTTTCTGACACAAGAGTCTTCATAAGGAAACGAAGAACTAAAGAACTGGTTAAACCTGAACGTTTTCCCGCGTGGTCTGCCAAGGCGTGGACAGTCGTGGAGAAAGACTGTGGCACGAAGGGTGTGAGGCTGCGGTTCACGGCTCTCTTGCGAAGGCGTCCGACTCTTGCGACCCCGGGGCCTGCAGCACATCAGGCTGCTGTGTCCTTCACCATCTCCCAGAGCTTGCTCAGACTCACGTCCATCGAGTCGGTGATGGCATCCAAGACGTTCTCCCATCTTAGAGACAGGATTGACCCTTTCTTCCAGGGATGGGAAGAGGCCTTCTCATAGGATGGTCCTATGACTTCAGGGGAGAAGGGAAGGCGTTGGGGTGGGGAGGGAAGTGTCAGAGATGTCCTCTTGCTTCTGTAGTTTTCTCAGACTCCTGCAGGTTCAAATGTTCAATGCTCCAAGGCGCCATACTTTGGAAGAGTGTGTCCTAAGCCCCACCATATTACCTTTTCCTTCAGTGGACAGTGATAAAATATCTCTGAGACCATGAAAGCTGTGGGCAACCAGGAAGCTTGGACTGGATAACACCTAACCTTCCACAGAACACTCAGTAATCTTTTTTTCCCATTTTTCAAAGTCTTGCACAACTTCTCCTGACATGATTTTTTCCAGCTCTCAGCATGTCCCTTCCCTCCATCCTCACAAAGGCAGCCTAATGAGACCTGCCCTTTCCCTTTGTATTTCCCCTCCCTCATCACAAGTCCATTCACCTTTGGCTCCGTCTACTTCATCTCCATCAATGTTGAGAAAAAGCACTGATTTATTAACTATGACAGTTTATAGTAAGAAGCTATCAGCCCTTTACACCTTATCTTCTCAAAGGTGTGGGCACGCTAACAGCAATAGTAAAGATGCTTGTTGTCCTAAAAGAGATCTCCAACTGAAGGTATTTTTAATGGGTAGCAAAATACAGTAAAAATTCTTTAGACCGTTTATAGGGAATACGTTTTTGGTGCAAGGCAAGCAGGCAGTCCAGCTCTAGCCGTTCTTGATCTTCAGATCTTGTTTTCAAGGACAAGCTCACAGCAAAGGTCATATGAAATCCAGCGGCCAGGGAAACGAACAGGGCTCGGCAGCAGCCTGGATGTACGGGTGGATCTTGTATAAGTGGCAGGTTTCCCTGGTGGCTCAAGGTAAAGAACCTGCCTGCAGTGCAGGAGGTGCAGGAGACCTGGGTTCAATCCCTGGGTCGGGAAGATCCCCTGCATGAGGAAATGGCAATCCACTTTAGCACTGGAGAACCCAGGGACAGAGGAGCCTGGCAGGCTAGTCCCCGAGGCCCCGAAGAGCTGGATGCCACTGAGAACACCAGCGCTTACGTAAGTGGCGTGCTTCGAAATTTGTGTCCATCTGGTTTCTGAAGGGGACAATAGTCACTGGGGAAATGACTAAGCTCTAGTCATTTAAAACCATTTTGCTCATGTAAGTCAACTTATAGTGACAAAATGTGAGTAATGTGGTTTCCATTTTGCAAAAAGTGGGAGAATTGTTATGAAGTACTTTAATTACTTGGGTTTCCCTGGTAGTTCAGCTGGTAAAGAACCCCCTGCAATGCCGGAGACCCTGATTCGATTTCTGGCTCAGGAAGATTCCCCAGAGAAGGGATAGGCTACCCACACCAGTATTCTTGGGCTTCCCTGATGGCTCAGGGAAGCCCAAGAATCTTCCTGCAATGAGGGAGACCTGGGTCCAATCCCTGGATTGGGAAGATTCCTTGGAGGAGTGGAAGGCTATCCACTCCAGTATTCTTGCCTAGAGAATTCCCATGGATGGAGGAGCCTGGAAGGCTAAAAACTACGGGGTCACAAAGAGTCAGACAGAACTGAGTGACTAAGCACAGCACAGAACTTTATTTACTTAAAACAGAAGTAGATACTTCGATGCGGTGATTTAGATCATTTAAATTTGGTGATGTTTCCTATTTTTATTAAGGAGAGTTGAAACAGTTAAAGCTCTACTGTTACAGTCTTTAATGTTATTTTTATTTTCACATTTCTTCACATCTCATGCAGTTTTTAACACTGGAATTTATTGAAATGTACTACACATATTTAAGTTATTGAAATATTTTCTTCTGCAAATAATGATGACAAAGATTCTTTGCTTGGCCAAACTTTAGTCAGCCTCCTGAACATTCTCCTAGGTCTATCCATGAATTTCCCTGTAAAATCTAATTTTATCAAGAACCCTGCTAGTCATTTTAACCAGAGTCCTTCACCTAGATATTTGACCACCCAGGATAACTGATCAGGTTGCTAATTCCCTCCAGCAACCTCTGTGCTTAGTCAGTCAGTCATGTCCGACTCTTTGAGGCCTCATGAGCTATAGCACCAGGCTCCTCTGTCCATGGGGATTCTCCAGGCAGGAATACTGGAGTGGGTTGCATGCCTTCCTCCAGGGGAATCATCCCAACCCAGGTCTCCCACATTGCAGGCAGATTCTTTACCATCTGAGCCACCAGGAAAGCCCAACACCTTCTACAATCCCCCAGAAGAGGTCTGTATACCCTGGCCTGTCTTCAGCAAAAATCTGGTTAGTTTATGATGAGACAAAGAACCGAGGAACATACACTCGCAACAGACATTAAAGCCCTTGGCGCGTCACAGTTAATTTTTTGCCAGAAATCTCCTGATCTCTGATTTTTTTTTCTCTTAGTAATTTCCCATCCACTGATATCCCACCCTGTTCCTTGGCTATAAATTTCCATTTTCCTACGATCCCTGGTGGCTCAGACAGTTAAGAATTCGCCTGCAATGCAGGAGACCTGGGTTTGATCTTGGCCAACCATTTTGACCCAGAGTCCTTCCTCGTGGCAAACACATTTCTCAGCCAAGATGGATGCCAGAGAGAAGGATTCTGGGAGGTGGTCAGACATGTGAAGTCTCCCTGTGACCTTTCCCGAACTCTTCTGATCGGTGGTGGCTTGTTAGTTCCCTGTTCCTTACTAGGACCTTCCCATGTGAAATAACTCATGTAAATGGTTACTATGGTGCTTGGCCAGGGTAGATGGTTTCAGTCAGTGTGTTTCTGCTAACAGTATCTTGGGAAAGATTCTTATTATTCTCATTTTTGGCAGAAAACAATCAATAAAAATTTGTGTTCATCTTAGCATCTCTCTAGTCCCTACTCTTGTGATTATCACCAAACAGTTAGAATTCAAGTTCTCATTTTCCTTTCTCTGAGCTAAGTTTCTAAGAACACGGTGAGGAAGTACCAAAGGTATAAGTCAAAGCATACGCCAGCAAATTTTTATAATTTTACAGTCATTTTCTTCTGACAGGAACTAATGATTCACCCTGGCTGGGCCCAAATGTCACACACGATCTATACCATTGCCCAGAACCTTTAAATGAGCCTCAAACGTTGCAAGAGATCAGCTCTATCTTAGAAAAACATTAAAAATATGTTTCCCTTCTTTGTACACTGGGTAGAAATTTTAAGACACAGAGCAAATTGTGAAGTTGGATATAACAAGATTTCTTCACTTATTACAGGAGCCACTGATTGCAGGGTGGGGAGGAGTAAACAATTAGCTATGAAATGAGACAGAATAAAAGTGCTGAGGTCAGCAGTAAGAGAACTATTTTGAGAGGCCAGAAAAAAAGGATCAGCTAATCCTGACGCCATGAACAGTATGAAAAGGCAAAATGATAGGATATTGAAAGAGGAACTCCCCAGGTCAGTAGGTCCCCAATATGCTACTGGAGATCAGTGGAGAAATAACTCCAGAAGAATGAAGGGATGGAGCCAAAGCAAAAACAATACCCAGCTGTGGGTGTGACTGGTGATAGAAACAAGGTCCGATGCGGTAAAGAGCAATATTGCATAGGAACCTGGAATGTCAAGTCCATGAATCAAGGCAAATTGGAAGTGGTCAAACAGGAGATGGCAAGAGTGAACATTGACATTCTAGGAATCAGCGAACTAAAATGGACTGGAATGGGTGAATTTAACATAGATGACCATTATATCTACTATTGCGGGCAGGAATCCCTCAGAAGAAATGAAGTAGCCATCATGGTCAACAAAAGAGTCTGAAATGCAGTACTTGGATGCAATCTCAAAAGCGACAGAATGATCTCTGTTCCTCTCCAAGGCAAACCATTCAATATCACCATAATCCAAGTCTATGCCCCAACCAGTAATGCTGAAGAAGCTGAAGTTGAATGGTTTTATGAAGACCTACAAGACCTTTTAGAACTAACACCCAAAAAAGATGTCCTTTTCATTATAGGGGACTGGAATGCAAAAGTAGGAAGTCAAGGAACACCTGGAGTAACAGGCAAATTTGGCCTTGGAATGCGGAATGAAGCAGGGCAAAGACTAATAGAGTTTTGCCAAGAAAATGCACTGGTCATAGCAAACACCCACTTCCAACAACACAAGAGAAGACTCTACACATGGACATCACCAGATGGTCAACACCGAAATCAGATGGATTATATTCTATGCAGCCAAAGATGGAGAAGCTCTACACAGTCAACAAAAACAAGACCAGGAGCTGACTGTGGCTCAGATCATGAACTCCTTATTACCAAGTTCAGACTTAAATTGAAGAAAGTAGGGAAAACCACTAGACCATTCAGGTATGACCTAAATCAAATCCCTTATGATTATACAGTGGAAGTGAGAAATAGATTTAAGGGTCTAGATCTGATAGATAGAGTGCCTGATGAACTATGGAATGAGGTTCATGACAATGTACAGGAGACAGGGATCAAGATCATCCCCATGGAAAAGAAATGCAAAAAAGCAAAATGGCTGTCTGAGGAGGCCTTACAAATAGCTGTGAAAAGAAGAGAAATGAAAAGCAAAGGAGAAAAGGAAAAATATAAGCACCTGAATGCAGAGTTCCAAAGAACAGCAAGAAGAGATAAGAAAGCCTTCTTCAGCGATCAATGCAAAGAAATAGAGGAAAACAACAGAATGGGAAAGACTAGAGATCTCTTCAAGAAAATTAGAGATACCAAGGGAACATTTCATGCAAAGATGGGCTCGATAAAGGACAGAAATAGTATGGACCTAACAGAAGCAGAAGATATTAAGAAGAGGTGGCAAGAATACACGGAAGAACTGTACGAAAAAGATCTTCATGACCCAGATAATCATGATGATGTGATCACTAATCTAGAGACAGACATCTTGGAATGTGAAGTCAAGTGGGCCTTAGAAAGCATCACTACAAACAAAGCTAGTGGAGGTGATGGAATTCCAGTGGAACTGTTTCAAATCCTGAAAGATGATGCTGTGAAAGTGCTGCACTCAATATGCCAGCAAATTTGGAAAACTCAGCAGTGGCCCCGGGACTGGAAAAGGTCAGTTTTCATTCCAATCCCAAAGAAAGGCAATGCAAAAGAATGCTCAAACTACCGCACAATTGCACGCATCTCACACGCCAGTAAAGTGATGCTCAAAATTCTCCAAGCCAAGCTTCAGCAATACGTGAACCGTGAACTCCCTGATGTTCAAGCTGGTTTTAGAAAAGGCAGAGGAACCAGAGATCAAATTGCCAACATCCGCTGGATCATGGAAAAAGCAAGAGAGTTCCAGAAAAACATCTATTTCTGCTTTATTGACTATGCCAAAGCCTTTGACTGTGTGGATCACGATAACCTGTGGAAAATTCTGAAAGAGATGGGAATACCAGACCACCTGACCTGCCTCTTGAGAAATCTGTATGCAGGTCAGGAAGCAACAGTTAGAACTGGACATAGAACAACAGACTGGTTCCAAATAGGAAAAGGAATATGTCAAGGCCATATATTGTCACCCTGCTTATTTAACTTAGATGCAGAGTACATCATAAGAAACGCTGGACTGGAAGAAACACAAGCTGGAAACAAGATTGCTGGGAGAAATATCAATAACCTCAGATATGCAGATGACACCACTCTTATAGCAGAAAGTGAAGAGGAGCTAAAGAGCCTCTTGATGAAAGTAAAAGAGGAGAGTGAAAAAGTTGGCTTAAAGCTCAACATTCAGAAAACGAAGATCATGGCATCCAGTCCCATCACTTGATGGGAAATAGATGGGGAAACAGTGGAAACAGTGTCAGACTTAATTTTTGGGGCTCCAAGATCACTGCAGATGGTGACTGCAGCCATGAAATTAAAAGACGCTTACTCCTTGGAAGAAAAGTTATGACCAACCTAGACAGTATATTCAAAAGCAGAGACATTACTTTGCCGACTAAGGTCCGTCTAGTCAAGGCTATCGTTTTTCCTGTGGTTATGTATGGATGTGAGAGTTGGACTGTGAAGGCTGAGTGCCGAAGAATTGATGCTTTTGACCTGCGGTGTTGGAGAAGACTCTTGAAAGTCCTTTGGACTGCAAGGAGATCCAACCAGTCCATTCTGAAGGAGATCAGCCCTGGGATTTCTTTGGAAGGAATGATGCTGAAGCTGAAACTCCAGTACTTTGGTCACCTTATGGGAAGGGTTGACTCATTGGAAAAGACTCTGATGCTGGGAGGGATTGGGGGCAGGAGGAGAAGGGGACGACCAAGAATGAGATGGCTGGATGGCATCACGGACTCGATGGACGTGAGTCTGAGTGAACTCTGGGAGTTGGTGATGAACAGGGGGGCCTGGTGTGCTGTGATTCATGGGGTCGCAAATAGTCGGATACAACTGAGCGACTGAACTGAACTGAATCCTGACGCAGGAGGCAGGGAGGCCTTTTGGGAAGGCGTCACAGAATAGGGCAATGTCCCTGGTGGCTCAGATAGCAAAGTGTCTGCCTACATTTCGGGAGACCCGAGTTCGACCCCTGGGTTGGGAAGATCCCCTAGAGAAGGAACTGGCAACCCACTTCAGTATTCTTTCCTGGAAATTCCCATGGACGGAGGAGCCTGGTGGGCTACAGTCCATGTGGTTGCAAAGAGTCGGACAGGACTGAGCGACTTCACTTTCACAGAATAGGGCAGCTGAATGGGTTTCCAAGAATAAAAATGGGAATGCCAACAATTAACATTTGTTAGTTAGGTGCACTTCAGTGCTGCTTGCTGGTGGTCTGAGACTGGAAGGAAAGAAGATTTTGGAAAGGTAATTTGAATCCAGGTTATGTAAAGTCTTTAGTAACACTCAGGGAAACCAACAATAGATATGCAAACCTTGGCAGGTCTTGACTGGCAAAAAAAAAAAAAAAAAGCAGACAAAAATCACCTTCTCACCCTCTGTCTTATATTTCTCTTTCTTTTCAACTTATTCATAGCACTTTCATGATCTCTCAGCCATCTCCTACCCATGCCTACCCAAGTCTTTCCAGTGAGTTTAGTTGCCCTTCAAAAATGCTGTTTTCCCCAGTAACAAAAGAAAAAATACACAATATTGCTACTGTATCAACCCCCTTCCTTTACATAAGACTAGGAAATGGTCTTTTGTGGTGGTGGTTGGAGGTGGTGTCAGAATTTCCAAGGGAGGTTTCGGTTACCTCTTAGAAAAATATTTCTTTTTTAACCCAAAACTCACTCGTGCTCCTTGTCTTCCAAAATTCTTGTTTATATTTCACGTTCAGTCGGTACTTCAGTTAGTGAGTGCTTCCCCCACAACTCCAACAACAGGGCATGCATTTGCAAGTGGGCACACAAACTTTTTTTCCTTTAACCCATATTTCTTTGGGGTGGTAAGAGTGCATTTTATCAGCTCAAAGTCAGCTTTTCAAATCCCTCAGGTGGAGATAGGATTCATTAACATGCGAATGACTGCTATCTCTTATCTAAACCCTTCCTGCCAGACAATGAAAAAGTCAATTTAAATCCGATAATTCTTTAATAGAGCTTCCTCCAGGCAATTTAAAAAGATGCTAAGTAAGGTGGATTCTACCACCAATTCTTAAGAGATCAACTCTTCACAATTCTCACTTATCTGCTCTATTTGCATTCTGTCTCCAGGCCAACTTTCAGTTTTGGACAAATCCCACCCATTTCCCTGTCTTATTTCCATAGCGGATTGTTAGAAAAACTATGTCAGCATTTTCTGCTTCGAAGAGTTTCAATAAGGCACATTTTCATATTGCAAAACACCACCTGCATATTGGTTTTCCAATCGGTGATTCTTAAATTCACAGAATCCACTAGCTCAGTTGCATAGGAAAGTGAAAGTTAACGCAAACGACTTCTCTGGGAGACAGTAATCTTAAACGTTAAAAAAGTCCACACCACAGACCCCTTTCATGGCCAACAGACAATTATGAGAGGCCCTCATAATACAATGGATCTTCCTTGGTGGCTCAGATGGTAAAGCATCTGCCTACAGTGCTGGAGACCCGGGGTCAATCCCTGGGTCGGGAAGATCTCCAGGAGAAAGAAATGGCAACTCACTCCAGTATTCTTGCCTGGATGGAGGAGCCTGGTGGGCAAAGAGTTGGACACGACTGAGCGTCTAGCACACTGCAGGTAGCTTCTGAGTGCCCACAGCTGTAGCGGGTTTATGAAGTCTGGCCAACAGTGGAAGTGAAAGAAAGTGAAGTCGCTCAGTCATGCCCAACTCTTTGCGACCCCATGGACAGTAGCCTGCACCAAGCTCCTCCGTCCATGGGATTTTCAAGGCAAGAGTACTGGAGTGGGTTGCCATTTCCTTCTCCAGGGAATCTTCCCAACCCAGGGATCGAACCCAGGTCTCTCGCATTGTAAACAGACGCTTTACCGTCTGAGCTACCAGTTCAGTTTTATCCGCAAATGTCTTCTGAGTTCCAAGGCGTTTACTCACTTTTTTCTTTCCCCCCTAAATCTTTTCATTAATGAAGCAGGATAGTCCATGCGTGCACGCGGGTGTTCTGTCAATGGAACTTGCAGTATTTTAAATATGAATCTTTCTTGCATGTAGTAACTCACACATCCATTTCAGGGGATCATGAATTCATTCAATCAACAAATACTCTTGAGCATTGACTCTGAGCTGCACTTCTAAAATACAGTATTGAATTAAACTGTCTTAAAGTTCCTGCTCTTGAGTGGTTTATATTTTAGCAAATAAGAGTATGTTAAGGAAAGCCTCTTGGTGAGATAACATTCGAGCAGAATGGAAAATGCAATGAGTAAGTAGGTTTCGCTGATACCTGTGTGTGTGTGTGGGGGGGGGGGGGGCAGGGAGGTCCAATGCAAAGGCCCTGAGTTAGGAGTCCCACAGGAGCACTTCAGTTCCATCACTCATTTGTGTCCGACTTTTTGCGACCCCATGGACTGCAGCACACCAGACCTCCCTGTCCATCACCCTGTCTCCCAGAGTTTATCCAAACTCGTGTCCAGTAAGTCAGTGATGCCATCCAACCATCTCATCCTCTGTCGTCCCTTTCTCCTCCTGCCTTCACTCTTTCCCAGCATCAGGGTCTTTTAGTAGAGAGCCAGAGTAACTGAATCAGAGTGAGTGAAGGCAGAGTGTAGCAGAAATTGCAGAGGAGGGGAAGGACAATATCAAGAATGACCTTCTTGACCATGATAATGAACTTGGACTTCATTCTGAAGGATATAGAAAACCACTAGATGGAATCCTATTTCAAAGCATGCTTTTCTGCTCTTTTAAAGACAATGTGCCAAGTCAACTCAGTCTGTACACTACTTTATTTTGACCCTGGAGCATACTCTTAGTTGTATGAAAATTATCTGATGCAGAGAACAAAAACATCTGTACAGGACCAGATAGTAAATATTTTTGGCATTTCTGTCTATGCAGTTTTTTTGCAACTACTCAGCTTTGTCACTGCAGTGTATAAGCAACCTGTGGCCAAAAGATTGTACCTGTGTTCCAATAAAATTTTACTTATGGACATTGATATGTGAATTTCATGTAGTTTTTCTGCTGCTGCTAAGTCGCTTCAGTCGTGTCCGACTCTGTGCGACCCCAGAGATGGCAGCCCACCAGGCTTCCCCGTCCCTGGGATTCTCCAGGCAAGAACACTGGAGTGGGTTGCCATTTCCTTCTCCAATGTATGAAAGTGAAAAGCGAAAGTGAAGTCGCTCAGCTGTGTCCGACTCTTAGCGACCCATGGACTGCAGCCCACCAGGCTCCTCCGTCCATCGGATTTTCCAAGCAAGAGTACTGGAGTGGGGTGCCATTGCCTTCTCCGAGTTTTCTTCTAATAAAACATTATTTTTCTCTGATTTTTTTCAACAGTTTAAAAATGCAGAAACCATTCTTAGCTCAGGGGCCATACAAAACATGCATTGGACCCAATTTGGCACACAGTTTATAGTTTGCCAAACTTTATCTAAACTGTAACTACTGTGGACTAAAAAAGATGCACAACTTGAGAGCTGTGAATAAAGTTTTATTTGGGGCAAAATGAGGACTGCATTTTGCGATTACTTGGATAAAATCTCAAAAATGAGAGAATGACCCCTGTTTCCAAGGCAAACCATTCAATACCACGGTAATCCAAGTCTAGGCCCCAACCAGTAATGCTGAAGAAGCTGAAGTTGAATGGTTCTATGAAGATCTATGAGATCTTTTAGAACTAACACCCAAAAAAGATGTCCTTTTCATTATAGGGGACTGGAATGCAAAAGTAGGACTTCAGGTATCAAGAGATACCTGAAGTAACAGGCAAGTTTTGCCTTGGAGTACAAAACGAAGCAGGTCAAAGGCTAACAGAGTTTTGCCAAGAGAATGCACTGGTCATAGCAAACACCCTCTTCCAACAACACAGAGAAGACTACACATGGACATCACCAGATGGTCAACACCAAAATCAGATTGATTATATTCTTTGCAGCCAAAGATGGAGAAGCTCTATATAGTCAGCAAAAACAAGATCGGGAGCTACTGTGGCTCAGATCATGAACTCCTTATTGCCAAATTCAGACTTAAATTGAAGAAAGTAGGGAAAACCACTAGACCATTCAGGTATGACCTAAATAAAATCCCTTACAATTACACAGCAGAAGTGAGAAATAGATTCAAGGGATTAGTTCCTCAGAGTGCCTGAAGAACTGTGGATGGAGGTTTGTGACATTGTATAGGAGACAGGGATCAAGACCACCCCCAAGAAAAAGAAACCAAAAAGGCAAAACGGTTGTCTGAGGAGGCCTTACAAATAGCTGAGAGAAAGAGAGAAGTGAAAGGCAATGGAGAAAAGGAAAGATATAAGCATTTGAATGCAGAGTTCCAAAGAATAGAAAGGAGAGATAAGAAAGCCTTCCTCAGTGATCAATGCAAAGAAATAGAGGAAAATAATAGAATGGGAAAAAACTAGAGATCTCTTCAAGAAAATTAGACATACCAAGGGAACATTTCATACAAAAATGGGCATAATAAAGGATAGAAATAGTATGGTCCTAACAGAAGCAGAAGATATTAAGAAGAGGTGGCAGAAATACACAGAAGAACTATACAAAAAAGATCTTCATGACCAGATAATCACAATGGTGTGATCACTCCCCTAGAACCAGACATCCTGGAATGTGAAGTCACGTGGGCCTTAGAAAGCATCGCTAGGAACAAGCTAGTGGAGGTGATGGAATTCCAGTTGAGCTATTTGAAATCCTAAAAGATGATGCTGTGAAGGTGCTGCACCCAATATGCCAGCAAATCTGGAAAACTCAGTATGGTCACAGGACTGGAAAGGTCAGTTTTCATTCCAATCCCAAAGAAAGGCAATGCCAAAGAATGCTCAAACTATCACACAAGTGCACTCATCTCACACGCTAGTAAAGTAATGCTCAAAATTCTCCAAGCCAGGCTTCAACAGTATGTGAACCATGAACTTCCAGATATTCCAGCTGGATTTAGGAAAGGCAGAGGAACCAGAGATCAATTTGCCAACATCCATTGGATCATCAAAAAAGCAGAAGAATTCCAAAGAAACATCTATTTCTGCTTTATTGACTATGCCAAAGCCTTTGACTGTGTGGATCACAACCAACTGTGGAAGATTCTTCAAGTTGGTAATATCAGACCACCTGACCTGCCTCTTGAGAAATCTGTATGCAGGTCAGGAAGCAACAGTTAGAGCTGGACATGGAACAATAGACTGGTTCCAAATAGGAAAAGGAGTACGTCAAGGCTGTATATTGTCACCCTGCTTATTTAACTTAGATGCAGGGTACATCATGAGAAATGCTGGGCTGGAAGAAGCACAAGCTGGAATCAAGATTGCTGGGAGAAATATCTATAACTTCAGATATGCAGATGACACCACCCTTATGGCAGAAAGTGAAGAAGAACTAAAGAGCCTCTTGATGAAAGTGAGAGAGGAGAGTGAAAAAGTTGGCTTAAAGCTCAACATTCAGAAAACTAAGATCATGGCATCTGGTCCCATCACTTCATGGGAAATAGATGGGGAAACAATGGAAACAGTAACAGATTTTATTTGGGGGGGGGGGCTCTAAAATCAGTGCAGGTGGTGACTGCAGCCATGAAACTAAAAGAGGCTTGCTCCTTGGAAGAAAAGCTATGACCAACCTATATAGCATATTAAAAAGCAGAGGTATTACTTTGCCAACAAAGGTCCGTCTAGTCAAAGCTATGGTTTTTCCAGTATCAATGTATGGATGTGACTTCAGTTCAATTCAGTTTTTCAGTCATGTCCAACTTTTTGCGACCCCATGGACTGCAGCACGCCAGGTTTCCCTATCCATCACCACTCCTGGAGTTTACTCAAATTCATGTCCATTGAGTCAGTGATGCCATCCAACCATCTCATCCTCTGTTGTCCCCTTTTCCTCCCACCTTCAATCTTTCCCAGCATCAAGGTCTTTTCCAATGAGTCAGTTCTTCACATCAGGCGGCCAAAGTACTGGAGATTCAGCTTCAGCATTAGTTCTTCCAATTAATGTTCAGGACTGATTTCATTTAGGATGGACTGGTTGGATCTCCTTGCAGTCCAAGGGACTCTCAAGAGTCTTCTCCAACACCACAGTTCAAAAGCATCAATTCTTCAGCACTCAGCTCTCTTTATGGTCCAGCTCTGCATGGGAAGCAGCACCAGATAGCTCTGAGAGACTGCTCCAAAGATGTAGTGGAGGAAGGTCAATATATAAGATTTCAGTGAAGGGGGACTTCAATGCAATCAAGTGTTTACTTTATCAGAGGTTTTCTGCTAGTCATGAGGATCTGATGTCATCATGCAGGGATTTAGTGCCTTTCTAGATAAGAGGAAATGCAAGGATTAGGATCTTAAAATCTGCTCCTGAAAATTTCCAACCCTCTGAAGACCTGTCCCACCAGATTCCATGGAGCACAGAGCGCCCCAGTCTGCCCTGAACTCCCTCGGGGGCACTGACGGTCAGTAGCTGCAGCAGCACCGGGCTCCGGCTCCACAGAGGCAGACGGCAGACGCCCTTGTTCAGTTGCTGGCAATGCTTGTGACGTGAGCCAATTTGTAGTTGACATTACTACAAAGCTGCTCAGTTGTGTCCGACTCTTTGCAATCTGTGAAGCCCACCAGGCTCCTCTATCCGTGGAATTCTCCAGGCAAGAATACTGGAGTGGGTAGCTATTCCCTTCTCCAGGGGATCTTCCTGACTCAGGGATCAAACCCGTATCTCCTGTATCACAAGCATACTCTTCACCATCTGTCCAATCAGGAAAGCCAACTACTAAAAAATTAGGTTTTCATTTCTAGGCTACTTAAAGAAGAAATGAGGACTTGGGCAGAAGGGAAAAAAATCAATCCCATTTGAAATGTCTCAAGTAATGCATTATTTTATATATTGAAGACAAACACGCAACATTGTAAATCGACCATGTGTGTCTATCAGTCACTCAGTCGTGTCCGACTCTTTGCGACCCCATGGAATGGTGCCCACCAGGCTTCTCTGTCCATGGAATTCTCCAGGCAAGAATACTGGAGTGAGTTGCCATTTCCTTCTCCACAGGATCTTCCTGACCCAGGAAGATTGAACCTGGGTCTCCTGCGTTACAGGCAGATTCTTTACCATCTGAGCCAGCAGGGATGCCCAAATCAACCATACTCCAATAAAATTAAAATTTAAAAAAAAAACATGAAAATTTACTGAAATTTTAAGTGAATACAATCTGTAGTCTTTGTGGTTGGAAGAAATAAGAGTCTATGTAAAATGGAGAAGGAAAAAATAGCTTTTGTCAGTAATCTGAAAAAGACACCTATATTTTAACAGCTTAGAAATAAAATAAACCAGAATGGATCTTAAGTGCAGGAAAAGGATGATAATCATTATTGAGTAATTTCTGGGACAATGTACAAGTACTAGTACCTTCCAAAATATGTTTTACAATCAGCTCCATGATATCCAAAGTTTCTTTAAACAGGATGAAGGATTTTAGTTCATTAATATAAAGTCTGAAATAGAGTTAAGGTTTAAAGGATAACAATAGGCATTCACAGTCACGATGATACCTGAAAACTTTCCAAAGTGTGCACTTACACAAATAGTTGTAAGTGATGTCACCATTTTTGTGTACTTGTTCCTAAAATTGATCTGCCTGAAATGCCTCACTCCCCAGTGGTATGAGATGATGGCATACCTGTCTTCCACCCCTATTTCAGATCTCACCACAGTACTTGGCTCATCCCTCTGAGAGCAAAACAAACAAGTATCAAAGCTTTTGTTCAAGTAACCCTCTTACAACGATTAAACAAAGCATAGGTATCTTACATACATTTCTATTAAAAGTGAAGTTTAGCCTGAGAAATAGGGTGTTAGGCCCATGTTGGAACATTAAATTCACAACAGGGTAACAAGCATAGATAATGATGCTTATTCCTTTAAATATAAATCAAATGGTTTGTGAGGCTACCAAAATGATTATGCGTACACAATCTGGATAACACCCACAGATAAAGTGCAATATCACTTCTTTAGGTGAGCTATGCTTATTCAGCAAGCTGCATGAATGCTAAGTCACTTCAGCCGTGTCTCTGCGACTCTATGGTTTGCCAGGCTTTGCCAGGCTTCTCTGTCCATGGAATTCTCCAGGCAAGAATACTGGAGGGGGTTGCCAGGCCCTCGTCCAGTTGGGGAGCTTCCTGACCACAATCCAGGGATTGAACTTGTGTCTCTTGCATATCTTGCATTGGCAGGTGGGTTCTTTACCACTAGCACCACCTGTGAAGCCCACTCAGCAGAGTAGTCAAGACCTATTTCATCAAAATGTATTTTAAAATATTAATTCCACTTATAGTCAATCATTCTAGTTCAAATTATAAGATATTTACTATTTTGGACCATCTATTAACAAGAAGGCTTTCCAGGTGCCACAAAAGTAAAGAATCCACTTGCAAATGGAGGAGTCACAGGAGACATGGGTTCAATCCCTGAGTCGGGAAGATCCTCTGGAGCAGGAAACAGCAACCTGCTCTAGTATTCCTGGCGGGCTACAGTCCATAAGGAAACAAAGAGTCAGACACAATTGAGCAAGCACACATGAGCACGATTAACAAGAAACAAACTTATTCAAATGTATGATAAAATCTTAGTGATTTTAAAAATGAGCAGTAGGCAGCCATCAAAAAGAATGAAATAATGCCATTCGCAGCAACATGGATAGGTCTAGAGATGGTCATACTGAGTGCAGTAAGTCAGAGATGGAGAAAATATCATATGACATCTCTTACAAGTGGAATCTAAAAAGAAATGATAACAAATGAAGTCATTTACTCTATTTACATAGAGAAGAATCTTCTGGTTGTCAGGGGAAGGATGAAGGTAAGGATAGTTAAAGAGTTTGGGGTGCACAGGTACACACTGCTGTATTTAAAATGGACAAGCAACCTGCTGAACAGCACAGGGACCTGCTGAACAGCACAGGGAACTCTGCTCAGTGAAGTGTGGCAGCCTGGATGGGACAGGAGTCTGAGGAAGAATGGACACATGTATATATATACGTGTGGCTGAGTCCCTTCTCTGTTCACCTAAGACAATCACAACATCTTAAATCTGCTACACTTAAATACAAAGTTTGGGTTTTTTTTTTTAATGAGCAGTAGGGTACACAGATTTTCTTATTTTAAAGTGAACAAAAATGAAGACAATTGCCCTAGAGAATGGAGAGAGGCACTTGGGTCCTTCTCCAAGAAACCAAGAGGACAGGGGAAGGTGGGAGACCTTGGGAAATTTGGGGGCAGCATAGAAAGGGTGCTGAGGAATCCACACACACACGTACACTTTACAATCTTCCCGAAGAGCAGTGCTGGTGCGGCCTACGAAACCTACCCCCTTTCCCACCCCTCCACTTGTGAGTAGGGAAGAGGAGGCAGCTTTACTGGAGCTTCTGAGGGCAAAGAAAAGTTGAGGAGAAGATAGTCTGAGTGATTCCAGTGGGATATGGGTCTTCAGCTGATGGTACCTGGCCCTGCGATGATTTAAGGCAGGCGAATAATGGTTTGATACGTGAGAATAAGACAAACAGGTGCTTGCGTTTATAGATCTGGGCCTGATGGGCTTGTCTGTAAAGGAGGATGTGCTTCCAGCGCAGTCTTTGCTGTCTCTAAGAACTGGCTGTCCCTGGGAGGGGCAGTCTCTCCCCAGATAGCTTCATAACCTCTCAAAATAACATAAAAGAAAATTTTAAAAAATTTAATGATTAATACAAATTATCTGTTCATATCTTTCATCCACTTTTAAATTGAGTTGTTTCCGTCTCACTGAACTGTAAGAATTTGTAACCGCAGGACCAGCCCAAACTGGACCTGCTCTATCAATGAAAAGATACTTAAATGTTTTTCAGAGATGACAGAACAGAAACCACAGGTCATGCAGCTGAAGTATGCTCAGAGGGGACAATTTTGACCTCAAATAACACTGGAACCAAAGTTTCTTCCCCCCAACCTCTGAAATAGAGCCAAATGACTAGGCCATGACCAAAACCTGGACACTGGAGCCCTGTTGCAAGGGAAGGGCCCTCTGTCCAGGGAGACTCTGTGTTGAAGCCCCTTTACAGGATCTTGCTATAAATGGCCAGGTTTCAAAGTCCTTCAACTGAAACCCACCCTGCCAGCTTTTGCACATACCAATCTATTCCCCATCACTCATTAAATTTCACCTGGAATCCTGAATCAGACACAGATTTGAGAGCTTTCTGTCTCCTTGCAATGCCAATCCACCAATAAAGCTTTTTCTTTTCTGAAAAGGTAGTGCCATAGTATTGGCTTCTGTGCATAACAGGGAATAAGTTCTTGCTTGGTAATAAGTTCTTTGCAAATTTTCGGCAGTAGTCCTTTATCAGACTTGGGTTTTACACACATTTTCTTCCAAGCCATGGCATGTCTTTTTGTTGATGGTTGGACAGTTCTTAAAGAAGAGACATTCAAAGTGTGTTTGTCTTATCTTGTGTTCAGTTGTGTCTGACTCTTTGCAACTCCACGGACTCTGCCAGGCTCCTCTGTCCACAGGATTCTCCAAGCAAGAATACTGGATTGAGTTGCCATGCCCTCCTCCAGAGGATCTTCCTGACCCAGGGATTGAACCCACGTGACTTAGGTCTCCTGCACTGGGAGGTAGGTTCTTTACCACTAGTGCCACCTGGGAAACCCATTAAGGCATAATCAAGGGCAAAAAGTTGGCTTAAAGTTCACAAAACTAAGATCATGGCATCTGGTCCCATCAGTTCAGTTCAGTTCAGTCGCTCAGTCGTATCCGACTCTTTGCGACCCCATGAATCGCAGCACGCCAGGCCTCCCTGTTCATCACCATCTCCCAGAGTTCACTCAGACTCATGTCCATCGAGTCCGTGATGCCATCTAGCCATCTCATCCTGGGTCGTCCCCTTCTCCTCCTGCCCCCAATTCCTCCCAGCATCAGAGTCTTTTCCAATGAGTCAACTCTTCGCATGAGGTGGCCAAAGTACTTGAGTTTCAGCTTTAGCATCATTCCTTCCAAATCATGGCAAATAGATGGGGAAACAGTGGAAACAGTGTCAGCTTTTATTTTTGGGGGTTCCAGAATCACTGCAGAAGGTGATTGCAGCTATGAAATTAAAAGACGCTTATTCCTTGGAAGGAAAGTTATGACCAACCTAGATAGTATATTCAAAAGCAGAGACATTACTTTGCCAACAAAGGTCCGTCTAGTCAAGGCTATGGTTTTTCCTGTGGTCATGTATGGATGTGAGAGTTGGACTGTGAAGAAAGCTGAGCTCCGAAGAACTGATGCTTCTGAATTGTGGTGTTGGAGAAGACCCTTGAGAGTCCCTTGGACTGCAAGGAGATCCAACCAGTCCATTCTAAAGGAGATCAGTCCTGGGTGTTCATTGGAAGGCCTGATGCTAAAGCTGAAACTCCAATACTTTGGCCACCTCATGTGAAGAGTTGACTTATTGGAAAAAATCCCTGATGCTGGGAGGGACTGGGGGCAGGAGAAGAAGGGGACGACCGAGGATGAGATGGCTGGATGGCATCACTGACTCGATGGACATGAGTTTGAGTAAACTCCAGGAGTTGGTGATGGACAGGGAGGCCTGGCGTGCTGCGATTCATGGGGTCGCAAAGAGTGGGACACGACTGAGTGACTGAACTGAACTGAACTGAACTGAATCAATGGGTGGGGCTTGTCTGATATTTTTCATTCCTACCAATTAATAGGCACCCCTCGGTCAGTTTGTTTGGTATCTGGGCTTGGATATCTGGATAGCTTCTCCTCTGAATGCCCCCCTATGTGCTAAGTCATGTTTGACACTTTTATGTTTACTATTAAATTTAATTCTCTTAAATTCTTAGTAGTAGACATGGTTCCCTCTTTAGCAGGTAAAGGAAATGTGGTTGAAAAAGACCAAGCAAATCAATTACAAATATGCTGATATTTGGTGACAGTGACACAAAGCTTGAGCTCTGTATTCCGACTCTAAAACCCACATTCTTTCATCTATTCCTCAGTTTCACAATAGGGAGGCAGTACCAGCTTGAGCCTAAATTTTTGCATCATGTCTTTCTTCATGAGAGAAGACCATCGCATGTCCTGAGGCTTTCAGGAAGAACTGGGTATTTGAAGCAGAAAGGAAGGCTACAACTTCATGCAAAATTTTCTCAATAATGAATTCCCCATTGCCTTTAAGCTTTGCTGAAGCACATTTCTTACAAGAAGTCAGAGACTGTTAAAGTTGAAAGGGAAGAAAGGAGCTCCAAAAAATTTTCATGTTTAAGAAATTCACCTTCATTTTAAAATTAGGGTACCAGGAGGAGAAAAGAAAAACTTCATTAAAAACCCTTTCTTGGCTCAGAAGGTAGGGAGTCTGCTTGCAATGTAGGAGACCTGGGTTCAATCCATGGATGGGGAAGATTTCCTGGAGAACGGAATGGCAATCCACTCCAGTATTCTTGCCTGGAGAATCCCATAGACAGAGGAGCCTGGTGGGCTATAGTCCATGGGGTTGCAAGAGTCAGACAGGACTGAGTGACTAACATCAGCCCAGAGTGGGGGATAAAACTCTATTAAGTAGAAGAGAAAGAATCAGATTTAAGGATAGCCTCCTAAAGTACTTGCAAGAGGCTCATGTGAAATTTTCAGCTTCTCTCTGGTCAGACTGTCAAGAAAGCTCATAGGGAGAAAGAAAGCAAACAAATTACTTTGAAGCTTCTCATTTAGAAAAATCCACTAAGGTCTTTAAGAATCTAAAATTGGCAAAGAAAGAATACTTTTTTTTTTTTAATTCTCCTTAAAATTATTCCAGAACCCCTAGAATCTTCACAAGGGCTTTTTAGAGCCTTTAAAGTGAAAATGAAGAAACTGGTAGAGCTATTTCTTTTTATTATGCTTTTTGGTGTGTGTGGTTTTTTTTTTTTTGGCTGCACTGACTCCACCATAGGGGATCTTAGTTCCCCAACCAGGGATCTAATCCATGCCCTCTTCAGTGGAAACGCAGAGTCTTAACCACTGGACACTAGGGAAATCCTAGTAGAACTTATGTAAAAGCATACAGTCCTAGGTCTTCAAGACTATGAGGAAATAAGAATACTGGTGGAGGAAAATAAGCTTCATGAAAACTCTTAAGAAAAATTAAAAGTGCCAACTGCAAAATAAAGAAATAAATACAGAAGACAGAATAGTTTTATGAGTGAATGTACATTAAAAATTTCTGAGATATTTGAGAACATGGATTACAGCAATATGAAATTTTTTTAGGCTAGCCCCCTGAAAGTATAAGAGAAATCAGAGTTGGCATGACATGAGAAAAAAGCTCACAGAAGTAATTACTTTAGGTAAGAAAAACAAAGAAAGGCGGGGAGGGACAGTGGAGGCATCCTGAAGAAATCACTTCTGCAAAATGTTGGACTTTCTAAATATTTAAAGCTCCAATTAAACGCACCCTCCTCACCCTTCTCTGGTTTTATTATCTGCTCCCTCTCCTTATTCCTCAGGCTTTGGGATTGCAACTGCTCTCCACTTGCCCTAAACCTTGTTGTCATTGTTTAGTCACTAAGTTCCCAGGCAAGAATATTGGAGTGGGTTGCTATTTCCTTATCCAGGGAATCTTTCTCACCCAGGGATTGAACTTGTGTCTCTTCCCTTGGCAGATGGATTCTTTACCATTGAGCCAGGAGGGAAGCCTGCCTTAAACCTTACCCACATCATAAATTATCATTAAACTACCCAGATTAATGATGCCACCTGTTTCAATCGGGCACTAACAAATATCACCTCCACGTTTTAATACTTAAAAACAAAAACACCACACACTTTCTGCTTACCTTATTTGCAAGAATGCAAATATGAATTGGATTCCACCAATGAAATGAAGCTTCCAGAGATTTGTGTTTGGTGCTGATTTATCCAGGGAAGCAGGAGGGGCACAGGGTACTCATTTTGCTCTTATGGATTATTGCAGAGAGGCTTCCCAGATGGCTCAGTGGTAAAGAATCTGTCTGCCAATGGGGACATAGGAGATGCAGGTTTGATCCCTGGATCAGAAAGATCTCCTGGAGAAAGAGATGGCAATCCAGTCCAGTATTCTTGCCTGGGAAATCCCATGGACAGAGGAGCCTGGCGGGCTAGAGTCCATGGGTTAGCAAAACAGTTGGACATGCCTGAGTGACTGAGCAGGCACTCATTATCCCAGAGGGAGTGTTTCAGTGAAGTTCATTCAGGGAAGCAGAACCACTTTGAGTATATGGAACTGAGAACTTCCAGATGTTCAAGCTGGATTTAGAAAAGGTAGAGGAAGAAGCGATCAAATTGCCAACATCTGTTCGACAACGAAAATGCTAGAGAGTTCCAAAAAACCATCTACTTCTGCTTTATTGACTATGCCAAAGCCTTTGACTGTGTGGATCACAACAAACTGTTGAAAATTCTCCAAGAGATGAGAAGACCAGACTGCTTTACCTGCCTCCTGTGAAATCTGTATGCAGGTCAAGAAGCAACAGTTAGAACCAGACATGGAACAATGGACTGGTTCAAAATTGGGAAAGGAGTACATAATGGTTGTATATTGTCATCCTGCTTATTTAATTTCTATGCAGGGTACATCATGAGAAACGCTGGGCTGGATGAAGCACAAACTGGAATCAAGATTGCCAGGAGAAATAAAAATAACCTCAGATGTGCAGATGACACCACCCTATGGCAGAAAGTGAAGAAGAACTAAAGAGCCTCTTGCTGAAAGTGAAAGAGGAGAGTGAAAAAGCTAGTTTAAAACTCAACATTCAAAAACTAAGACTACAGCATCTGGTCCCATCACTTCATGGCAAATAGATGGGGAAACAATGGACTTTATTTTCTTGGGCTCCAAATCACTGCAAATGGTGACTGAAGCCATGAAATTAAAAGACACTTGCTCCTTGGAAGAAAAGCTATGGCCAACCTAGACAGCATATTAAAAAGCAGAGACATTACTTCGCCAACAAAGGTCTTTATAGTCAAAGCTATGGTTTTTCTAGTAGTCATGTAAGGATGTGAGAGTTGGACCATAAAGAAAGCTGAGCACTGAAGAACTGATGCTTTTGAACTTTGGTGTTGGAGAAGATTCTTGAGGATCTCCTGGACTGCAAGGAGATCCAACCAGTCCATCCTAAAAGAGATCAGTCCTGGGTGTTCATTGGAAGGACTGATGCTGAAGCTGAAACCCCAATACTTTGGTCACCTGATGTGAAGAACTGACTCATTGGAAAAGACCCTGATGCTGGGAAAGATTGAAGGCAGGAGGAGAAGGGGAGGACAGAGGATGAGATGCTTGGATGGCATCACTGACTGGATGGATATGAGTTTGAGTAAACTCGGGTAGTTGGTGATGGACAGGGAGGCCTGGCCGTGCTGCAGCCCATGAGGTCACAAAGAGTCCTATATACTGAGCGACTGAATTGACAGGAACTGGACAAGGGCTGGAGCAGTAAAGCTGGAAAGGAGTTGAGGATGGGGTGGTGGCTCAGGGGAACGAGCACAGGCGGGCCTGTGAGCGCGGTGGGCAGCCCACCCACCCACAGCTGTCGTGGTCTCTTGAGAAAGTGAAGTCGCTCAGTCGTGTCCGACTCTTTGCAGCCCCATGGACTGTAGCCTACCAGGCTCCTCTGTCCATGGGATTCTCCAGGAAATAGTACTGCAGTGGATTGCCATTTCCTTCTCCAGGGGATCTTCCCGACCCAGGGATCGAACCCGGGCCTTCCACATTGTAGACAGACGCTTTGCCGTCTGAGCCACCAGAGAAGTCCTTGAGGGCTGGCGTCAAAGTCTTCGGAGGGCCGCTCCCGCCCCCTGGCTGTCACCTCTGAGGTGCAGCGGGGCACGCGGTGCCGGGCCTGGGGCCGCCGTGCTGTTAGAACCGCCAGCTGTAGGGAATAGACGAGAGCGGGGTCGGAAAGGACGCGCACAAGTCGAACCCGTGGGCCTTCTGCCTCTGTCACTGCACCTCTCGCCACAGCCACCTTCTGGAAAGTGCGCCTGCAGCTTCACTTCCGGGTCACCTCTCCCCCGGAACTAGATTGCCTTTCTGCAGCCCTTCGTGGAGCTTTGGGGTGTGCGTTTCCGCTAAGGATCACCAGAGGGCAGCAGAGGGCGCCGGTCAGACAAGCCTGAGGCCGAAGGCGCGTCACCCGGAAGCCCTGAGGTCTCTGCGGGCTCCCCTCACAGGTGCGGTGTCGGCTGCGGCGAGGCCGGCCGCGCATCCGAGGGCGTTTGGGGAGTCTCTGTGAGGCATTCTCTTGTCGCCTCAGTGAGAGTCGCTCAGTCGTGCTGACTGTTTGCGACAGTCCATGGGATTCTCCAGGTCAGAATACTGGAGTGGGGAGCCATTCCCTTCTCCAGGGGATCTTCCTGACTCACGGATCGAACCGGGGTCTCCCTCATTGCAGGTGGATTCTTTACCGAAGGAGCCGCCAGGGAAGCCCAAGAATACCGGAGTGTGTAGCCATTCCCTTCTCCAGGGGATCTTCCTGACCCAGGGATCGAACTGAGGTCTCCTGCATTGCAGGCGGATTCTTTACCAGCTGAGGGAAGAGGGAAGCCCCCTCACGGTTGTGCCAGATTGTGGCCGCCGGTACCGAACATCATCTGGACTGTCATGCAGACTCCACCGTCCTTGCTGGCTGGGCCAGAGCAGCTGGAGAGCTGTGTTTGCGTGAGCCAGGCCTTACTTGACATGGTGAGGAAAACACGCTAGAATATAATGATCAGGTGTGGTCAGAAAATCTTCCTAAAGCAATGTTTTATCAGTTCTACCCGGAACAAAATTCTTGCCCCAACTGGAAGCTCACCGAGAACAAGCACTTCGAATCCTTTATCAACTAAGCATGACTACTCTTCAAAAGAAAAAGAAATCCTCTATCTGAGAAACAAAGCGTGAGTTGCATAATTTGTAAATGGAAGGTTGGGCTTTATTATCTACCTTGTAAAGAGATTTATAACAGAATTTTTGTGTTTTCACCTCTGCATTGTGTTTTTATGTAAAATATTTGATAATTAACATAAAATATACAAGATGCGATGGACATGAGTTTGAGTAGGCTCCAGGAGTTGGTGATGGACAGGGAAGCCTGGCCTGGTGCAGTCCATGGGATCCCAAAGAGTCAGACACTATTGAGTGACTGAACTGATACAAGAATGTATAACATATATTATGCAAAATATAAAGAATAAAAATAAAATCTCACTCTTTTAAAGGAGTAATTCATTCAGCAAATGTAGAACATCTGCACAAAGATGGAAATGCATAAAAATATACTTATTCATTCATCTCTGCATTTTCTCCCCATTTGCTAGCCTTTTTTTTTTTTAACACCTCTCTTTTTTTCCCCTTAAATTAAAAGGTTTGTCATTTCAACGATGCCTTTGCTTATACCCTAAATTGCTATGCCTTTTCTCTTTTGTTCCACGTCTAGCAAAACCTTACCCTGGATGAACCTAGCTCTCTGCTGTTCACGCCTGCACCAGCGCAGCTAGTTGGGCCCTGATGAAAGTCACATCTGAGAAGACTGGTAATCAATGGACTCGATCCTAAACCCTGGATTTATCTGAGCAGTTCGCTCTCTTGTCTCACAAAGCCATCCCACCTCCTCCCGCCACTGGAGGTTTCCTTGCTGCCCAGGACTGAGGTCCCTCAGTGCCTCTTCCCCTCTCTCAGGTAAGGAGTCCCTGTAGGTGACAACCCAGCGGACTGGAGCCTGCTGCTAGCAGGAGCACATGACTCACAGGGCCAGGGTGCAGGATGGGAACCAGCTGTGTCTGCCCATCTGGGATGAGTGAGTGATGAGAAAAATAGGGAAAGGCAATAATCTGACTTTCCATGTTTCAAGAATTGGAAATAAAGATTCTGCTTGCTCTGTGGATTGTTTTCTGTGGTGAAAGGCAGACATAGCTTTGACATTATGCTGCTGCTAAGTTGCTTCAGGCGTGTCTATAGGCGACCCTATAGGCTGTAGCCTACCAGGCTCCTCTGTCCATGGGATTCTCCAGGCAAGAACACTGGAGTGGGTTGCCATGCCCTCCTCCAGGGGATATTCTAGACCCAGGGATCAAACCCGCCTTTCTTAAGTCTCCTGCATTGGCAGGCAGATTCTTTACCATTAGTGCCACCTGGGGAGTGCCCTTTGATATCACGAAGAAGTCACAATCAGAAACCAGTCTCACCCCAGAACTTCTGACCCAACGGGGACCCTGAGATGTACCTGTGTATTAAAAAAAAAAAAAAAAAGGAAAGAATTGAGCACTAAAAGCTACTCTCTGAGGAGCCCAACAGTGGGACTAACTTGGCTGGGACAGCTTTGAGGATCACTCCCTTTCAAAGGACAATGTGCCCCTGACTGGCGTCTGTGTCAGGATTAGGTGAATTCTATGGACTTAGAAAAATCTCTCTATTTTGAAATAATTCTAGACTTACAGAAAAGTTGCAAAAATTGTACAGACAATTCCCGTTTGCTCTTCACTCAGCTTTCCCTAAGTTAACAACAGATTCCATAATCTTAACAGAATGACCAAAACCAGGAAATTAACATGAACACAGTAAACTGACTGACCCACAGAGCTTCTTCAGATCTGCTCCGTTCTTATCAGTGTCCCCTCCCCAGTCCGGTGTCCTATTCGGGACGCCACACTGCATTTAGGTCACGCTTCCTTCACCCGCTCTGTTTGTCACATGACCTCAGTCCTCCGCGGTCTTTCTCCTTGACTCTTCTGAAGTACACCACTGGTCAGTTATTTTTTTAGAATCTCCCTCAATTTGTGTTTGTCTGGTACTTTATCATGCACAATTAGATGGAAATTACATATTTTTGGCCAAAAAAAAAAAAATCCCACAAGTGAAGATGTTCTTATCAGTGCCTCCTATCATGAACTATAACGATGTCCCATTGCTGGAGAGGACATCAATATGGATCCCTTGGTTAAAGTGGTGTTGGCAGCATCTTTCCAATGTGGTGTTTTGATTTTTTCTCTTCAATCAATAAAGATCTTGGAGGGAGATTCTTTGAGACTCATTTTGGCATCCAGGAATGGCTCTCTCCTGCCACATTTTTACTCTCTTATTTGCCTAATGGTAACCTGCTTTTAGCCTGATCTGTATGAACTGATTTTCAGTAACCTCTTGGGTTACGGTGGAGGCTACTGATGTGAGCGGACAAATCTTGGTGCAGTTCTATTCCTGCATAGAGGTGGAGGCCAGAGTGGCCTCCTTTTGACCTTTTGGAGACTTTGAATGCTTGGATAGTTCTGTAGGAGGATGGAGATTCAAGAGGGAGATAATTGGACTTCCTGCTAATAAAGCTGCTGGGAATCTGAATAATTAAATGAATAAGATGTTAATCATATTTATACATGATTTTGTAGAGCAGTTTATTCCAGTTAATTTTTATCTGTGGTATAATGATCCCTTTATTTTTTAATACAAAATCTGATTTTATTTATTTTTAATGATCCCTTTAAATCTGTAGATTTAGGTAAGCCTCTACTTACTGAAAGTTTTAAAAAATTGTTTATGTTCTATAGAGCCTGTCCTTTTATTTGTACCAGTTCTTTATAGTCTGAGTTTTTATTGTCTTTCTTCTGTATCTAATTATCTTTTTTTCTAAATTACCTTGATCCATTTTTTCTTCTGCGTTTTTTGGACATCTTGAACATATCTTAGTGCTATTTGTTCATTTTTTTCTGTAGGGTAAATTTTGCAAATGAATTTGAGATCCAGCAATATTATCTCCCTCCTAAAACACTGAACTCTGTAGAGGGAATTTCTAATAATGTGCTTTCACAGCCTTGAGAAATTTCATATAAATAGCACCTGGAAAAACAGCATATATCAAGAAACTGTGTTGATGATTATTTGTCATGTTTTTCTTAGAACAATAGCCTTGTTACAGACTCCAGGGCCAGATCCAGAAGGGAGTATGACTGGGATCATGAAAGCATGGACCTTGGAACACCAGATCGGCGTTAGGTATGAACATTGCTGGTTGTCCATTCCAGAGAAATGGCCTGGGGTGAAAACAAGCAGAGCTGGACTATGTCAGTGTAGTGTCGTGGGAAAGATAGATCAAAGAAAGTCTTGTAGTCTGCAATCGGGAATAAAAGCTGGGCTCAGAGTGGACTTGACACCTCAGTCCAATAGAGGCTGCAGGTCCCCTGACCCATTGCACCAGATTTCCTGTTCTGTCTTCATTCTTGTTGCTCCCAGACCTTTAGGGCAACAGAACTCTGTGCTATTTTTATTTTATTCTGGTATCAATTTTCTCTGACATTATTAAACATTATTTTCTAAATTTTTTTCCTAATTTTTATTTGCAAGAGTAAACTTTGTCTAGGGTATCTTGTTTGATGCTGGTGTTTGATTTCTTTTTCTCTTTTATAGATATTATTAAAGATTGTCTCTTTGTCTCTTTTATTCTGAACTTCAAATCAGAATAATTTATTTGAGGTTATTATTTGCCTAGAAATACCACCTATGGCTTCATACTGAGTTATTTTCCTATTTCTGTGGGCACTATTTGAATCTTTAGGGCCTGAAGATGAAACATTATTGGTTTGTATTCTCTGTTCATTTCTGTAGCTGCATGAGATGAATAGGGAGGAAGCTATGTCTATGGTGTGAAGTCGCTCAGTCGTGTCCGACTCTTTGCAGCCCCATGGACTGTAGCCTACCAGGCTCCTACCTCCATGGGATTCTCTAGGCAAGAGTACTGGAGTGGGTTGCCATTTCCTTCTCCAGGGGATCTTCCCGACCCAGGGGTCGAACCTGGGTCTCCCACATTCCAGGCAGATGCTTTAACCTCTGAGCCACCAGGGAAGCCCAAGCTATGTCTATAAGTACCTGTCTTCAGGGAAATTTATCTCTGCTTTCTCTTTCTTCATAATTCTATTCACACTCCTTGAGGCTAGATGAATTGAGATGGTGATACTTCCTAACCAATTGTGAAGACATTTTACTTCAGTGTGGTTTTCTCTTCTCTTTAGGATGAGTGAACCACTTTGGGGAATAGTCATCATATCTTTTGTCTCATGTGTGTGTGTGTGTGTGTGTCTGTATGTATGTGGCTACATCTACTTCTCCACACTTATCTGCCTTTACTTGCCTATCACTCGAGATCAAGATAGTTGTCCCAGCAAAAGACCTTTACAGACATTTCTCCAAAGAAGACATACCAATGGCCAATAAACACATGAAAAGATGTTGAACATCTTTCATTATTAGAGAAATACAAATCAAAACTACAATGAGATATCACCTCACACCAGTCAGAATGGCCATCATCAAAAAATCTACAAACAAAAAATCCTGGAGAGGGTGTGGAGAAAAGGGAACCCTCTTGCACTTTTGGTGGGAATGTAAATTGATACAGCCACTGTGGAAGACAGTATGGAGATTCCTTAAAAATCTAGGAATAAAACTACCATATGACCTAGCAATCCCACTCCTAGGCATATACCCTGAGGAAACCAAAATTGAAAAAGACACAGGTACCCCATTGCTCATTGCAGCTCTATTTGTAATAGCTAGGGCATGGAAGCAACCTAGATGTCTTTTGACAGATGAATGGATAAAGCGGTGGTACATATATACAATGGAATATCACTCAGTCATAAAAAGGAATACATTTGAGTCAGTCTAATGAGGTGGATGAACCTGGAGCCTATTATACAGAGTGAAGTAAGTCAGAAAGAGAAAAATAAATATATACTAACGCTTATATATGGAATCTAAAAAGATGGTACTGATGAACCTATTTGCAGAGCAGCAACAGATACACAGAGACACAGATATTGAGAATAGACTTATGGACATGGCTGAGGGCGGGGGAGGAAAGAGTGTGTGGAATGTATGGAGAGAGCAACATGGAAACATACACTACCATATGTGAAATAGATAGCCGACGGGAATTTGCTGTGTGACTCAACCAGGGGCTCAGTAACAACCTAGAGGGGTAGGATGGGGAGGGAAGGGGGAGAGATGTTCAGGTGGGAGGGGAAAAGGGCAAACCTATGCCTGATTCATGATGCTGTTCGGCAGAAACCAACACAATACTGCAAAGCAACTATCATTCAATTAAAAATAAATAAATTGGAAAAAAAGATAGCAGTCCCAGGATTCCCATTCCTTCTCCATGTAGTGAGGGGTCACAGACAACAGCTCTCCTGCTTGCTGTCTCTTGTAACTTCTGTCTTGGGATGTGGGCTAACGGGCTTCAAAGACCAAACTCCATGTTGTTTCCCCCATATGCTCCTGTCGTCCGTTCCAGCTCTGATACGTCCACACTGGACAGCGTGAGAGAAGCTTTTTACAATGTCTTGCCCTGCATGCTTGTCCTTTACTCTTTGCTCCTGCCATTTACACTTACCCTGCTTGAAACTGAATTATTCTTCATTGGCGCCTCGTGAAGTTTACAGACAAGATTACACTTGTCCCCTTAGTTCTGTGTTGATAATATTGTCTTTAGCTTTGCTTATTATTTATTTATTTATTTTGCTGTGGTTGTGGTTTAGTCACTAAATTGTGTCACAATATATTGTGACCCCATGGACTATATATAGCCTGCCAGGCTCTTCTATCCATGGGATTTTCCAAGTAAGAATACTGGAGTGGGTTGCCATGCCCTCCTCCAGTGGATCTTCCCAACCTAGGGATTGAACCTAGGTCTACTGCATTGCAGCCAGTTTCTTTACCAACTGAGCCACCAGGGAAGTGTGTGTGTGTGTGTGTGTGTGTGTGCTGCTGTATATGCACATATATATGTATATATTTGGTTTTGATGTCTTTTAAATTGATTTGTGGGAGGAATCATCTGCAAAACCCCTATATATTTCCAGAATTCTGAATCAATACATATTTTGTAACCGAAAAACAATGAAACAAGATAAATCTGGCTGTTGTTTTTCGTGTGTGCATTTTTGGAATTCAAAATATCCCCTAATTGATTTTCATCATACACAAATCCCTTATTACTTTTGCAATCTTCTACAAGTTTTCTGTATGTGTATGCGAGACAGCGAAAGAGACACAGATATATAGAACACTCTTTTGGACTCTGTGGGAGAGGGCGAGGGTGGGATGATTTGGGAGAATGGCATTGAAACATGTGTAATATCATATGTGAAATAAATCACCAGTCCAGGTTCGATGTGTGATACAGGAAGCTCGGGGCTTGTGCACTGGGATGACCCAGAGGGATAGTACGGGGAGGGAGGTGGGAGGGGGGTTCAGGATGGGGAACAAGTGTATACCTGTGGCGGATTCATGTTGATGTATGGCAAAACCAATACACTATTGTAAAGTAATTAGCCTCCAATTAAAATAAATTAATTAAAAAATTTTTTTTTTAATTTGGGGTTTCCCAGGTGGCGCTAGTGGTAAAGAACCTGCCTGCCAATGCAGGAGACAGAAGAGATGCGGGTTCGATCCCTGGGTTGAGAACATATCCTGGAGAAGGAAATGGCAACCCACTCCAATATTTTTGCCTGGAGAATCCCCAAGGACAGAGGAGCCTGGTGGGCTGCAGTCCATGGGGTCTCAAAGAGTCGGACATGACCGAGGCTACTGAGCACAAGTTTTACCTCAAAACAACTTTTGAAGTTCATAAAAAATGAAAGTACTCACTGAAACGTTTTTTAATTTTTGTTTCTTTGTTTAATAAAAAGGAGCCTTAAAACCCCAATGAAATAATTCCAAGGGCATAGTTGTATGTAATGAACCTATGTGATCACCAGATGTCACTCTTGCTTCATGCTTTATTGCAACCGACTGCTAGACGGGATAATGCAATGCAGGTTTTCAAGTGGTAAAATATTTTTATCAGCAGGGAAGCCTTATACCCTCTAATTAAGCAACAAGACTTAAAAGGAAGTTCATTTTTGGTAGCAGGGAGACAAAAAAATGTACTTGGCTTTAATTACTAAAAGAAAGAGGTAATTCTTTAAAACACATGTCATCTAAAGAATTAAGGGATTATCTTAAGTTGCTCTTAATTATACACTGGCTTTATTAATTTGACATACACTATGGAAATGGCAATCCACTCCAGTATTCTTGCCCGGAAAACCCCATGGATGGAGGAACCTGGTAGGCTACAGTCCATGGGGTCGCAAAGAGTCAGACACGACTGAGTGACTTCACTTTCACTTATGACTACTTCATACTTTTAATTTATGTCAATAGAGTTACAATAAAAATGTAAAGGGTTATTTTTTCCTAAGTTTTAGCAGAATGGATGAAGTTTAAGGTAGGTACAAACTAAAAATTATTATGTTTTAAATTGTCCTGTTAAAGAAAGAAAAGTGTTAACTTTTTCAAAGGTCACTCTTTTTAAGATAGGTTCAGTTCAGTTCAGTTCAGTTCAGTCGCGCGGTTGTGTCTGACTCTTTGCGACCCCATGAATCGCAGCACGCCAGGCCTCCCTGTCCATCACCACCTCCCGCAGTTTACTCAGACTCACGTCCATCGAGTCCGTGATGCCATCCAGCCATCTCATCCTCTGTCGTCCCCTTCTCCTTCTGCCCCCAATCCCTCCCAGCATCAGAGTCTTTTCCAGTGAGTCAACTCTTCGCATGAGGTGGCCCAAGTACTGGAGCTTCAGCTTTAGCATCATTCCTTCCAAAGAAATCCCAGGGTTGATCTCCTTCAGAATGGACTGGTTGGATCATCTTGCAGTCCAAGGGACTCTCAATAGTCTTCTCCAACACCACAGTTCAAACACATAAATTCTTCGGTGCTCAGCCTTCTTCACAGTCCAACTCTGACATCCACACATGACCACAGGAAAAACCATAGCCTTGAGTAAATGGACCTTAGTTGGCAAAGTAACGTCTCTTCTTTTGAATATACTTTTGAATATACTTAAGATAGGTAAGGTCATTTAATTTCATAAATACTAAATGAAGACTATCTTAAGGTTTTGCACACTTAAAAATTTAAAGTCAATACTTTAAATTGCATTTCACTTCTAACATTTATTGTGTACTTACTTGATACCAGGGAGTATTGAAAGCTTTTTTTATGTTTTAACTCACTTCATCCTCTCAATAAACCTATAAGGTCAATATCCATCATTTCGTTTTTTAGAACTGACCAAAATAAGCCTCAAAGGAGTTCAATAAACTACTCAAGTTCTTGTTTTTCAAACCCATGAAGTCTTGTTCCAGGCTCCACTGCTATGCCATCCAATAAACTTTTACACACCAATAAACTTAGAATTTTTTAGATGTTAAGCTACCAAAGAATATACAGTAGTTAGCCATTTCAGAGTACTTTTACAAGCTTGGTTATATATCAGAAAGTTATAGTCCCTCAGTTTACGTCTTCCCTACTCACTTTCAGAGCTAACATTTCCAGGAGGGAACAAACTTAAACATTATCCAGCAGCTAGGAGAATATGTACAAATGTGTGTGTGTATATGTGTATGTATATATATATATATGTATATATAAAACAAAACAAAGACTCTACATTAAGATGCTGACTGGAATAAAACGATGTATATAACTTCATTCCTTCCCCAAACCATGCTAAAACTTCAGGCAAGGTTTCTCCCCCTCCCAGTTTTATTGAGGTCTAATTGACATACAGTGTTGTATTAGTTAAACTGTACAACATAATGATTTGGTATATGAATATATTGCAAAATGATCACCACAGTAACTTTAAGTTAAAATCAATCACCTCATACAGCTACAAATTTTGTTTCTTGTGAAAACTAAGATCCACTTTCTTAGCAACTTTAAAACAGACAATGTAGTATTATATTAACTATAGTATTAGCTATAGCCACCATGATGAAAGTGTCTTATATCTTTTGACCACAGACGAGGTATACGTTAACAAGTCAGGACTTCCCTGGCGATCCAGTGGCTAAGACTCGGTGCTCCCAATGCAGCGGCCCAGGTTCCAGCCCTGGTCAGGGAGCAAGGTCCCACATGCCACAACTAAGTGCTGCAACTGGAGAGCCCGAGCGCCACAAATAAGACCTGGTGCAGCCAAAATAAATAAACAAATACTGATTTTAAAAAGTCAAAAATTGTCAACATGGTCCCAAGTTGAGAGGCGAAAACAGCAACACAATGTTGTAAGGTGAAGAGTGGATTGTGGAGAGTAAACTGACTAGAAGCCCAGCTCTTGTGCTAACAGCTGAGAGACTGAGAATGAACACAATTCACAGTTTATTCTGGTCTTGAGAAGGCTCAGGAACTGTTAGTTCCAGGTAGCTTTGGGACTGGATGTGAAGTGTGTTTGATATGAGTGTGTGTGCTGGGGTCAAGCTATAATGAAGAGTATAGGGTAAATACCATTCATGGGGTTCCAAGGCAAAAGGAGAAGGGGACGGCAGAGAAGGAGATGGTTGGATGGTATCACTGACTCAATGGACGTGCATTTGAGCAAACTCTGGAAGAGGGTGGAGGACAGAGGAGCCTGGCGTTCTACAGTTCATGGATGTCACAAGGAGTCGGACACAAAGTAGTGGCTGAACAACAACAGCAACAATAATAATAGAAGTATCTTTTGAGATATGACTAGATTTTAAAGTTCCCTCCTCCTCTCCATGCCTCTGGCCAGCTGCCCACTGTCCATCCAGGCAGGAAGATGGAGGTTTATCTCTAGAGAAAGTAAAACAGGATCTCTGTACAGCTGGTGATAGTAGAGAGAATTCATCCACATTGAGGGAACACAGGTACAACACCAAAGTCAGGGGGAATGAGTGACTGTATACTTAACTGAATGCTGAATGCAGAGACCCGTGTCCTTCACTGAGCTTCCGAAACAGTCAACTAGACTCTGGCCCTCCAGTCAGCGTCGGAAGACTCTTATAGCTACAATCAGGCCAAGAGGAAATCCCTAAATATATCAACGTCAAATGGCCTCATCCAGATAAACCAGAAGAGAACCTCAGAGTGGACAGGCTTCATTCACAGGTGAAGTGTTCCTAGGTAGCTTTCCAGATCTCCACAATGAAGGGCAGAAAGCCAAGGACTTCCAGGCACATGAGGAGAGCCAACGCAGAAAACAGGACTTCCAGGGAAGATATAGAAATGGCCAAGAACCATGGGAAAAAGAGGCTCAACATCACTAGTCGTTAGGGAAATGCTAACCAAAACCCTGAGATATGACTTCACCCTTACTGTAAGAATGGCTGTAATATTTTAAGATGGTAAATAACCTGTGTTTGTCGGGGGAGTGTGTGATTTCCTTGGTTCTGTCTCATCACAACAAAAATGTGAAGCGACGGATCAGTGTTACAGCTCCGTGTTACAGCTCAGTTTTATTTAGAAAGTAAAGGAAAATAAATCCTTGAGGCATGAGGGCATGCCTACCCACAAGACACAAAGAGAAGAGCAACACCCCCGGCCCTTTGGCCCCTCTTTCTGTATGTTCCCCACCCCCCCCACCCCCCCACCCCCCCCACCCGGGGTGTCTTATGTAAATGGGGCAGCCAGGAGTGCTGTCTGTTCTACCTGAGGTCCTCACTCCGGTCCTCGGACCTTCCTTTGCTTTATTTTCCCCGGGCTTTTCCCTTCCTTATCTTTGGTGTTCCCAAAGACTTGAGTGGAAGCTGTAACACTGCTTAGGAGTTAGACTTGAGCCACCACCATTATGGGCTCCTGTTTCCGATTCTAACTACCAAACATGTCAATGAGAACATCTACCCCTTAAAAGAAGAGGAGCTGCTCCTTTCCACAGGCCCCATCATCTCTGAGTGCACACAGCTAGCATTCTCATATGACTCCTACAAAAGCCAGCACCTCCAAACCACACTAGGTCGTCCTCTCCCCTTGAACCTGGGCTGCCTTAGGAGACCTGCTTAACTACTAGAAGGCAGGCATCATGCTGCTACTGCTGCTAAGTCGCTTCAGTCGTGTCTGACTTGGTGCGACCCCATAGACGGCCTCCTACCAGGCTCCTCTGTCCCTGGGATTCTCCAGGCAAGAATACTGAGGTGGGTTGCCATTTCCTTCTCCAGTGCATGAAAGTGAAAACTCTTAGTGAAGTCGCTCAGTCGACTCTTCGCGACCCCATGGACTGCAGCCCACCAGGCTCCTCCGTCCATGGGATTCTCCAGGCAAGAGCACTGGAAGGGGGGGGCCACTGCCGTCTGCAACTCCCAACTCTAACTCCTAAGCAGTCTTACAGCTTCCGCTCAAGTCTTTGGGAACACCAGCTCTTGGAGCCCAGCTGCATGCAGCCCCAGCAGCTCTGTGGAGAGGAACTGAATCTCCCCATCACCCCATCGGGGCTTCTGGACAACAGCTGGTACCACCGTGCTTGTAAGGGAGCTCTCTTGGCAGCTGAATTACGAGCCCCAATCAAGCCACTCCAACTAAAGCTGTGTGAAGCAGAGATGGACTGTCTCTACCAAATCCTACCCAAATGACAAGCTCCTGAGCAAAAGAAATAGTGGGTGTTGCTAAGTTTCTCCTTTTTAATCTGTTAATTTTCTGTTGTTAAATTCCTTGTGTTCTTGGAAGATACCTTTTTAAAAACTCTCAATACAGTCCCACTGTATCGGACACTTCACTGAGCATAACCGTTACCATTTATGGGAAAATAAATTTATCAAGCAAATGAACAATGCTAGAAAATGTATAAAAATGTTTCACCTATTTCAGAAAATCTGAGACACATAGGTAGAACACATTAGGTAGTCCAGAAGGACTCCTGGCTGGCACCACTGTAAAACCAGTTTTCTTTATTTCACACTATTAGACTTTTAAATTTGGAACCCTTAATCCAAATGTGCTGTATTTTTCAAACTGTTTTGAAGGCTGCACTTGAAATTTAGTTTTTTTTGTTTTTTTTGTTTGTTTGGCTTTTTGCTGTGTATATGTGTGTGTTTTTTGATTCAACTTAGGAACTTGATTAATAGCATTCCATTTAGAAAGTAACCAAGGCTTTACTAATCTAAAATAATCAGAGATGGAGTTTTCTCTTTTTCTCTCTGTCTTATCTCACTGACTCTTTCACTTAATGCATATAATCAATTGTTTATGTAAAAATGGAGAAACACAAATGAGCCTTGAAAGGCCTTTGAAAATGAAACATTGAAAAAAGAGAAGTAACAAGATTGCCTAGAGGCTGGCAGTAGTTCGAAAATTTTGCCAAGTGCAAAATATGTTTTTCTGCTTTTCAGACACACCAATATTTAGGAGAGACCCTCTCAACCATCCCCAGTCTCCACCTCCTACCCTAGCCACCCCCCACCTAAACTCTCTCTCCCCTGCCCCACGATGCTATTTTAATCACTTCTCCAGAGCAGTCTTTCTCAGGTGGAACCCTCGCCTCCTTCAGCTGTCTTACCACTGCCACCTTAAGACACCTACTCTCCAGGAAAAAGAGAGACACACCTAGCTACTGCTGCTGCTAAGTTGCTTCAATCATGTCTGACTCTGTGCGACCCCACAGATGGCAGCCCACCAGGCTCCCCCATCCCTGGGATTCTCCAGGCAAGAACACTGGAGTGGGTTGCCATTTCCTTCTCCAATGCATGAAAGTGAAAAATGAAAGTGAAGTCACTCAGTCGTGTCTGACTCTTCGAGACCCCATGGACCGCAGCCTACCAGGCTCCTCCGGAAAAATCCATGGGATTTTCCAGGCAAGAGTACTGGAATGGGGTGCCATTACCTTCTCCGAGACACACCCAGAAGCCCTAGCAAATTCATTTTAGGTGCATTTCCATTTCTAAAGTTTTTCCATTAAAACGGCCTCTAAAGGATGCCTGCTCAGAGAAAGTTCCTGAAGCCCCCAACAGCGAGGGACCAGCATTTATCCAGAAGTGACAGGACCAGAGAGCAGAGGTCCCAGCGGGAAGCTATCCTTCTGTAAATGTGCCTGCGGGACAGCCCTCCTCGTAGGACAGATGACTCATCAGCGACTTCTTAATCAGCCTGTCTCTAGCAATAATAATCTAACCACTGGTCACCTAATTAAAAATGAAAGAAATCAGTGTCTTTTCCAAATTTGAGCTTCTAGCGTCCCAGGTTGCAGACTGTCATGAAGCCGAGGGCTGTCAGCTGTTCGCTCGTCAAGTCACGGATGGGCAGACCCTTTCGAGGGGCCTCGTGCTCTCCTCGGTGATTTGATTATCTTGCCATCATTCAGTTCATGCATTGATCTGGACAATCTGCTCCGATGGGCCCTGCTTATGTATTCATTCATTCATCAATTCCACCACAAGCGTTTACTGCAGGCTTGCTGTATGCTAAGGGATATATTCTGGGGATAGAAAGATGAATAGGACACTTGTTCAGCATCTGGCAGATCTCTCTGCGGAGGAAACTGATATAAAAATATTTAGCTATGATACAATTCGATCAAGCCGTAATACAGAAAACAAATAGAGGTACAGTGCATATTATCAAAGAAGCAAGATGGTGCTCCACTGGATAGAATTTAAGGTATTTTAAGAATTTAAAGGAATAAATTTAAGAATTTAAGATTATTTATTCAGGGCATGTGCCTCTCACGTTACCAAAGGCTCCACCATATCCTAATTTGTAAACCTTAGTCCACTTCCTTAACGCATGTGACCTTCTTGGTCCTTGTTAAGCACTTGAGTTTCAGGTGCTGATGTAGAGATAGGTTGGTTTGCCATCAAGCAAGCAGACATTTGCCATTAGATGTGGTTTTAAAATTTAAATAGTTTTTTCAAATTAAAGAAAATTATGTGTAATGTGTTTAAAAAAAATTATTAATCACACATTTCTCGGGTATGGGGGAAAAAAACACCTCACCAGCTACCTGTGCCCTATAGCAGGGAAAACAACCAAATTTTAAAACAAGCCAGTTTCGTATCTTAATCTGTCTCCCTTCTAGTTGTCTTCATTGCCATCATCGAAGGGGAGATTCATTCTCTTTGGGCTCAAGGCTCATTCTTATTTTTAATTTTCTCTTTATTGGGGTATATGAATACTTGCTTTACAATGCTGCATTACGTTCTTTTAAAAAATACCTTTTATGGCTTTTGAATGATTTTGTTTATTTACTTTTGGCGGGGCGGGGTCTTCCTCGCTGTGCGGGCTCTTCTCTGGACCCTGCAGGCGGGCTTCCCATTGCAGCGCCTTCTCCTGCTGCAAAGCACAGGCTCCAGGGCGCCCGGGGTTCAGCAGCTGCGGCTCCCAGGCCCTAGGGCGCAGGCTCAAGCGTCTCGGCGCACAGGCGAGTGGGGTCTTCCCAGATCAGGGATGGAGCCCCGGTCTCGCGCACTGACCGGCAGGTTCGTTGCCACGGAGCCACCAGGGAAGCTGCTGCGCTAGTTTCTGCCGGACAGGAAGTGGATGGGCTCGAGGTGCACATTCACCCGCTCCCTCTGGGGTCTCCTTCCGCCTCCCGTCCCGCCCATCCGGGTCATCACACAGCATCGAGCTGCTTGCTCGGCCGCTTCCTCTCTATGCCCTGCTTCTCTTCAGGTGGTGTTGGGGTGAGGGGGGACTCTCCTGAGTCTGGAAGAGACGGGGAGAAGTCTCCTCAGAGTCGCTGCTGGCCCTCCTGTCCAGTGGCTGCACGGCTGGCCCTAGCGACTGGCTGTTAGTGCCCTAGTCAGGCACAGGCACCGCTGGTGAGGCCATGGGCACAGCCAGGCGCTCCTGGCTCCAAAGTGTCCACTCCTGGAGCCTCCTCCTTCTGACCTCAGTGCCTGCTCACGTAGAGCCAGCCCTCTCAGCACTTTTAGGCTACACTAAGGCACCAAAAACTTTCAGTTTAGTCACTCAGTCGTATCTGAATCTTTGTGACCCCATGGACTGCAGCATGCCAGGCTTCTCCATCCGCCACCAACTCCCGGAGTTTACTCAAACTCATGTCCATTGAGTTCATCTCATCCTCTGTCGTCCCCTTCTTCTCCTGCCTTCAGTCTTTCCCAGCATCAGTCGTTTCAAATGAGTCAGTTCTTTCCATGAGGTGGAGTACTGAAGTTTCAGCTTCAGCATCAATCCTTCCAATGAACACCCAGGACTGATCTCCTTTAGGATGGACTGGTTGGATCTCCTTCCAGTCCAAAGGACTCTCAAGAGTCTTCACCAACACCACAGTTCAAAAGCATCTATTCTCCGGCGCTCAGCCTTCTTCACAGTCCAACTCTCACATCCATACATGACCACAGGAAAAACCATAGCCTTGACTAGACAGACCTTAGTCGGCAAAGTAATGTCTCTGCTTTTGAATATGCTATCTAGGTTGGTCATAACTTTCCTTTCAAGGAGTAAGCGTCTTTTAATTTCATGGCTGCAATCACCATCTGCAGTGATTTTGGAGCCCCCCAAAATAAAGTCTGACACTGTTTCCACTGTTTCCCCATCTATTTGCCATGAAGTGATGGGACCGGATGCCATGATCTTCATTTTCTGAATGTTGAGCTTTAAGCCAACTTTTTCACTCTCCTCTTTCACCCTCATCAAGAGGCTTTTTAGCTCCTCTTCACTTTCTGCCATAAGGATGTTGTCATCTGCATATCTGAGTTTATTGATATTTCTCCTGGCAATCTTGATTCCAGCTTGTGTTTCTTCCAGTGCAGCATTTCTCATGATGTACTCTGCATATAAGTTAAATTAAAAAGCATCAAATCTTCAGCACTCAGCTTCCTTTATAGTCCAGCTCTCACATCTGTACATGACTGCTGGAAAAACCATAGCTTTGACCAGACAGAGCTTTGTCGGCAAAGTAATGTCTTTCCTTTTTAGCATGCTGTTCTAGGTTGGTCATAGCTTTTCTTGTTTTTCTTTCAGGGAGTAAGCGTCTTTTAATTTCATGGCTGCAGTCACCTTCTGCAGTAATTTTGGAGCCCCCCCAAAATAAAGTCTGTCACTGTTTCCATTGTTTCCCCATCTATTTGCCATGAAGTGAGGGACCAGATGCCATGATCTTAGTTTTCTGAATGTTGAGCTTTAAGCCAACTTTTTCACTTTCCTCTTTCCTCCTTCACCAAAAACTTTAAATTCACCAAAACTCATGAATAGACTGTTGTGTTAATTGTACCGAGATTGAAGAACATAGCTTATGCAACATTAGTTACTTGAAATTTCCTGGAACTTGCCCTAAGACCTGCTTGTGATCAATTTTAGTAAATATTCAATGTGTGGTTGAGAAGAATATGCTTCTCTAATGGCTGAGTCTATATTGGTGTTATAATCTATGTAACAGATTAACACACATTTAGAGGTTTAAAACATCCATTTTTAATATCTCACAGTTTCTGTAAGTCAGAAATCCAGGCATGGGTTCCCTGCTTAGGGTTTCACAAAATTAAAACCGATGGATACAGCAGCAGTGTTCTCATCAGCAGCTCATGGTCTTCTTCCAAGCTCACTGGGTTGTTGGTAGACTTCAGTTGCCTGCAGTTGTAGAACTGCGTTTCTCAACTGAGACCCTCAGGCCTCACTTTCTTACTGGGTCCTGGCCCAGGTTTGCTCTTAGCATCTAAAGCCCACTCTGCTTCAAGCCCTGTGCTTTCCCATATGGTGTGTGTGTTAGTCGCTCAGTCTTGGCTAACTCTTTGCTGTCCTATGCACTGTCATCCAATGGGCTCCTCCGTTTATAGAAACTATCTTGGCCAGAATACTGGAGTGGGTAGCCTTTCCCTTCTCGAGGGGATCTTCCTAACCCAGGGATTAAACCCAGGTCTCTTGCATTGCAGATGGATCCTTTACCAACTGAGATATTTTAATCCTTAATATAGTTGTGCTGATTGTGAATTTGCCTATTTCTTCTTGTAGTTCCATCTTTTTCTTTTTTCTACTTTATTTTCAGAATATTTTATTAGATGTATGCAGCATAGAATTATATTGACCCTCTTTAACTCTAATAATAGTTTTTGTCTTAAAATCTATTCTGTTTGGTATTAATATAGAATGCTGAACTTTCATCTTGTTAGTATTTGCCTTTGTTATTACTATATACTAATATATATATACATATATATGTCTCCACTCTGTACATTTTATTTTGGGTGCGTATCAGTTATCTCTAGAGAAGGGACCAGCTACCCACTTAAGTATTTTTACCTGGAGAATCCTATGGGATATAGGAGCCTGGCGGGCCACATTCTCTGGGGTCACAAACAGTTGGACATGATTGAGCGACTAACACACACACACACACACACACACACACACACAATTTATCTATTGCTGCCTGTTATACTGTTCCAAAATTTAGAAGCTTATTAGGGCAACCACTTGACTTGCTCATGAGTCTGTGGTTCAGCAAAGTGAACTGAACTCAAGCAAGGGGTTCTTCTACAGGTCTTACCTAGGATTATTCACGTGGCTGCAAGTCATCTGGCAATTTGACTGGAGCTCGAAGTTTTAAAACGTCTTCACAGATTTGGTGGTTGGTGTCAGCAATTGATTAACCACTCTCTTATTTACTAGTTTCTTATTTTTGAGGCAGATGCCTGGGCTTTGTGTGATATGGGAAGGTGAAGACTGAGAGCAGAAGCTGAAAACCCTTTGAAGACCAGACTTGGAAATCCAAGGGTCCCTTCTCTAGTTCTCCCACTGTGCTCAGTCATTCTGGCCGGGAGCATCTGGAGGGCGTGTTGCCTCAGTGAGAAACTTTTGAAGCTTTAGACACATGTCATGTCAGTCAATAATCCTCCTCACAGTAGGTTCTTAGAGGGGTGAGTGTGAGCAGTGCTCCTTCATGGCCACTACATAGATGTGGTTAAATGCAATATTTAAAAAAACAAAAACTTCAGACATTTTCTATCAGTGAGAAATCTTGTTGTTGAATTCTGTTTTGTGCTTTCAATGGCTGTCTTTTCCTCTCATATGTATCATATAAAGCATTCAAAACATGAAAGAATGAAGATATAGCTGATAGATATAGATTTACTATTAAAAACCAATTGCTTTAACCATTGGTCAATTGACTCACACAAAAACAATAAATTTGTTTCCTGATTTTTTGAAAAATTCAGCTACTTTTAAACCACTAGCTCTAAATGGCTATCATCAAGACAATGTAATTATGTAGTAATTATGTAAAAACAGCAATTAACTCCTGCTTAGTAACTCTATTTCTCAGCTTCAGGGTGTAGTCTGCAGAGTCACATTCATTCGTATTCTCTCCTTTCTGCAGCAGAGTTCATTGGCTCTCCATGTTTGTCTTTCCTTTTTCTTAAGCTAGATGGTATGTGGAATCTTAGCTCCCCGACTAAGGATCGAACCCATGTCCCCTGCATTGGAAAGCTGGAGTCTTAACCACGGGACCTCCAGGGAAGTCTTCTTTCTTTCTTCAGTTTTTCTCTGGGCATATGGCTACCACTAATGGGCTTCCCAGGTGGCTCAGACAGTAAAGAATGTGGGAGACCTGGAATTGATTCCTGGGTCAGGAAGATCCCCTGGAGAAGGGAATGGCAACCCACTCCAATATTCTTGCCTGGAGAATCCCACGGACAGAGGGACCTGACAGGCTACTGTCCATGGGGTCACAAAGAGTTGGATATGAGCAACTGTTACTTTCAATGAAGCTAGTTGTATAACTAAGCTCTGGGAAATGGGGGTATTTATGAAAAGTGGTGTAAGTGACTTCCAGAAGTGTCTGTGAAGAGAAAACGAACAGCCATGCCTCCTCTGTTCCTCTTTCTAATTGGCTTAATGGAGACAAGAGGGTGGAACCAGAGCCGCCATCTTAAATCATCAGGGCTGACAGAGCCGCAAGACTGAAGAAACCTCAGGCTAGCGTTCCAAGTCTAGGCCATAGGGCCAGGCATTTAGAGGAGAGGAAAATAAAATTCTCTCCTGCTCAAGCCATTGTTATTTGGGGGTTTCCATTACTAGATGCTAAAGTGAAGTGAAAGTGAAGTTGCTCAGTTGTGTCCGACTCTTAGCGACCCCATGGACTGCAGCCTGCTAGGCTCCTCCGTCCATGGGATTTTCCAGGCAAGAGTACTGGAGTGGGTTGCCATTGCCTTCTCAGGTAATCCTACACATCTCTCACGTATCTGTTTGCTTTTGCTCCCAATTTTATCCCAGCAGTTGTTATGGTACCTGACAGTAACACAACTCAGAGAGGCAGCCACCCAGCGCGAGAGCTATGATGGACCTTCTGCAGCTGAAAAGATGTGAGTCGGAATTAAGGACAAAGCTCACATCTTTCATACAACAGGCAGTCTATAAATATTAATATTTGCTGAATGAGTTAATTCATTCATTCATTAATGAGTTAAGTAATGGCAGGGGGCTGCCATGTTTTTGAACCCAATGTCATAACTCTTTAGAAGATCCCCTCCTTCCTACACTAGTTAGCTAACTCCTACTGATCTACCAGGATCCAGCTTCAATGTGACTTTTCTGTCATGCTCTCTCAGGTTTTCCTGGTATTGGGTAATCCCTCCCTTCCTGTCTGTATATCTCTGCCTCCCTCCCACCTCTCTCTCTTATTATCTCATCATATTGAAACTGCAGATTTCCTGATTCATGTTCTTAACACCCAACATGATGTCTGGAAGGATGGAGGAGAAGCAAAGAAAGAATACTTCTATATATGGGAAAAGTCATGGAGGACTTTCCTCTGAAGATTTAGGAACTGTCAGTGTTCTGTAGAGAAACAGAACCGATAGGATGTGTGTGTGTGTGTGTGTGTGTGTGCGTGCGCGTGTGCGTGCGTGCGTGCATATATATGTATAAAGGGAGAGATTTATTTTAAGGAATTGGCTTATGCCACTGCGAGAGCTGGCAAGTCTGAAATCTGCAAGACAGGCTGGAAACTCAGGGGAGAGTGGATGTTGCAGTCTCAAGTCTCAGAGTGATCTAATAGCAGAATTTCTTCTTCCTTAGGGAGATCTCAGTCCTTTCCTTTAATGCCTTCACCTCATTGGAGAGGCCCACGTGCATTATGGAAGGTAATCTGCTCTACTCATAGTCTGTTGGTTTAACTGTTCGGTTCAGTTCAGTCGCTCAGTTGTGTCTGACTCTTTGCGACCCCATGAATCGCAGCACGCCAGGCCTCCCTGTCCATCACCAACTCCTGGAGTTCACTCAGACTCACGTTCATCCAGTCCGTGATGCCATCCAGCCATTTCATCCTCAGTCGTCCCATTCTCCTCCTGCCCCCAATCCCTCCCAGCATCAGAGTCTTTTCCAGTGAGTCAACTCTTCGCATGAGGTGGCCAGAGTACTGGAGTTTCAGCTTCAGCATCATTCCCTCCAAAGAAATCCCTGGGCTGATGTTGTATCTAAAAAATATCTTCACTGTAATGTCTACATTGGTGTTTGACCAGCAACTGGGGCACCAGGGCCTAGCCAACTTGACACCAAAAAATTAACCATCCCAGGAACCATGAAGATAAGTGAGTTTATTTAATCAATTTATGTTCAAATGTTACTACTTAGATGACCTCTGCCAGGAATGCTACATTAATTATTGAGCATTGTAGCAGGTCATTAGGAAGCCAGAAAAAAAAAAGAAAGAAACAATTGATTATGATAAATGAGAGAGAAGGTCCTATAGAAAACAATTAGAAATATAATCAGATCTATTTAGCAACTTCAAATTCATTACTACTGTGTGCATGGTTAAAGAAAGTTCAGTCTCACAGAAGATTTGCTATGTAAAGAAATTAAGCTGAGCTTATGTGAACCAAGATCTCTGGGAGCAAAACAAGAATGCACACATCAGCAATATTCACTTAAGGTTAAAAGATTTTTGACTATTATTAATCAAGAATTTAAATATCCCAAAGATACAATATTTCTTTCTTCAGGACAGGATGTCCAATTCATAGCCCAGATGAAAACTATATAAAAAGGAGAAAGGCAGGAAGTGGTCCCTAGTATACACTGATCTGAACTAATGGTTGCAGTGTGCAACACTGTAAATTCAACTTCTCTTGCTGTTTGTGCACTAAAGGTACTCAGCTGGCCCCAAAGAATTAATGCAACTTCTAAAAGTAGGCCAACTAATTTATAGGCAATAGCTTTCATACCAGGAAAACTGGATCAATAAGTAATGTATATTTATGCCCAAGAAACCTAGCAGTGCTTTTCTCACTGAAAAGTGAGCAGGAATGAAGTCAATCAGAAAGGTCTTTTTTCTGAGAGTGGAACAAGCCCAGGAAACACCTCTTTCTGAGCAAAGAGGTGTATGAAGCGGCATCCAAGGAGGCGAACAGGAGAGAAGAACACGTGGCAGAAGTCTGGCGGACCTTTCTTAGCCCGGCAAACGGAGGCTAAGCTCTTGGGTCAAAATCAAGGCCAACACTGAGAGAGAAAAACCAATCTTCTCTGGCATATCAGTTACTTCATCCCCTCTTTGATTCATTCATCCCCAGTCCTCCATTTATGCAACTGTATGATGCTGGGAAAGATTGAGGGGGGGAGGAGAAGGGGCCGACAGAGGATGAGATGGTTGGATGGTGTCACCGACTTGATGGACAGGAGTTTGGGTGGACTCCAGGAGTTGCTGATGGACAGGGAGGCCTGGCCTGCTGCAGTTCATGGGGTTGCAAAGAGTCGCACACGACTGAGCGACTAAACTGTGAACTGAGTGTGGTTTATGAAGAACTGCATAAACCATGTGGAGTTTAGAACTCCATTAGCCTGGGACGCAAGTCCATGGTTGGTAGGGGCAGGAATGGGGCTGGGTCCACCTCTAGATGACTCATGTGACGGGGATCTCTGTGGAGCTAAAAAGAGCTCTGCATCTTGATTGTGGTGTTGGTTGCACGAATCTGTGCGTGGGATAGAATTGCATAGGAGTCTCTACACACAGACACGCAGTAAGCTGTGAGAACAGGACCTTGTCTGCCCTGTTCTATAGTAACCTTGCATCGTTCTTCATGAAGAATTACACAAACTACGTGCAGTTTATGAAGAACTAGCTAACTACTACCCGAGGCCCCCACGGATGGAGGCTTTTCTCCTGCCCAGCCTGTCTGGGGCTGCCTGTGCACAATTGCCACTCGCGGTGCCCGGGGCTCCTCAGCCGTCTCTCCTAAGGCCTGGGCATGTGCTCACAGAACCTGAATGCCTCTGAAGGTCTTTCTAACCAACGGGCCCGGGAGGTGTCTGATGAATGCGCCAGCCTCCCTACCCTTCCAGCGCACTGAGACCTAGTGTGATCCCAGTACTGACCTGCCCATTGCTGGTCATTGCTTTTATTGACTTTTCTTTCTCCTCTGTCTCTCTTCCTGCCCGCTCCTTCCCAGGATTGCCTAGGCCTGTGATTACTTTCCTAGTAACCAGATATTCTTCCATTTAGGGAGTAAACCAAGCTAAGGCGGCAGGGAACAAGGCAAATAAGGGCCTGTTCTCATACATCTTACCAGTTGACTGTGTGTAGAAACTTCTATGCAATTTTATCCCACACATAGATTCGTGTAACCAACACCACAATGGAGATGCAGAGCTCTTTTAGTTCCACAAAGGTCCCCATCATATGACTCATCTAGAGTTGGGCCCACCCTCCTTCCTGCCCCTTACCAACCACTGATCTGTTTTCCATCTCTATAGTCATTTTAAGAATGGTACAAGGGACTTCCCTGGTGGTCCAGTGGTTGAGAATCTACCTTGCAATGCAGGGGACTCAGGTTTGATCCCTGGTCAGGGAACTAAGATCCCAAATGCTGTGGGACAACTAAGCCCGTGAGCTGAAACTACTGAGCCCACACATCACAACCCGAGAGTCCATGTGCTGTAAGATCCCACACAGCTAAGACCTGATGCAGCCAAGAAAATTAATTAATTTAAAAAAAAGAGTGGTATACAAGTACAATCATCTAACATGCAACCATTCGAGACTGGCATCACTTACTAAGCACAATGAGCTTTTCATTCATTCAAATTGTTTGCAGATCAATAATTTGTTCCTTTTTATTGCTCAGTAGTATTCCATTATATCTGGAGAAAGAAATGGCAACGCACTCCAATATTCAGTTCAGTTCAGTCGCTCAGTCGTGTCCGACTCTTTGCGACCCCATGAATCACAGCACGCCAGGCCTCCCTGTTCATCACCATCTCCCGGAGTTCACTCAGACTCACATTCATCGAGTCAGGGATGCCATCCAGCCATCTCATCCTCTGTCATCCCCTTCTCCTCCTGCCCCCAATCCCTCTCAGCATCAGAGTCTTTTCCAATGAGTCAACTCTTCGCATGAGGTGGCCAAAGTACTTGAGTTTCAGCTTTAGCATCATTCCTTCCAAAGAAATCCCAGGGTTGATCTCCTTCAGAATGGACTGGTTGGATCTCCTTGCAGTCCAAGGGACTCTCAAGAGTCTTCTCCAACACCACAGTTCAAACGCATCAATTCTTCGGCACTCAGCCTTTTTCACAGTCCAACTCTCACATCCATACATGACCACAGGAAAAACCATAGCCTTGACTAGACAGACCTTTGTTGGCAAAGTAATGTCTCTGCTTTTGAATATACTATCTAGGTTGGTCATAACTTTTGTTCCAAGGAGTAAGCGTCTTTTAATTTCATGGCTGCAGTCACCATCTGCAGTGATTTTGGAGCCCCCCCCAAAATAAAGTCTGACACTGTTTCCACTGTTTCCCCATCTATTTCCCATGAAGTGATGGGACCAGATGCCATGATCTTCATTTTCTGAATGTTGAGCTTTAAGCCAACTTTTTCACTCTCCTCTTTCACTTTCATCAAGAGACTTTTTAGTGCTGCTTCACTTTCTGCCATAAGGGTGGTGTCATCTGCATATCTGAGGTTATTGATATTTCTCCCGGCAATCTTGATTCCAGCTTGTGATTCTTCCAGACCAGCGTTTCTCATCATGTACTCTGCATAGAAGTTAAATAAGCAGGGTGACAATATACAGCCTTGATGCACTCCTTTTCCTATTTGGAACCAGTCTGTTGTTTCATGTCCAGTTCTAACTGTTGCTTCCTGACCTGCATACAGATTTCTCAAGAGGCAGGTCAGGTGATCTGGTATTCCCATCTCTTTCAGAATTTTCCACAGTTTATTGTGATCTACACAGTCAAAGGCTTTGGCATAGTCAATAAAGCAGAAATAGATGTTTTTCTGGAACTCTCTTGCTTTTTCCATGATCCAGAGGATGTTGGCAATTTGATCTCTGGTTCCTCTGCCTTTTCTAAAACCAGCTTGAACATCAGGGAGTTCACGGTTCACGTATTGCTGAAGCCTGGCTTGGAGAATTTTGAGCATTACTTTACTAGCATGTGAGATGAGTGCAATTGTGCGGTAGTTCGAGCATTCTTTGGCATTGCCTTTCTTTGGAATTGGAATGAAAACTGACCTTTTTTTCTTACCCAGTAAATGGACAGAGGAGCCTGGCAGGCTGTACAGTCCATGGGGTCACAGAATCAGACACGACTGAGCACACCCACAGTATATTCCATTATATGAAGAAACCAGAGTTTGTTAACCATTTGTTTATTCACTTGTTTACAATTTTGACATTGAAAATAAAGGTGTTTTGAACATTCATATACATAAGTTTGTGTGAATGTTATGCTTTTGTTTCTTGGGATAAGGGCCCAGGGATGTGACTACTGGGCTGTGTGGCAGGTGCATGCTTCATTTATAATAAACTGCAAAATTATTTTCCAGAGTGGCTGTGACGTTTTACATTCTCACCAGTAGTTTATGAATAATGCAGTTTCTCTGCATACTTTCCAATATTTGGTATTTTCACCGTTTAAAATAATGTCACACATTCTGATAGATGTGCAATATCTCATGGTGACTTTAATTTGCATTTCCTTTACAGTTAATGATGTTGAACAGCTTTTCCTGTGTTTATTAACCATTCATATTTCATCTTTGATAAAAAGTCTCTTTGTGCCTTTTACCTATTTTCTAATTGGATCTGTTATTTTGCAGTTAAGATATGAGAATTCTTTATATATTCTAGATAAAATTCCTTCAGATATGTGGTTTGCAACTATTTTTCTCTGATCTGAAGACTGTCTTTTCATCTTAAGAGAGCCTTTCACAGAGCAAATGTTTTAATTTTTGAGAAAGTCCAGTTTATCGTTTTTTCTTTTATGCTCTTCTTATTGATTTTTAAGGGCTCATATATTAGAGAAATTCATCTTACGAGTGTCAGGTATGCTAGAAGTACTTAAAAATTTTTTATATTAGTTTATTCAGGGTACCTTGTTCCATGTCCAAGTTTCTATTTGTGTAGCCTAATTCTCCATCATTTTAATTAGTGTTTTGTCCTATGGTTTTCCTAAATTCTCTGCTTCTTTTTAAATTTGTTACTCTTTTGGCTTCTCTCATATACTCTCTGATTTTGTTCAGCTGCCTGAAAATGTTAAGTATCTACAAAAAATTCTGAATTATTCACATTTTAATACACTAACTATTTCTTATCCCTCTGTAGATTTTTTTCAACTGATCTCAAGTTTTCTTACATCTTCAGTGATCATCTCCAGCTTTGACTTATATTTCTGAATCCAGACCACCCTTCCACCATCTCAAACTCCAGTGTCCCCAGAGGAAATCATTATTTTCCCCACGTTGGTTAAGGACACTTCCATCATCCTAGGCTGGAAACTGCAGCATTGCATTAACCTTCCTCCTTTCTATAGCACAGGCCAGTCGTCACCAATTCCTGCTGATTTTGTTTTGTAGGACCCTTTAGGTCTTCGTTTCCCTCTTTCAGACTGTTGTGCGCATGTGTGTTCAGTTGCTCAGTTGTGTCCAACTCCTAGTGACCCCACGAACTGTAGCCCACCAGGCTCCTCTGTTCATGGGATTATCCCCCTGAGAACACTGAACTGGTTTTCCATTTCCTCCTCTAGGGGATCTTCCCGATCCAGGGAGCGAAGCTGTGTCTCTTACATCTCTTGCCTTGGCAGGCAGATTGTTTACCACTGTACCTATAGTTACCACGAATTCGAGAAGGAATACATGCCTCCTAGATGGTATTTTCCATAGCTTCTCTCTTTCAGTCCATTCTGTACATTGTCATCAGTGCTGTCTTCCTGTTACAGAGTCCAAATATATCATGCTCCTGCTCAAAATTCTGCAATAAAAGGGAGAGATACAAAGATATATTGTCACCCTGCTTATTTAAATTATATGCAGAGTACATCATGAGAAACGCTGGGCTGGAAGAAACACAAGCTGGAATCAAGATTGCCGGGAGAAATAGCAATAACCTCAGATATGCAGATGACACCACCCTTATGGCAGAAAGTGAAGAGGAACTAAAAAGCCTCTTGATGAGGGTGAAAGAGGAGAGTGAAAAAGTTGGTTTAAAGCTCAACATTCAGAAAACGAAGATCATGGCATCTGGTCCCATCACTTCATGGGAAATAGATGGGGAAACAGTGGAAACAGTGTCAGACTTTATTTTGGGGGGCTCCAAAATCACTGCAGATGGTGACTGCAGCCATGAAATTAAAAGATGCTTACTCCTTGGAAGCAAAGTTATGACCAACCTAGATAGCATATTCAAAAGCAGAGACATTACTTTGCCAACAAAAGTCCGTCTAGTCAAGGCTATGGTTTTTCCTGTGGTCATGTGTGGATGTGAGAGTTGGACTGTGAAGAAAGCTGAGTGCTGAAGAATTGATGCTTTTGAACTGTGGTGTTGGAGAAGACTCTTGAGAGTCCCTTGGACTGCAAGGAGATCCAACCAGTCCATCCTAAAGGAGATCAGCCCTGGGTGTTCTTTGGAAGGAATGATGCTGAAACTGAAACTCCAGTATTTTGGCCACCTCATGCAAAGAGTTGACTCATTGGAAAAGACTGTGATGCTGGGAGGGATTGGGGGCAGGAGAAAAAGGGGACGACAGAGGATGAGATGGCTGGATGGCATCACTGACCCGGTGGATGTGAGTCTGAGTGAACTCCGGGTGTTGGTGATGGACAGGGAGGCCTGGCGTGCTGCGATTCATGGGGCTGCAAAGAGTCGGACACGACTGAGCAACTGAACTGACTGACTGAACTGACAAAGATATAATATTAAGGATGGAAAATTATATATAATTACAGTGGGAAATATGGGGAAACAGTGGAAACAGTGTCAGACTTTATTTTTTGGGGGCTCCAAAATCACTGCAGATGGTGATTGCAGCCATGAAATTAAAAGACGCTTACTCCTTGGAAGGAAAGTTATGACCAACCTAGATATCATATTGAAAAGCAGAGACATTACTTTGCCAACAAAAGTCCGTCTAGTCAAGGCTATGGTTTTTCCAGCAGTCATGTATGGATGTGAGAGTTGGACTGTATAGAAAGCTGAGTGCTGAAGAATTGATGCTTTTGAACTGTGGTCTTGGAGAAGACTCTTGAGAGTCCCTTGGACTGCAAGGAGATCCAACCAGTCTATCCTAAAGGAGGGATTGGGGGCAGGAGGAAAAGGGGACAACAGAGGATGAGATGGCTGGATGGCATCACCGACTCGATGAACATGAGTTTGAGTGAACTCTGAGAGTTGGTGGTGGACAGGGACGCTTGGCGTGCTGCAGTCTATGGGGCTGCAAAGAGTCGGACATGACTGAGCAACTGAACTGAACTGAACAGGTAAGTGAGACTCTAAAACTTTTATAGAAGAATATTATATGCAACTATATGACAATGAATTTGAAAATGTAGGAGTAACAGTTTTCCTATAAGAATATAAATTATCAAAATTTAATATAAAACTTGAATAGGCCAATAATCATGAAAGGGAAGCCGAAGATTTACCACTTGAAAAGGCAACAGACCTAGATTATTATAGGGAGAGGCGGGGGTTGGGGGGGAAGCCCTAAGGAACACACACGCTAATGAATTTGTCGCCCACTGTAAAAGAAAGTGTGCAAAATCAGTGGCAAACAGGCTGATTTAATAGAACAGAGGTTGGGCCAAGCAAAGCACGGGAGTTAAATCGGTCAGGTTACTCTGTTTCTTTCAAATTATTTACATATATATAATTATTTATATTCTCCCCCACAAATTGAAACAGATTTTTTGTGTTCTGTATTATTTTTGTGCTCTGGAAACCTCAAGATGGCAGCGTTTTACTTTGAAAGAAGGTGTTCGGTGTTTTTCTATTCATAAGAGCACCCAGGAGTCATGCTGTCGCTAGCAGGAGGGGAAGGAGGCAAGGTGGTAGATGTGTTTCAGAATATTCTGACCTCTCACACTCTCCCCTAATTTACTATCCACTGTAAACTGACAGTTCAGGTAAGTAGTTTCTCTACAGTCATTGTAGAAACAGGTATTTTATTCTAGCTCCATTTGTACTGTTCTAGCTAAATAGCTGACTTCTCTGTTCCTAACACACCACTTGTGCAGAAACTATTTTTATTTTTCATCTTGGAATTAGGCAGCAGAGAGGAATATTATAATAGTGCATTAGTGTCGGTCTTTGCTCGAGCTACTGAAACGCCCTTCCTCTTGTCTCTCTGAGTCTCTTTTCCAAACTTCACATCTTGTCCCTCGCCTGTTCCCGACTACCCAATGGCTTCCCACTGCAACCCAAGGAAACCATCTCCTTACCGTGACCCGCATGCTCTGCAGGGTCAGGTCCCAGTTCTCGGTTCCTCTGTGTCGTATTTGAGATTCCACATAAAAGCGATCTCATAAGGTGCTTGCCTTTCTGACCTACTTCCTGTGCTATGAGAACCTCCAGTGGTATTCATGTTGCTGCAAGTGTTATTATTTCATTCTTTTTCATACCATTGCATATGCATCTTCTTTATCCATTCGTCTGTCAATGTTTCATGCCTTGGATATTGTGAATAGTGTTGCTGTGAACATAGGGAGGCATGTATCTTTTTGAATTGTAGTTTTGTCCAGATAAATGACTAGGAGTGGGATTACTGGACCATATGCTAATTGTATTTTTAGTTTTCTGAGGAACTGCCACACTGTTCTCCACTGTGGCTGCACCAACTCACATTCCCAACAGTGTGGGAGCATTCCCTTTTCTGTGGAATTCATTCTTAAATGAAGTTAATTTTTATGAGAAATTATGCGAGTTACCAAAGAGAACTTTTCACCTATGTCAAAAGAGTATCTGCGTAACTAATCATGGTGATATTTTATCTGCAAAATAATTCTAAGGCATACAATATTTAGGCTGTAAAAAAAAAGTAAATAATTAAGATGTAAATTCAATTATGGTTGTCTCCATTACAGTTCTTTTTAAGGGAATAGAAATATCCTGTGTCCTCGGTTTATAAATGAAATTATATCTGGAGGCAAGCAGGTGGAAGGAGAGAAGTTGTGAAAAGTTCTCAGTAGATAAAAAGCAATTCATTAAACATTACTCCTAGTTATATGCATAATATTTGATTCAATTTTGCAACTACATAGAATAGCAAAATAAAAATATAATACAATGTTTAAATTTTTTTCTATATTGAAAAGTAGTAAGATAAATCCTAAACCTTTTTTTAGTAATAAAAATAATTTTAAGTTAAAATATATTATTGAATATCTTCTTCTTTGAAGTAGAATTAGGAATTAAAAGAAGTAGGACATGTTTTTTCATAGTAACTTACTGAGTGTCCTCTCTATCCTTTTTCTAAATGCTCATTAGCTTGATTCTTATTATTTTAATAATAATTTTAATTTGATCATTTTGTTCACATTAGATGACTAATGGTAATAGCTATACCCATTAAGTGTTTTACCATGTGATGGGCAGTACACCGGGACTTGCCAGGTGGCGCTGGTGGTGAAGAGCCTGTCTGCCAGTGCAAGACATGCTAGAGACCTGGGTTCAATCCCCGGGTCGGGAAGATCCCCTGGAAAGGGGAATGCCTACCCACTCCATTATTCTTGCCTGGAGAATCCCATGGACAGAGGAGCCTGGCAGGCTGCCTTGTACCAGGTGGCAAAGAGTCAGACATGACTGAAGTGACTTAGCATGCATGCAAGCAAGCAGTTGTAGCTAGCATATTCAAATTACTTAATTAATACTCATGGGTTAGCCCTGGAACCCAGTCACCATTTATAATACATCTTCAATGGAAAAATAGATTCCAACTTTAAAGGCATTGACTTAGAAATGAAAATTTTAATACAATGTATTTATAAGAAGAGAACTCTCTGAATTGGGTGACTGCAACTTCTAATGAATGGAAATCTATGCAGCATGAAAAACTTGAGTTAAATCAGAATAACCTTTGTGTACAGGAAAATGTAGAAACTCTTTCATGTTTTATTTCCAAATAGAATTCTTGGCATTCGAAGGTATTACTGCTACAATATTGCTTTCTGCATATTTGCAAAGCCACAAAGTCTGGTGAATGCATGACTTGCAGTTACTTTCACAAGAAGAATCATCCGTGTGAATTCAGTCTGTTGACTATGGTGTGGCAAAGTACTTTAGTAGCAATGCCTCTCTACCCTCTACGCTAAAAGTTGCCTTTGCCCAAATAGCTGCCCATCTCAGGTTGGCACAGCTGGCTGGTATTCTGCTGCGGCTCTGTGTACACATCTGCATAGCTTTGATTCAGGGAAGCCTTGTTGACGTTCTTTGGCTCACTCTTGCCTTAACTCGCCAGAGGATAGTTCACTGTAGGAAAGTCATTTTGATGGAGACTCCCACAGCTCCTCAAAATGTTATAGTAAGATGGCAACTTATTCTTCTGGCATGCCAGGCTGAATATAAGGGACATCTGTGGTTTATTCTGTTCAGCGTTTGTTTCCCTATACTGAGGTAAAACCATTCTCTTGGGGGAAGCACACTCTTCCATTGATGCAGCCTGTGAGTCAGCTGGGGCTGAACCTTCTTTTAAAGCCAGTGGTTGGTCCATGACAGATGAGAGCATTACATGCCTTGGCCAGAGAGACTGTTTCAGAGACAGACATGTGACTCAAGCATGCCAGTCAGAGCCATAAACATCAGTTTAGAACTTTCTGTTAGAATCACTGGGAAAGAGAAGCGCTCATTGTTTTCTGGGAATGCTAAACCTAGACCTTCTAATACTCATTTTGCTACCCCTTGAAGTCAGTCTGAGGATGAAAGCAACATGGGGTGTGAGCCAACTGGGAGGCAGAGAACATACAAACTACATTGTTTGGTCTAGCTTCAGCTGAAGCCAGTGGTGAACCCTTAAAACTCCATTAGCTTAAGTGAGTTAAGTTGGTTTCTGCCCTTTGCAATGAAAAGAATCCTGAATAACACAATGGGAGTGACCACAAACTGAATCTCATGAGCAGTTGTATGGCTGTATTTGCCTTTGTAAGGAAGTACTGTTACACTGAGGACTTCAGCTAATAAGGAGGAGCCCACAAAATTAAGGCTTCCGTGGTGGCTCAGCTGGTAAAGAATCCACCTGCAACTCGGGAGACCCGGCTTTGATCCCTGGGTTGGGAAGATCCGCTGGAGAAGGGAATGGCTACCCACTCCAGTATTCTAGCCTGGAGAATTCCATGGGCTGTATAGTTCATGGAGTTGCAAAGAGTCAGACATGACTGAGCAACTTTCACTTTCTTTCCACAAAATCAGCTGTTGCCATGTTCCTGAAGATCAGCAACTGTATTGCAGGTTCCTGGTGCTGTGTTTTGGAATTCGTCTTTACTGTCCCTTATTCTTTTTGTAAAACTGGCATGGCAGAGAGCTATAACCAGCTGGTGCTGATAATCACCACAGGTGCTATATCATCTTGTCAACTCCATAATTTTGAAACAAATCTTAGTATTTGGTTGAAAAGTACAGCAGTTAATAAAAAGAAGAGTTCCCGTGTGATGAATAGTTTTTTGAATTTAGGTTTTGCTCCCCAGATCATGGTCAGTTTACTAACTTCCCACCCACAGTTACTTCCTTCCTGTTTAAAAGAGGAATAATATTAATCTTGCCTGGAAGTGCAAGTCGCTCAGTCGTGTCCGACTCTTTGCAATCCCATGGATTATGCAGTTCATGGAATTCTCCAGGCTAGAATACTGGAGTGAGTTGCCTTTCCCTTCACCTTGGGAACTTCCCAATCCAGGGATCGAATCCAGGTCTCCCTCATTGTAGGCGGATTCTTTACCAGCTGAGCCACCAGGGAAGCCCAAGAATACTGGAGTGGGTAGCCTATCCCTTCTACAGTGGATCTTCCTGATCCAGGAACAGAACTGGGGTCTCTTGCATTGTAGGCAGATTCTTTACCAGCTGAGCCACCAGGGAAACCCTAATCTTGCATAATAGGGCTTAAAAAAAATCAAATGGGTTAATGTAGGTCATAAGCTTGTAACAGTGCTTGGGTATAAGAAGTACTCAAAATGCTTTAATACTAGGCATCATAACCAATGGCCCAAGAATAGGTCCTTGGATTCTCACATCATGATATCATCCTTATTGTTTTTTTAAAATATTTATTGATTTATTTGGCTATCCCGTGTCTTAGCTGAAGGGCGCAGGATCTTTGATCTTCCTTGCAGCGTGCAGTATCTTTCTAGCTGGAAACTCTTAGTTCTGCCTGTATGATCTAATTCCCTGACCAGGGACTGAACCCAGGCCCCCCATACTGGAAGCAAGGAGTCTTAGCCACTGGACCAGCAGGGAAGCCCCTTCTTATTTTTTTCTTCAGCCCCATTTGGACACGGTCTGACAGCTCAAGGTGCAGACAAAAGGCTCTAGGCTAGACCTTAGCGTTTTTGGTTTCTTGTAGGTTAACGGTTAATATACAAAAGCAACAAAGTATGACTGCTGCATCAGGACTTTATTCAGCCTGGAAGAAATTTCCATTTTTATGTGTTCACTTAGAACACTTTGTATGATATGAAATCAATGAGAAGAGAACTCTGTTGGCAAGAACTCTCCCTAGTAAAAAAAAAAAAAAAAAAAAAAGACATTTTCACATATGCCTTTAAACACTGTTACTTAAAATTTTTTTATTTCCTGGCAAAGATAGGATTACAGCATTACAAGGAAGACATTGTAGTTCAATAGGTACAATAGCCTTCGTTTAGCTCCCTTGAAGCAAATGTTATAGATGTCTAGTGTGAGCACAACCACATGTTGTAATGGGAAATTAAGTACAGGATGTAACATCTGAAATTGGTCAGAAAATCAGAGAAAGTTAGGCTATTTGGGCACATTTTTAAACCATTTTCTTTTGGCTTCTATTGTACAATATGAGCTCCTATTACAGAAACAAAATTATTAGAAAGTGAAAATACAGCAGTAAGATGATTTAGTGAGGACTTTTTTTTTTTTTTTTTTACTGAGGTAATTGATTTTAGTTTCAAGTAAACAATTACCACATCTCTCAATTTCTGGCTATTTTTAATACTTTTTCCGCCTCCTCTTTATTGTCAGACTGTCAGCTCTCAAATACTACAATGGTAAGAATGCCCGAGTCTAGAAGCTCCCCCTTTTAATTTCTTGCTTCTAATCTGCAATGAAGAGAGGATTTAGATTTTCTCTAAAGCAAGAGTGAACAGCCTCTAAGTGAGCGTCAATTTTGTCATGGAGAATTGAATAATCTTAGGGTATGGGTTTGTGTTTCTCCCCCCTCTGGATATGCAAACGTTCCTTGTTGCTTTCTTTTATGTTTTCTCAACCATGTCCAGATGAGGACATGACCTTTGGTTAAGTGCTTTTATAACTAATTTAAAATTTCAGGGACTTTTTATATAGCTAAGCTCTGCACTTATGCATAATCTATTTTCCCTTGCTTACTACCTTGTTCATGACCTTTCAGTGAGGGTGTTCGATGTCAAGAGGGACCAATCCATAGTCTATATTTTGTAGTAGCTGTTCTTCTAAATTGACCCCTCTTCTTTCTGTAGCCCATCCAAGACAATCATTGGCCTTATCGTTGTTTCCTGAAATGGCCTTGCTCGTTCTTGCATTTATGCAATATTTAAATAGTTGCTTTGAGTTAAGGCACATTTTCCTACCTGTCTCAACCCTCTCATGTTTCCAAAGTCACCTCACAGTCTAGTGTTTCCAGACTCTAACTCTGGCCCACCTGAATCACTCCCCATTCAAACTGTCTATAACTGTACGGTCCTTCCCAAGCGTTGGAGAGCTGATCAAATACTGTTACTTATTGTTCTGTGTTTGGGAGAATGCAAGCTTATTATCACTATGTTATTATCTGCTCTGAGCAATTGCATGCTCCTTATTCAGTATAGAGAAGAAAAGAATATTATTAATGTCCCTTTTTATATTATTCCCATCATCTTGTCTTGTGTCTGGGAGAAAAGAAATGACATTATTCAGTCAGGGATGATGGAGTAACACAAGAAGGCTAGAGATCTGAGCAGAACTGTTGGCCTTTCTTTGTACACATCGTTGCTTCTCCTGGCTCAAGCCTTCTTTGTTTAAAGGGGTTGATGTTGTCATGCTACATCACAGTGGGTAGGAAAAGTGATTCCTCTGTCTTCCACATACACCTGTGCGGGGATTTAATGGAAACTTGGCCTCGGAGATCTAGTTGTGTACACAAAAGCTGAGCAACAAGGGCCATCTGTAGACAGAAGGTGATTTCAGGGCATTTTTTTTTTTTTTTAGTTTTTTATTTTTTAAATTTTAAAATCTTTAATTCTTACATGCATTCCCAAACATGAACCCCCCTCCCACCTCCCTCCCCATAACATCTTTCTGGGTCATCCCCATGCACCAGCCCCAAGCATGCTGCATCCTGTGTCAGACATAGACTGGCGATTCAATTCACATGATAGTATACATGTTAGAATACCATTCTCCCAAATCATCCCACCCTCTCCCTCTCCCTCTGAGTCCAAAAGTCCGTTATACACATCTGTGTCTCTTTCCCTGTCTTGCATACAGGGTCGTCATTGTCAGGGCATTTTTTTTTTTTCAGATAGAGGATTTCTTATTTCAAGCATATGGTCCAGATATGTGACTAATAGAGCTCTCTAATTGTGAACATCTCATTTTTCCAACTACTAAAAAAACATTTTTTTAATAATTCTATGTTTTATCAAAGGAAATATTTTCCAATATGTTTTTCTGTTATGAAACCACTTTAATGGAAAATCTGCTCTATTTATTTTTGTACATTCCAGGTTATTCTACTCTTGTTCTGATCACTTGTCAATGAGTCACAGAAATCCCTTGGGTTTTCCTGACCCAAATTCCAAATGTTCTTTTTTAAAAAAATCTCATAAAACGGTAAACACTTATTAGAGATAAATAGAATCTTTCTTGGAAATAAAATTTATATCATTAATTGGGTAAGCCATCAGAGTCCCTGCTTAATTATTTATGGAACCCAGGGAAAGACTCAAAGTTATCCAGGGTGTCTGATTACAACATGATGCTAATTACATAAGGTCAGAAGAGCCTCATTTCAGCCCAAGTGGTTTTATGCTGCTGAAATTTCTGTTCTAAATATGTACAGTGTTTTTTTTTTTTTTTTTTTTTAGTGTAGACAGTGATCTCAGTGAGTTGCCTGCTCTGTAAGGAAGAAAACTGAGTGGCAACCTCACCATTGTGAGTGGAGTTCCAAAGTGAGGAGCTCACATTTCTGTGGATGCAGGGTCCATGTCAAACCAGAGTCATTTATTTCTAAATCATGTCAGAAATGAAATATCCATATGATGCTGTGTTTATGTTGTAACTTCCTACTCTCCGGAGTCATCACTTCCTACTCTACTTGTTCAAGTGTCCGTTTATTCTTTGGCTATTGAGGATCATGTTTCAACAACCATGAAGTAGGCCAAGCTTCTCATAACATTAACTTTCACTGCGGTCACACATTAGTGAAGGCTCTCTCATGGAAAATCTGTATGCCTTGTTAAGAATAGGATCCAACTGCAAAGCTTCTTCTTTAAATAATTTGTGTCTTTTTTTCGTCTGCACCGTACAGCATGTGGAACTCCCCTGACCAGGGGTTGAATCTGTGTCCCCTCTGCAGTGCAAATGTGGAGTCTTAACTACTGGACCACCAGGAAGTCCTCAGGTGCCTTTTTGATAGTAATTATTGCATTAAAATTTTCAAACCAATTTTTCAATAAGTAATACATGCACATAGAGTTTTTAAAATTACATACAGTAAAAAATAAGCCTCCTTCTTACTCATCTTTAGGGAAACCACTGATACGAATATGTTTTTTATCCTGCTAGAGATATCCTGCGCTTATACACACACATGAAAAAATCCACCCACTTTTATATACACATGGCTGCATAATATATTACATCTTTACACTTTGCCTTTTCTTACACCAGTATATCTTGGAGATCTCTACATTCAGCTATTTTATCGGCTTTTATAGTGATATGGCCCTCCATCACAATTCTTGAATATGCAAAGGACTGACCTTTTAAAATATATTTAAAATAAAAAGATGGCAATCAGCACACACGATGGCTTATTTTCCTATTTTAGTTTAGAATATCTTTGTACAAGAAACTCAGTGTAACATGTTTGTGCAAATGACATGGAAATAGAATGTGGTTTCCAGTACTGGCACTTTTAGTGAAGTGACTTTGCATTTGTTATTTAAACTCTGAGTCTTTTCATTTATCAAATGAGGCAGTATATCTCAAAGGATTGCTGGGAAGATGAACTAAGCTCGTGAGAATGACACACTTTAGCTCGTTGTGTGGCACACAGCGCTGTGCACAGAACGCTAACATCTGTATTTCTCTGTACATCTATGCCTGTGTCTATGTTTACATCTATACATGTCATGTCTACAAGAAGGCCCATATCGTCACCGTATGGAACTGAAATTAAGATGACTACCTCGGAAATCACCCATGCCTCTATCCTTTTTCTGTTTTCTATTTTTCTTCATAGCAGTTATTGACATGAATGACATAGCACGTGGCATTATATTACATGTGTGTGTGTGCACCCCGTCACTCAGCTGTGTCCGACTCTTTGTGACCCCATGGATTGTAGCCTGCCAGGCTCCTTTGTCCATGCAATTTCCCAGGCTAGAACACTGGAGTGGGTAACCATTTCCTCCTCCACAGGATCTTCCTGACCCAGGGGTCAAACACCTGTCTCTTGCGGCTTGGGGATTCTTTACCTCTGTGCTATTAGGAAGCCCTTATATTAATATATTTACCTACCATCTATTTGTTTCCACTAGAATATAAGCTCCAAGAGAAAAAAGTCATTCTTGTCTATCTTATTTACCACTTCATCCTACAATGTCTAGAATTGTGCTTGAAATGTTGAATGAATACATTTTATAGATATTTGTTGAATATTTATATTAAGTCATACATTGCATTTGACTCCTATAATTAAAGTGTACTTTGAATATTTAGTTTGAATCTTATTAAATATAGTACATGCTATGTGATAGTATCTTAGAAAAAGAGCAATATGAGTGCATGGTATGCATTATCAGAGCTTCTGGTCAGATAAAATAATTAGTATTTCTAGACTCAGACTGCAGCAGGTGAAGGGCATCTGAGTGATCACGGATCAGGCTCCTCAATTCATGAGTAAAGAGAGTTTAGCCTGAGGGGTAGAGCTGGAATTAAAAAATGGGATCTCTTGACTTGGGTACTTTCTACCAGAGTAATTTGCCTCTCGAACACCTATTCTGTGTTCAACTCTCTACAAATCACTGTGGGAATCTAGAGGTACACATCAAGACTTCAGGGACCTTATTTGAAAAGATGAACTATTGGAGAATACCAGGAGATAACACAGTTCTAAGGACCACAATATGCAGTAAGATAACTCAGAGAGTCAAGGAAAGTCACATCGTGACTGATTTTCTCCAGTCAGGCTGTGAAAAGTGACTTAACTTGGAAGGGAAGTTTGGGAGAAATGTTACAGAGGAGCAAAACATGTGGAAATGAGCACGAGTGTATGAATCAGACAGAAGGGGAGCAGGTGACACATGGCAGAAACACGTGGTGGGAAGGCGGGGAGAGATACCGCTGGACAGGGGTGTGGAGAGAGGCAGGCGCAAGGCCCTCCTAACACTCATTTCTGCGATGTGAGAGTTAAGGCTCTTTATTTTAATGGTGAAGGAGCTGGGAAGAAATGGAAGGATTTAAAGAGGAAACTGAGGTGTTGAAAGGGGTACTTCAGGCCAGCAGTGGAGGTGATGATGTGCTGAAATGTTTAGGTGGGATTTAGGGCAGCCAGAGCTGTTGGGAGGGAGATATCGTTTTCCTCTTGAACACGTTTGGGGCTTGCAGCCCTCACTTGCCAATCACGAGACTGGGTGCTGTTAGCTTCTCTTCATCACGGTCATGTGTCTTCTTCCTCACACCGCACTCCCTCGAATAACTCTGGCAAAGTCTTCTCTGAACTTGCCAAGCTGTGGACTATACTTTCTCCTTTGTATAGTTGGGCATTTAATCTCAGTTACTATTTGTTGTAGTTGTTTAGTAGCTAAGTTGTGTCCAACCCTTTTGTGACCCTATGAACTGTAGTCCGCCAGGCTCCTCTGTCCATGGGATTATCCAGGCAAGAATACTGGAGTGGGTTGCCATTCCCTTTCCAAGGGATCTTCCCAACCCAGGGTTGAACCTGCGTCTCCTGTGTTGGCAGGCGGGTTCTTCACCATGGATCCACCTGGGAACCCTGGTTACTATTTATCACATGCTCAATGGGATATTTACCAGTTTTACTCTGAACTTTTTTAGTTTGTATAGGGTCTGACTCATGATTTAATACAGTACCTGACACCAGGCTGGGCTTTGTAAAACTTCATTGAATTGTTGCATACTTCCCCACCCGAAGTCCTTCCATTCAGTCACCTGCACCATGGCTTATCCTTGAACCACACTGGATCCCACTGAAATATTAAACCCCTGCACATCCTATCATTTTGTTCTCATAGTGCCTTACTCCATAGTATCCTGCCTGTTAATCCATCCATCGTCTCTCAGGTTATCAGCCTTGTCCTGGCTTCACCTCCTTCCTTCTGGCAAAGATCTGTGACATATAAGCACCATTCACTCTGGTCCCTTCTTTCCACTGTAGCCTCCATGCAGAAGAGCCACTCAGTCAGGCTGCTATGGGACTTTCACAGATTTGTGAGCTAGTCTTCCATGTTACCTGGAACTGGTCCTAATTCTCCTAAGTAGCTGTCTTTCTCTATCACTTTGGCAACCATTTCAAGCCTTTATATCTTTCAACCTACCGTGACTCTCAAGAAAGGATCTCATCTCCTGCTTCACGGAGAAATTAGAACCAGTCAGGCAGAAGCCTCTTCAATTTCCCCCGAGATACTGAGTGGTTCAGCTGTGTCTGTGTGGAGATAATTGCTCCACCCCTGCTTGTCGTTTTCACATTTCTGCTCTATGTGAAATAGCACCTCTTACCACTGGTGTCTCAGTGTCCAGCCTGCTCCATCCGTCACCCCCTTGGAGGCAAAGTTTGAGTTTTTTCTGTCTTTAGCATATCACCCACAGTAGAAACTCAATAAATGTTTAATGTTAAAAAATGTATATATGTGATGGATGAAACTAGGAACACTATTGATGGGGGCATTTATTGAGAAGCAAAACATACTACTGAGGTAAAGTCACTCAGTCGTGTCCAACTCTTTGCGACCCTGTGGACTGCAGCCCACCAGGCTCCTCCGTCCATGGGATTCTCCAGGCAAGAATACTGGAGTGGGCTGCCATTTCCTTCTCCAGGGGATCTTCCCGACCCAGGGATCAAACCCAGGTCTCCTGCATTGCAAGCAGATGCTTTAACCTCTGAGCTGCCAAAACACTATTAGAAGAGGATAATTTTAATTTTTCACTCTTGGCAGCTTTCTGGGAAGGATAGATGGGACCAGATATTTCTGAATAAGAAAAGATTTGGGTTCAAAGAGAACACGGGAAAATATGGAGAGGAAGCAGGTCAGAGTCAGGGAGAACGAGAAGCCTTGAAGCAAGGCCAGGCCCTCAAGGTTTGTTTTGTTCCATGCGACCTGGTCACGGTCTGCTTTGCATGAGGGCTGAAGGACAGAACTACAAACAGTAATATTGGAAGGCACAACACATATTACCAGTTCAATTCTGGTGAAGCTGAAATGCTGGAGAGACACAGTTTTAATAATAAAATTGGTAAAATCTTATGGAATACTTGGGGGAGAAGGAACGCTTACCTGAATTATGAATTATTCACGCTTCAGCGGAGAACAATGAGGCAGAACCTTGGCTTTTATTACTGCTCCTGATATGAAGTGATTAGCTTTAATTTTAGATGATTGCACATGCTTATGTAACACCAAATTCTATTTGGATATTAACTTTTCCGTTTTGACCATTCCAATTTGAAACGATTTACTTGAGGTTGTGGAATTGTTTCTTCCTAATGAATGCATTAGAATTGAATATTAAGATATATAGAAGACTTCTCCCCAGTTCTCAGAGTTAATCAAATAAAGTAATTTTTGCCTCTGATGCAGAACCAGAGACAAATGGATCTTTGAATTGAAATTAGATTAAACCGACACAGTCATCTGAAGAACAGAAATATATATACCCTTTGCTACCATTTATTACCAGAGAACATTCTTATTTTCTGCTGTTGATTGTAGAAGCGCTGGCTGTGGTGTGTGCTAAGTCACTTCAGTTGTGTCTGACTCTTTGTGACCCCATGGACTGTAGCCCACCAGGCTTCTCTGTCGATGGGGGTCTCCAAGGCAAGAATACTGGAGTGGGTTGCCATGCCCTTCTCCAGGAGATCTTCCCAACCCAGGGATTGAACTGAAGTCTCTTAGGTGTCCTGCACTGGCAGGTGAGTTCTTTCCCACTAGCGCTATCCGGGAAGCCCTGGCTGTGCCATGACTGAGGTCACAAGTTGAGTTTCTAAGTTAGCAAGGTCGTTCAGCTGTTTCCCCACAACCAAGAGTATTGGTTATGTAGTGCTGAACAGAAATAATTTAATATTAGAGTTGTGCACCACAGTAATCATGAATTCAGCCGGAGATTTCCTGTTTGATTTTTGTGGATCAATAGTTACTACAGGGGTTTTTAAATCCTGAATTTGTTTGGTTATCTTGCATATTCTGCATCTCTTCAGGTTAGAGGGAGGAATAGTTGCAGATCCCTTCTAAAGCCTGTTTTCAATCTCTTGACACTCTAATGTATTAATATTTTAAAGTAGACTTATTTATATTTTTGTTAACCCAGTCCTAAAACATAGTGACTGAAGCAAAGAAAATGGCCATTCTTTTTGTGATATGATAAATTATATTGCTGTAGGGAAAGCCAAGAGAATGGCTGCAAGAATTTAAAAGACAACTGGGTAGGACCTTCCCTAGTGGTCTAATGGTTAAGATTCTAAGCTCCAAAGCAGGGAGCCTGGGTTTAATCCCTGGTCAGGGAACTGGATCCTGTATGCCACAACTAAAAGATCTCGCATAACACAACTAAGACCCTGCACAGCTAAATAAATACATACTTTTTTAAAAAAGAGGCAATGGGGTGAATTATTTTTTTTCAGTTAGCCAAAAGTTATCAATGGAACTTTAACATTAAAAATGTTGGTTTTAGTGTTAAGGAGATGATAATTTAATCTTACGAACAACACAATCTAGATTATCAGACAGTCAGAAGACACCAACCTTAAATGCCTTTAAACCCCTAGTCATCACAGACTGTGCAAACAGCCCTCAGAAAGAAATGAGTCTCCTGAAGTGTGTTTTTTTAAGAATTCTTGTGATGGCCTGAATTTGAAGAAAAGTTTTAGCTTCTCATTTTGAAATGTGGAGGGATTTAAAATATCTTAGATTTCAGAAATTTATCTTTTTTCACCTTGACGTTATACACTTTGAACTAAAAATGTAAATTTTGTTCAAATAGTAGTTGTAGAAATAATCATATCCCCAAACATATGCTGTCCATACTGGGATCATTTGTTAAGTTGTTTACCATTCCCCCCCCTAAAATAGCAGGAAACCCAGAACTTAATATTTGGAGAGAACTGTCATAACCTAATTGTATTTTTTTACTCTGAATAGAGATAAAACTGATGTAGGAAATCACAGATGTAATACTCTCCCCCAGATTATGAGGATGAAGGGTCAGCCCCAAAGACTCTGTCAAGCAATATTTCTCAATCCTTTTTGATACAGGACAAGAAACGGCCATCTGTATTTTTCAGAGACGAGACACAAGGGCCGCTTTTAGTTGCCTGCAGCCTGGTTCTAGCCACCAGTGGCAGGTCCTACTGTTTCCTGTGGTGCCTCCTCTTTGGCCATTTTCTCACTGCACAAACTGGAATGGTGTCCCCTCCTTCCTGTCTCAAGAGTTCCTGTGGTAATATCCCTCCCTCAGGCCATATGAAAAGCAATGGCTTTCCCCAGTCAAGCAGAAGGCCGGGAAGGTCTCCCACCTGCTTAGCCGCACCCAAATGAGCTGGCCCTTGTCATCACACAACCCCCACCCCCACACATTTCCCTCACCCATATTCTGAAAAATTAAGCCCATTGGAAGATGAATGACCACTAGAATACTGATTCTGAAAGGCTGGTGGCACTCTGAAGACTCAGATTAGATCAAAAGGGGAGGGGATGTTTATATGTGTGGCTGATTCGTTTTTGCTGTGCAGCAGAAACTAACACGATCTTGTAACTATACTCCAATAAAAATTAATTTAAAAAGAAAAAATGAAGGTAATTTAAAAAATAAAGCTATTTTTGTGAACATGGGGGAAAAAAAAACATATTGGGTCAGATCATTCTGTGGCTCTTCCCTTTATCTTTAACACTTTCCTCCTTCACCTTCTCACATCTCACTGAAATTGAGCAACTCTTCTCCTGGAAAAAGCAAACCAGGAAAATATCAGAAAGCACTGTATTTTTCTGAAGCTTTAAGAACTCACTGTGAGTTCAAGTTGAGGTTTTAGAGGGAAGATGTAAAAACTAGAGTGGAGGAATGTGATTGTGATAAACACACACACTGTTCAGTGGGTTTTAGCTAAAACTTACTTTTTTGAAAAATATCCTTGGTTTTTATTCCCAGAGAGAAATCCTTCTTGCCTAGCTAGAAGAGTTTTGATACTGACAGCAACTCCGCAACCTGTGAGGTCAGCAAGCACACCCAGGGCTGACAAGGGGTGCACAGCTGTGGCGTCTTAGATGTCTCCCAAGCAGAGGCACTGGGAGGGTCGGTCAAGCCAAGAAGAGCAGCCTCACTATCAGAACTACTTTGGGAGAAATAGCACTTTAATGATGTCTCATAATGTAGCAAGTCTAAAATACTACATTCTCTCCATACTCTGAGCAAAAAAAAATCTCAGTTTTGAATTTGCATGGCATAGAAAATAAAACCACAGGAAGAGGCAACACTTATGGTTTATACAGGGCAGAGTCGGTTTGTGATGGACACAATCCGCTAGGTCATTCATTTTATAAACATATATTGGCATCGAGAATTATTTGCCAAGCATTGTTAATTAACAAATAATTAAGACATTATTCCTCTCAAAGAAGGATTCCGATGAAGAAAGATGGACATGTCATTAAATAATTAATTTACTACACAAAAAATTTAAATTACAAAAAATAAAAGATCTCAGAAGAGATTTGAAAATACAAGCAGCCATTACCAGAGAAGAAATATGAAAAGTTGTCAAAAAGCAACCCCTCAAGTATCATCAGATCCAGATGTTCTCACAGGAGAATTCTACTTAGCTCCTAAAAGACAGATAATTCCAGTGCTATGTAAATTGTTACAGAACATATGAAACAAATTAAGCTTTCAAATTCTTTTCATAAAATGACAAAATAGAAATAGCAGAACCCAAATATGACAACAAAAAACCAAAAAGGAATAAAAAGTAAATGACAGATCAGTCTTTCTTATGAATATCCATGTAATAAATCTAAATAAGACATTAACAAACAAGACTCAGCAGCACATTAAAGAGATAATAAACCATGGCCAAGTGACATTTTATCTAGAAGTGCACAAATAATTCAACATCAGAAAAAGCTATTAACATAACTTATCATATTAATAAACCAAAATGGAAAATCACATGATCATCTTTGCACATGCTGAAAATGTACTTAATAATGCTCAACATTTATTCTTCATAAGGAATCTATAAATAAAGCAGGAAACAGTAGCTATGCTTTCTTATGTTAAAGATGAATCCACCCTCAAATAAATAAGATTGTACTGGAAATGGCCCTTACAGTGATGAGCAAGATAATATGTCATGGCTAACTCACATTGTTCCAGAAGTTCTGGTTAACACCATTAGACAAGACCAAGAAACAAAATGAATATACATTAGTAAAAGAAGGTGTAAGTATTATTATTTTTAGATGATAAAATTATATACATGAATAAAATAAGAATCAACTAAAACACTATGTAAACCCTGAGAAAATTCAGTAAGGCATCAGAGTACAAAATTATATAGAAATACATAATCTTCGTAGATACAAAGAACAGGCAACACTGAGAAATCCAACTACTGGTAGAGGCTCAGCATTTCCAGTAATGCCACTGAGATTTTTAGTATGTGAATATGCCTTAGAAGTTAGTTACCCAAGGCCATTATTGTTCTTTTGTAGGTAATCAGAATTTCTCTCTGGTAGCTGTCAGGATTTTCTCTGTAATTTTGATACTTGTAGCCTCACTGTGATGTGGTTAGATGTGCACTGGTTTTGCCCTCATTTTGGCATGTCCTTTTTATCTTCGACCTCATGTCTCCTTACAGCTGGAGAATCTAAGTCGTTTTTTAATTACATGTTGCCTCTTCCCATTCTGTCCCTCTGCTCCTGAAACTTCAATTGGCTATCTGTTATACCTGAACTTTCTAGCCTCCATGTCTCAATATCTCACTCATGTCTTCTGTCTTTTTATCTTGTTTTGGAATTCTCAGTGTGTTCTCTAGGTTTCCCAGTTCAATACCTCATTTTTGGCTGTATTTAGGCCACTGTTCAACTTGTGCTTTGAGGCTTAACATTTTTTAAATTGAGCTTATTTATAAATGTAAATTTTAAGTGGAATTTTAATATACTTGAGGTGGAGAAGGAATATCAAACTATCATACTGACCAGAAGTCTAGAAACAGTTTTTTATATGAATAATTATTCATGATTGCATTAATTTATGTTTAACGTTTTCCTATTTTTCACTACTGAGCTTGTTTCAAATCTCTGCTAATGTAAATAATTTTGAAGTGAATATCTTTATGCACAAGCGATTTTGTTTCATTTTAGATTATTTTCTTAGAAAGGATTGAATCAAAAGTATTCCTGGCTTTAATGCTCTCAATATTTATTGTCAAAATAGTCTTTAAAAGAAGGAGCCAGTAAAAAGACAGCCTGGATCAAAGTGACAGACTCTGTCACGTAAGCAGCACTGGTTATTTTAATTTCATTTAATTTTTTGCTGACTTAAAGAATGAAGGCAATATCTTCATTTAAGAATTTGCATTTCTTGGATTACTGGTAGGGACATAAGGATTGAACATTTCTTCAAGTTTGTTTACTGGCTGTATTTACTCTTCGAGGATTGTCTCTGTGCATTTTGCACTTCATTTATTAGGATCTTGGGCTTCCCTAGTGGCTGAGATGGTAAAGCATCTGCCTGCAATGTGGGAGACGCGGGTTCGATCCCTATGTTGGGAAGATCCCCTGGAGAAGGAAATGACAACCCACTCCAGTACTCTTGCCTGGAAAATCCCATGGACGGAAGGGCCTGGTAGGCTACAGTCCATGGGGTTGCAAAGAGTCAGACATGACTGAGCGACTTCATTTTCACTTATGATTTGATTAATCTATAAACTGTCACGAATGCATCTATTTTCCTTGAAATAAAATCCCTTGTTTGTTTTATTCATCTAAGTTTTGGCCACACCCTGAGGCATGTGGGATCTCAGTTCCCCAACCAGGGATCGAATCCACATCCCCAGCATCCCCCTCTTTTCAAAAAAGATTGTTAAATTTTTAGCCCTTAGCTGTGGCACACGAGGTCTTCGTTGTGTCACGCAGGATCTTTTGTGGAAGTGTGCAGACTCTGCGGTTGTGCCGTGTGGTCTTACTTGCTCCATGACCTCTGGGGTCTTAGTTCCCCAACCAGGGATCGGATCCATATCGTCTGCACTGCGAGGTGGAGTCTTAAGCACTGGACCACCAAAGAAGTCCTGAAAGACAGAGTCTTAGCCACTGGACCTCAAGTGAGGCTTGTTCATTTTAGTCAGCTTAATTCTGAGAGTGCATGTTCTTCATGGAATTATATTAGGAACCAAAGTTCTGATTTCAGCTCCACGTGATTCAAAATGGCCTGTAATGCGGCCCCTCCAAGGACTGAGGGTTGCAGTGGTGATGGCCCCTTGATAAAGCTGCAGTGCTACCGGGTGGGACAAGTAGGGGCTGTCCAAGTGGAAGAACCACGGCCAATATAGTACAAAGTTACTACAAGATCAGCACACAAATTCAAGCTGGCTTCAACAGCTCATGTCTAAAGTATATTCACATACTCAAGAGAAATTCCCAAAGGAATTATTAGACATGCTGAATTAGCTGCTAACAGTGAGGTTTCAAAATGTGAACCGTGGAAATGTGTATACACTGTGGCTGAGTCATTGTCCCTTTTCAAGTAATACGGGCTGAACTATGAAATATGCAGTTAGTCTACTTCTAAGAGTGACTGCATAGACTCAGAGATTTGGGAGATATATTCAAGCAGGTGTTATGAAATTTGTGACTATAAGCTTGCCATTTGCAACCACATGGATGGGCCTTGAGGGTACTATGCTAAGTGAAATAAGTCACTCATACATGGAAATATGACAAGCAAACAAAACAAAATTAGGAAAAAGATACAGAGAACAGATCGGTTGTTACCAGCAGGGAAAGGGGCCCTTGGGAGGAAAGTCTGAATGGTAAAGGGGGTTACCTGTATGGCGATGAATGGAGACTAGATTTTGATGGTGAGTGTATATATATATACCCTTCTCTAGTGTGTACAGAAGTCAGATTCTGTTATACATATGAAACATAATGTCATAAGCCAAAGGTACCTCAGGAAAATAAAATTGTAAATATATGGCTCAGACAGTAAAGCGACTGTCTAGAATGCGGGAGATTCGAGTTCAATCCCTGGGTTGGGAAGATCCCCTGGAGAAGGAAATGGCAATCCACTCCAGTACTATTGCCTGGAGAATCCCATGGACAGAGGAGCCTGGTAGGCTATAGAACATGGGGTCGCAAAGAGTCGGACATGACTGAGCGACTTCACTTCACTTCACTTCACTTCATATAGTCTTAGAGATTAAACGGGGGATGTAATCAGGAAAACATAGATATGTAATAATCAGTATTATTCAACTTGCAGCTAACTGGCCCCAGAAGAGCCAAACCTGAATCAATGCCAAATGAGTGAAACTGAACTGGCCGTGGCCAACATGGCTGATACAGGCAGTTAATCCAAAAGGGGAAGAGTGCGCTCCCTGACTGAAGATGAAAACTGCATCTTTAAATGTAGGTTCCACTAGATCCTCTGCAGATGGCAAGCCACTCTACTATTCTTGCCTGGGAAATCCCATGGACAGAGGAGCCTGACAGGCTACAGTCCGTGGGGTCGCAGAAGAGTTGAACATGGCTGAGCATCTAAACTGCCCATCACCCTCTCCCAATTCCAGTAGAACCGCTTAGACTTAGCCTCCAGGGCAGGTTTGTTTGTTTGTTTGTTTTTTAACTGTAAATGTAAATCCAATTGTCTGTGGGGTTTCTAGCCTTTCTGCCTTGAGCACGGTAACCCAGATCTCATCTTTTGCTACTAGACCTGAGTCTATGCTGTCTGGAGGTCCCTCTCTCTGCCTGGAAACCCCTAGTGACCTTCTCTATACCCTACTCAGCCCCCTTATCTGATTTCATGGACAATGGTAATCAAAAGAAACCAGAGCCCCGTCCCCAGGCCTTTTCTTTCTGAAAGCTAACTGGAGCGATGAATTTCATTTCAGACTTCCTACACAGAGCTATAGGATTTATTTTCCACTACTTGGCTTCCACATCTCAATAAAAGCAGCTACACTAACCATGGTAATCAGCTCTTTTCACTAGCAATAAAGCACAAGTGCCACAGGTTTGAGTTCATTTTTAACAGAAGCACCATTTAAAAACCTTCAGAACGTCAATGCCTGGAGCTCTGTGGTATAATGGCCTCCCCTTTCAGATCAACATTAGACCCAGATGGTATTTCCAAGTGGAAAGGCTGCTAGGCCAGAAAAAGTGACCTTTGGCTGAGTGAGTACTTGTTACTTGGTCAGCTTCAGGGCTGCCTGCCATTAGGAAGAACCACCAAGTAATAAACTATTACAGCCTGCATTTATCTAGCCCCTACAGGGCACTTTCTGGGGAGGAAAGGAAAGCAATTGATTTTCTCTATTGGACAGTCATCATCTCATACTTAGGTCATCTAATTGCCCAGTATCACTTATGTTCAATTCTCAGGTACCTTATATAACAAGGGGGGGTAGGGGTTTTTTTTTGGACAGATTTTAAAAGCCTAGAGCTTTTGTATGGCATAAACTAATACCTAGAGCTGTAGACAGGTGAGGTACAGAGAAAAGGAACCCAGAAAGAGGTTTTCTTGTTTTCTTGTCCTAAAAGATCTCATTTGAACCAAGCTATGAAAGGAATGTCTAAATGCTCGCCCCGTCCACTGAACCATTTTTATTCTGATGAATTAAGAATCATCTTGAATTCTGGAAATTTCTTTGGGAAATTTTTATTTTTTAAAAGCAAATTCACTCAATCTCTCCAAATCTTGGTTTTTATATCTGAAAAACAGAAAGTCCTTTTTGCCTCTGCAATTGTCTAATATTAGGATGTAGATATGCACACACACCCCCAGCTGGAAGTTTCAGCATACTATAGCCACAGGTGAAGGGCTTGATAGCAAGTTGTTCAGAATGGTCCAAACAGATTCAACTGTAGGGTTTACTGACCTAAAGCCTTCAAGGCAAACTTTTCAATAATGGAACATATTATGTAGTCTCTAACAATTTATATATATAGCTCCTATGCCTTGGAATAACAATTCTTATGGCAGTACCCAGCACATCTAAAATCATGCATATTATGCTTTAACACGACCATGAATATACTCGAGGCAAAGATGCTGAGTTGGTCATTTAAAAAAAGTTACACTAGCCTGCATTTCAGAGAAGGCAATGGCACCCCACTCTGGTACTCTTGCCTGGCAAATTCCATGGACCTGGTAGGCTGCAGTCCATGGGGTTGCTAAGAGTCGGACATGACTGAGCTACTTCCCTTTCACTTTTCACTTTCATGCATTGGAGAAGGAAATGGCAACCCACTCCAGTGTTCTTGCCTGGAGAATCCCAGGGATGGGGGAGCCTGGTGGGCTGCCATCTACGGGGTCACACAGAGTCGGACACAACTGAAGCAACTTAGCAGCAGCAGCAGGCTACATTTGCTAGAAAATTTGCCTAACAGCATGTCTTGACTGCCTGGTTAATGTCTTAGCTCTGGTCAATTGCAGTTGTCTGTGCCACTTTTACCATTGATGGCGCAGTACACAGCACAGTGATTTGCCCTGGAGAGTGGGTTCTGCCAGTTATTTAGCTATGAGATAACTGCAAGTTACTGAACTCTCCAAGGGTCTTTCCTCATTTGTAAAATGGGTAAAATAATACTTCCTAGCTCACAGGTTGTTGACGGGATTAAATAAGGTAATATGTTTAAAATGCTTGGCTCAGTGCCCATCTCATGATAAATGATTGATAAATAGTATATTACTGTAATATAAGTCCTTTAAAAGACTTTTGAATGGCCTCTCATACTTACCACCACCACCCCTGCCCCGTCCTACAGGGAGTGGGAGCTCGGCTCCTTTCGCTGGCAGTCCTGCCTCAGGGTAGTCTTTCACTGATAACCCGGGGTTATCAGCATCGGGGTTTACTCTCCAGGGCAGAACTCTCTTCTCTGGCTTGCATTTACCACCTCTGATCTGCAGACTAGTGTGCAGAGGGCCATAAAGGCAGCCAGAGTGGGACAGGGCAAGATCCTGCTGTGCTGATGGCCCATCCCTTCCCGTTACACCCCTTCTAGGGAATGGTGACCTGCTTCATCTCTCTGGCCAAGGAGAAGCCTGGCACAGCTCATTTTGTCCTTCCTGTGAAAGAAAAGGTCAAACACTGCGAGGCAAGGCCAGGAACTGAGAGACAGCCAGGGCCTTGAGAGGAAAAGGTCTGTTTTGCTGATGCACTATTGTATGCTGGGCACTGTTGTCAAGGTCTGGGGGGTGTAAGGAAAATACACATTGTTCTTGCTGTCGGAAAACTGAAGAGATTGATGTGGAGGAAAAAGTACAAGAAATGATAGACCTAGGGCCTGACCTAATCAAGAAAGCTCCCCCTGAGGAAGTGACATTTGAAATGAAATCTGAAGGCTCAAGAAAATATAGCCTGCTAAAAGGATGACATACAAGCAGGGCAGCAGATGCTGGAATCCTGGGGCAGGAGAGAGAATACTGCTTTTCCGTCCAGAGAAAGGTCTTTGTGAATGGAGTGCAGAGAACAAAGGTGAGAATGTGCAAGACGAGCCTGGAGAGGCTGGCGGGCCCAGACCTTGCGGGGCCTCTTCCGTGCATGCGTGCGCATTAAGTCCCATAAGCTGGTTCCGCTTCTTTGTGACCCCACGGACTGTAGCCCACCAGTCTCCTCTGTCCATGGGATTCTCCAGGCAAGAACACTGGAGTGGGTTGCCATGCCCTCCTCCAGGGGACCTTCCCGACTCAGGGATCGAACCCGCATCTCCTGCGTTGCAGGCAGATTCTTTACCTCTGAGCCACTGAAGAAGCCCACAGGGCATCTCCGGCCAAGCTAATTATTGTAGTCCTCATCCTGAGAGCACTGGGAAGTCACTAGATGGCTCTAATCTAGGGAGAAATTGACACACTTGCAGTTTTACACGCTACAGGGTAGAGTATAATGGGAGTGAGTACTGAAGGCCAGAGGAGCTACTGCAGGAGTCCCTACAGTTATTCTGGCTGGGGGTGGTCATCCTCGGGGATTTGATGCACTGGATGTGGTGGGCACGCTTGCTCCTTGGAAGAACCCAGACAGCATATTAAGAAGCAGAGACATTACTTCGCCAACAAAGGTCCCTCTAGTTAAGGCTATGGTTTTTCCAGTAGTCATGTACAGATGTGAGAGTTGGACTATAAAGAAAGCTGAGCACTGAAGAATTGATGCTTTTGAACTGTGGTGTTGGAGAAGACTTTTGAGAGTCCCTTGGACTGCTAGGAGAGCCAACCAGTCCATCCTAAAGGAGATCAGCCCTGGGTGTTCATTGGAAGGAATGAAGCTGAAGCTGAAGCTGAAACTCCAATACTTTGGCCACCTGATGCAAAGAGCTGACTCTTTAGAAAAGACACTGATGCTGAGAAAGATTGAAGGCCAGAGGAGAAGGGGATGACAGAGGACGAGATGGTTGGATGGCCTCACTGACTTGATGGACATGAGTTTGGGTGGACTCCGGGAGATGGTGATGGACAGGGAGGCCTGGTGTGCTGCAGTCCATAGGGTTACAAACAGTTGGATACAGCTGAGCGACTGAACTGAACTGAAGGTTTGGCAGCCTGCACAGTGGAGAAGAGAGACAGGGGCGGAGGCTGTAGGGTGGAGTTGTTCACAGGGTGAGCAGGCCTCAGCCTCTCTCTTGGTTCCCCTTTGCACTCCCACCTCCCCATGGAACCTGCTTACCCTGAGTTTCTGCCAGAAAGACCAGAATTCCCCTCATTGCCACACCATCCTCGGAGTTGTCCTGTCTTTGCTTTGTTTAATCTGTGAACAAGGTGGCCTCCTTTTTATCTTCCAGAGATTTCTCAAAACATACTGCTGCTGCTGCTAAGTAGCTTCAGTTGTGTCTGACTCTGTGTGACCCCAGAGACGGCAGCCCACCAGGCTCCCCTGTCCCTGGGATTCTCCAGGCAAGAACACTGGAGTGGGTTGCCATTTCCTTCTCCAGTGTATGAAAGTGAAAAGTGAAAGTGAAGTCGCTCAGTCGTGTCCGGCTCTTAGCGATCCCATGGACTGCAGCCTACCAGGGAGCCCACCAGGCTCCCCTGTCCCTGGGATTTTCCAGGCAAGAGTACTGGAGTGGGCTGCTGTTGCCTTCTCCATTCTCAAAATATAATATGGGCTTGTTTTTTTACTGCCACATTACTGGGGTCTAGGAAGAAAAGAGGAAATAAGTGTATGTTATAAATTTGCTGCTTGAACCACAAATTCCAATTTGTATCTTCAAATGTATAATAAATATATCATAAGTGAATAGTGAAGTTGTTCAGTTGTGTCCGACTCTTTCAGACCCCAGGGACTGTAGCCCACCAGGCTCCTCCGTCCATGGGATGCTCCAGGCAAGAATACTGGAGTGGGTTGCCATTTCCTTCTCCAGGGGATCCTCGACCCAGGGGTCGAATCCAGGTCTCCTGCATTGTAAGCAGATGCTTTACTGTCTGAGCCACCAGGGAAATCCACAAATATATCATATTTCTGTAGAAAGTTAAGTGTCTCAGATATTTTGAATCTCTTACTAATGGACAATGGCATTTAGGTTTGGAAGTTTTGGCCCAAGATAGCATTTCTTGCACTGAAACCAAGCTGAGAAAACCGTATTGTATAACCTTCATTGGCCTAGTCTTTCAGGTGAGATTTTAAATACGGCGTTCAAATAAGTGCCTCTTTGATTTCCCTGATGGTTTAGCAGTTGAGAACCCTCCTGCCAAGGCAGGGGACACAGGCCTGATCACTGGTCTGGGAAGATTCCACATGCCTTGGGGAAACTAAGCCCAAGCACCACAACTACTGAGTCCACGTGGTCTAGCACCCATGCTCCGCAACAAGGGAAGTCACCACAACGAGCAGCCAGCACACTGCAACGAACAGTAGCCCCTGCCCCCTGCAACTAGAGAAAAGCTGAGTGCAGCAAGGAAGACCCAGCCAGAAATCAATCAATCAATCAATTAATCAATCATAAGATGCTAACTAAGCACACCAGTGTAAACACTCATCAGGCCCCGTCTCGAATACAATAGGAAACCTCACAGGAAGCAAAAGGAGAGAAGAGCATGGAAGAGGATGACGAACTCCTGAGTTGGCTGGTAGAACTTCCTATGTCAGAGGAGGGAACACGTTTTTCTGTCAACATTTAATTTCCATTTGAACATCACTGTTGAGCTTACCATCATCACTTCTTTAGGGAGATGGTGCCTCTTCCCGACTGCGATTAGCTCCAGGAATATTTTCCTCCTATCAGGTTGAGGTTGCCCTTTGCTCTGGTTTTGCTGTTCTTCAGGTCTCTTTGGTCTCAAGTCCGCTTTCCTCTTAGTTAGCCACTATTTTTAAAAGTGTTTTTCTACCTGAAATGTCATTTCTTTCATCTAAATAAATTCGGATCTCCTGAGCTCTTTCTGGTAGTTTCTTTCTAATATCGGCACCTTTTCGGGTTTATTTCTAGAATTTAAGGTTCTTTTACCATTTTATCTCCCCAATTCAATTTTCATATAATGGATAAGTCAATCTTTTATCCAAATACAAAATACCACCCTAACCATTAGGTGGTGAAACCCCTTTCATCACTTTAAAGTCACAATTGGGTGAACTTTTCTTTGACAGATGCATACCCTGTATTCAATAATGCTTATAATAGGTCTCCTGGGGTGGACTCCTAAGGCAATTTTGAGAATCATATGCCATTCACTGCCTTATATGAACTCTTTTTGTGCTTTTCAACCCATCGATTCTGCAAGTGTTACTTTATTAACTGATAAAACCCACAGCTATTCATGCAAACCCTGACCCCAATCACTCATTCATTCAACACTAATTGTGTGCCAGACACTGTGCTGGGCACTATGAAACAAGAGTGAATCAAAAGTAATACAGTAGGGGAGAAATTTCAACCATGATGTAAGTGCTATGAAAGAAAATCATGGGATCGGCTCTGATGGGAAGAGAGGTGCTCAGGGGCTTGCCCAAGATCAGAGATGCTATATACAAATACATTTATTTGTGTGCTTGCATGAAAGTGATATTTAAGAAGTATCTGGGATTTCTTTGGAAGGAATGATGCTAAAGCTTGAAACTCCAGTACTTTGGCCACCTCATGCGAAGAGTTGACTCATTGGAAAAGACTTTGATGCTGGGAGGGATTGGGGGCAGGAGAAGAAGGGGACCGAGGATGAGATGGCTGGATGGCATCACTGACTCAATGGGCGCGAGTCTGAGTGAACTCCGGGAGTTGGTGATGGACAGGGAGGCCTGGTGTGCTGGGATCTGTGGGGTCGCAAAGAGTCGGACACGACTGAGCGACTGAACTGAACTGAACTGAACTGGAACTGGAACTTAAACAGCGATAGCTTTTTTTTTTTTTTTTTCAAATGGGTTCACTAGTCATTTCAATGTCTTCCTTGGAGGAAAGCTTTCCCTGTTGGCTCAGGTGGTAAAGAATCTGCCTGCAATGCAGGAGACCTGGGTTCGATACCTGACTTGGGAAGATCTCCTGGAGAAGGGAATGGCTACCCACTCCAGCATACTTGCTGGGGAATTCTATGGACAGAGGAGCCTGGCAGGCTCCAGTTCATGGAATTGCAGAGTCAGACATGACCGAGTGACTAACACTTATACTTTTCTTTTGGAGAAATGTGTATTTAGATCCTTTGCTCATTTTTAATTGGTTTAGTTGTCTTTTTATTATTAACTTGTTAAGTTCTAATAGGAATAGTTTTAATTCCAAATTACTGGGCAACATTTTAAAAAGGAACTCTTCTTCTTTTCAGAAAAGATTCCAATCTATAAATCCTAGAATGTTTTTATAAGTCTTCCAGTACTGCAAGGATTTATGGCAGGTAGTTATTCCTTGATTTGATCCCTGTAAGGTTTTCACATGAAGTCAAATGATCAATTCTAAAAAGAAGAAAATCTTACTTTAATTCAAAGCAATAGTCAAATAGCTAAAGCTTATTATTATGCCCTACAATTTTGCTGTTCCCCTATACAACAATTTCCCTTGGATTCTTAAAACTGTTTTGAAATTGTGTTTAACTATATCTATTTCCACTTTTCATTCCTTTGAACTTGGTTAGACTCATTGAGGTTTATAATTACACCATTTATACCACTCTTGGGTCATGGGCAATTTTGATTCATATCATATTAACTCACATTTGATTACTGTGACATGCATTCAAGGTTATTAATGAGAACTCATACTTGGGATTTATAAAGCATTTTCTACATACAAAGCACTCTTCAGATAGTAACTAATTATACTTTACAAAATACCTGAAAGATTGATTTATTACTAATAATATTTGTCCTGATGTCAAACTCCATGAAGCATCCACTTGACATAAATGTCTAATGTGATATAAATTAATTGAGAAGAACCTTTGTTTTTCAACTTGCAGGCAACTGTTTATCCAGATATCATATCACTAGTCTCTTGGCAGATTTTTTTTTTTCAAAAATGATACATCAAAATGTTACTAAAGCTTGATAAATTATACCTTGTCTTAGTAGGGGAACTTTTAATAAAACTCTGCCCAGTGGTATTTGATTTCAAGATAAAAGGAAGGGGAAATGATTCAATTCTTTTTTTTTTTTTTTAGTTTGAAAGGTAAATGTCTCAAGAAATGATTAACCTATTTAAAGCATATTGAATTTCAAATGGATTATTTGAATATATAACAGTGGAATAAGTTCAATGATTACTAAGGATAAAGGGAATGCTGAGGAACACAAGAATTGAGTTCTAATTGAAAGCCTGACACAAGTATTTCTGGGATGCTCAGGCAGGTCTCCTAACCTGTTATTTCCTCACACAATCATGGGACCACTCATTTCATAAAATGGTAGATAGCAGTCTGAATGGAGTCCCAATTAGCAATCATTGGTCCACACAACTCTTTTTTTTAAAAATTTGAGCTAGTTTGCAACATGCTTAAAAAGGCAGATTACATATGCAAATTCAGATCTCTAAATTCTCTTGAAAAAAATCAGGTGATCTGACAATAGTGGTCCACATCCTTGAATGACATTCATTTGGGGGTAGGTAGCTGCCCCGCCGCTGAACAGAGCCATGCCTGGCTTAGGTTGCTCATTTATGTCACTTGCCCAGCTTTTGTAGTCACTTCAGTGTGCTCCCCCCAAAGTGGGATATTTTAGGGCATTTTTTCCCCTAAAGCATCTGTAATATCTGTGGCAGAAATCCAAGATGGCCCAGGGAAATTCCACCTTTCCCTGGTGTACAATATAATCCCTGTATAATCCCCCTTCTCAAGTGTGGGCTGAACCTGTGAGTATAATGAATGACACCCTCATGGTTATGTTATGTTATATGGCAAGAGATATTATAGACACAAGGTCCCCAAACAGTTGACTGTGACTTAATCAAAAGGAGAACATCTGGGTGGGCTAACACTAGTCAGGAAAACCCTGAAAGAGTCAAGAAACAGCAGCAAATACTTTCCTGTGCATCTTAAAGAAAACAGGCATGCTGTGAATTGCCTACACACAGAGGGGTCCCCAGAAGCTGAGGTTCTCAGACCCACACCTGCAAGAAACCGAATTCTGCCCACAACCTGTACGAACGTGGGAAGAGGACCTCAAACATCAGATGAGACCCTCATCACTAGTTGACACCTTAATTTCAGCTTGGTGAATCCCTGAGCAAAGGACCCTGCTAATTCATATCCAGTATCTTGACCCAGAGAGACTGAGAAAATAAAGGTGTTTTATTTTAAGTTGTTAATTTTGTGGTAATTTTTTTAATGCAACAATAGAAAAGTAATATAGTCTCAAACTGTGCCCAAACTCAGACCAAATCTTATATTAAATACAATGTCGTATGCACAGCAAGGTGTGAACCCCAGGAGGCAAGGATCACTGTAGGCCACCTTGGAAGCTGGCATGGCTATCATAAACCATGTGTATATGTATCTGTGTATATGTGTATGTTTACTTCTGTGTATGTATATGAATCTGTGGATATAAAGGTGTATATTTTCTAGCCCTGTCTGCAGAAAGGGCCAAGAGGAAAAGACACGCTAGCAGCAATCAATGTACCTAGCATCCAGATTTTTATCTTTAATATCAGTTTCACTAAAAACAACTAAGTTTTCTCAGAGAAATAACTGATTCCAGGATTGGGGCAGGGTAGTTAGAAGATGATACGGGATCACCATGTTATTCTAGAAACTAAACAAGTACTCAAAAACATGATAGAGACATGTCACAAAGACACAGAAGCCAGTTGAAGGAATTTCCATTTGCAAATAAGTAAAATAATGTCTTAATAATGAGTTTCCCAAGTGGCTCAGTGGTAAATCACCCACCTGACAATTTAGGAGCCTCAGGAGACAAAGGTTCCATCCCGGGGTCGGGAAGATCCCTTGGAGGAGGAAATGGCAACCCACTCCAGTATTGCTGAGATAATTCTATGGACAGAGAAGCCTGGCGGGCTAATACAGTTCATGGGGTTGCAAAGAATTGGACACTACCGAGCACAAATGAGTTTTAAATCAATGGAAAAATATGTATTCATGAAATTTTACTGGTGATGGATAGACGGATGACTTCTCTTGCTTAAAGTTGAATGACTAGGCCTTTCTGGTACATGTAGAGAGAGTGCTGGATTCAGGAAGTCATCATTTACAACCGCAATGGTAAAGACTGGATTATACAAGAATCATCAATGCATGGCAGATCTAGAAGAGCAGAGCAGGATATCTGCATCGCCTTAAAGTAGCTCCCCATAGACTGCTTATTGCAGGTGAGGGACACACCCCAGAAATTAAAGAGGGGAGAAACTGGGGCAACACTTGAACCAGGTGATCAAAACTAGCATTGTCCACGTGGGAAAAATGGATGTGTGCTTCCAGATGACACATTCTAAGAAGAACTCAACATCTCTGTCCTGTGCAAACCTCCACCCAAGAATGCCAAACTTAAGTAAGAGAAAATATGGGACAAGCACAAGAGGAAGAAACTTCTAGAGGGATGTGTGTGTATGCATGCTTGATTCTTTATGACCCCATGAACTGTAGCTCGCCACCTGCCAGGCTCCTCTATCCATGAGGTTTTCCACGCAAGAATACAGGAGGGGGTTGCCGTTTCCTACTCTAGGGGATCTTCCTGACCCATGAATTTAACCCATATCTCCTGCAACTCTTGCATTAGCAGATGAGTTCTTTACCATTGTGCTACCTGGGAAGCCAGGCTCTAGAAGGGATAGCTTTCTCTAAAAATGTCAGTGTTGTGGGGTTGGGGGGAAGGGAAAGGCTATGGAAATGTATCAGATTAAAAGAGGTTAGAGTCATGACAGTTATATGCAATTATCCAAAACTAGATTCAGCCTGTTTTAGAGGAGAAAAAAGTGCTGTAGGTCAGCTGGCAAAAAGAAATACAGGCAATAAGCTTACATAAAAATATAGTGGGAAAAATTGGTCTTTTAATGCTGGCTAGAAATTGGTTTGAAAGTTAGATTCACCTCTCCTCAATGTGTGATTTCTGTGCCACGTAGAAAGCGAAATGTGATCACTACAAAATTTCCTGTCACCCCTAATAGAATGAAAGATTTACATAATTTCCCTAAGCATATATCTTACCACCGTGGGGTAATTAAGGCCATTGCTACATGTGGTCTGATTTTTTTCATCTGCTTTAATTTTAATGGTCAGTGTTGGCGCAGTCAATCAGACTGGCTGTACAGCCCTGCCATTTGATAATTAACTGCCAAAACCTGTTTTGATTATTTCCAGTGGTGGATGCCTGCTGAATGTAAAATGAGACAGGACACCACCCAGCCAGCTGGTGGTCTTGATGCCAACACTGTCTTTTCTTGTGTCCTTTCGCTTCTGTTTAGGGCCTTCTATCAAAGACATTCTTCCAAAAACATAAGTGACATTCCAGCAAATATAGAACTGAATTAGAATTTGAACCGCATTCTTTACTGGAATTTCTTAGAGTAATGGAACTAATATTGAAAGACACTGTATAATTACCTCCCACAAGTTTTACCTCTAGAGTAGTTTTTTTAGCAATTACCTTTTTTCTAACAAAGGCAACTCAGGAACACAGTCACGAAAAACTGTCACACAGCACAAAACAAGTTGCTGGAACTTTCACATAACTGTACCCTATACATTGACTGTCTTTCCTGCTGAGTCCTTAAAGCTAGATCACCCTGTGCACCCAGTTAGTCCAGTCTGCAAGAATTACTCAAAAAGACAGAAATGATTCATAGACACGTTTTAAAAAGTGTATCCTTTTATTTTGGAAACAATACATTCACTCCCGTACTCAAAATGTTCAAAAAGCACACTGTCCTTCATTCTATTTTCATTTTTCACCTGTAGTGGATCTTGGAGATACTTCCACAACAACCCATAAAAAACATTACCGTTCTTTTCTGGGGTTCAGTTCAGTCACTCAGTCAAGTCCAAATCTTTGCGACCCCATGAATCGCAGCACGCCAGGCCTCCCTGTCCATCACCAACTCCCGGAGTTCACTCAGACTCACGTCCATCGAGTCCGTGATGCCATCCAGCCTTCTCATCCTCAGTTGTCCCCTTCTCCTCCTGCCCCCAATCCCTCCCAGCATCAGAGTCTTTTCCAATGAGTCAACTCTTCGCATGAGGTGGCCAAAGTACTTGAGTTTCAGCTTTAGCATCATTCCTTCCAAAGAAATCCCAGGACTGATCTCCTTTAGGATGGACTGGTTGGATCTCCTTGCAGTCCAAGGGACTCTCAACAGTCTTCTCCAACACCACAGTTCAAAAGCATCAATTCTTCGGCACTCAGCCTTCTTCACAGTCCAACTCTCACATCCATATATGACCAAAGGAAAAACCATAGCCTTGACTAGACGGACATCTGTTGGCAAAGTAATGCCTCTGCTTTTGAATATACTATCTAGGTTGGTCATAACTTTTCTTCCAAGGAGTAAGCATTTTTTACTTTCATGGCTGAAGTCACCATCTGCAGTGATCTTGGAGCCCAAAAACATAAAGTCTGACACTGTTTCCACTGTTTTCTCACCTACTTCCCATGAAGTGATGGGACCGGATGCCATGATCTTTGTTTTCTGAATGTTGAGCTTCAAGCCAACTTTTTCACTCTCCTCTTTCACTTTCATCAAGAGGCTTTTGAGTTCCTCTTCACTTTCTGCCATAAGGGTGGTGTCATCTGCATACCTGAGGTGATTGATATTTCTCCCGACAATCTTGATTCCAGTTTGTGCTTCTTCCAGCCCAGCGTTTCTCATGATGTACTCTGCATAGAAGTTAAATAAGCAGGGTGATAACATACAGCCTTGATGTACTCCTTTTCCTATTTGGAACCAGTCTGTTGTTTCATGTCCAGTTCTAACTGTTGCTTCCTGACCTGCATACAGATTTCTCAAGAGGCAGGTCAGGTGGTCTGGTATTCCCATCTCTTTCAGAATTTTCCACAGTTTCTTGCGATCCACACAGTCAAAGGCTTTGGCATAGTCAATAAAGCAGAAATAGATGTTTTTCTGAAACTTGCTTTTCTGATGATCTAGCAGATGTTGGCAAATTGATCTCTGGTTCCTCTGCCTTTTCTAAAACCAGCTTGAACATCTGGAAGTTCATGGTTCAAGTATTGCTGAAGCCTGGCTTGGAGAATTTTAAGCATTACTTTACTAGCATGTGAGATGAGTGCAATTGTGCAGTAGTTTGAGCATTCTTTGGCATTGCCTTTCTTTGAATGAAAACTGACCTTTTTCAGTCCTGTGGCCACTGCTGAGTTTTCCCAATTTGCTGGCATATTGAGTGCAGCACTTTCACAGCATCATCTTCCAGGATTTGAAATAGCTCCACTGGAATTCCATCACCTCCACTAACTTTGTTCGTAGTGATGCTTCTAAGGCCCACCTGACTTCACATTCCAAGATGTCTGGCTCTAGGTGAGTGATCACATCATCATGATTATCTTGGTCTTAAAGATCTTTTTTGTACAGTTCTTCTGTGTATTCTTGCCACCTCTTCTTAATATCTTCTGTTTCTGTTAGGTCCATACCATTTCTGTTCTTTATCGAGCCCATCTTTGCATGAAATGTTCCCTTGGTATCTCTAATTTTCTTGAAGAGATCTCTAGTCTTTCACATTCTGTTCTTTTCCTCTATTTCTTTGCATTGATTGCTGAGGAAGGCTTTCTTATCTCTTCTTGCTATTCTTGGGAACTCTGCATTCAAATGGATATATCTTTCCTTTTCTCCTTTGCTTTTTGCTTCTCTTCTTTTCACAGCTATTTGTAAGGCCTCCTCAGACAGCCATTTTGCTTTTTGGCATTTCTTTTCCATGGGGATGGTCTTGATCCCTGTCTCCTGTACAGTGTCACGAACCTCATTCCAGAGTTCATCAGGCACTCTATCTATCAGATTTAGGCCCTTAAATCTATTTCTCACTTCCACTGTATAATCATAAGGGATTTGATTTAGGTCATACCTGAATGGTCTAGTGGTTTTCCCTACTTTCTTCAATGTAAGTCTGAATTTGGCAATAAGGAATTCATGATCTGAGCCACAGTCAGCTCCAGGTCTTGTTTTTGTTGACTGTATAGAGCTTCTCCATCTTTGGCTACAAAGAATATAGTCAATCTGATTTCAGTGTTGACCATCTGGTGATGTCCATGTGTAGAGCCTTCTCTTGTGTTGTTGGAAGAGGGTGTTTTCTATGACCAGTGCATTTTCTTGGCAAAACTCTATTAGTCTTTGCCCTGCTTCATTCCGCATTCCAAGGCCAAATTTGCCTGTTACTCCAGGTGTTTCTTGACTTCCTACTTTTGCATTCCAGTCCCCTATAATGAAAAGGACATCTTTTTTGGGTGTTAGTTCTAAAAGGTCTTGTAGGTCTTCATAGAACCATTCAACTTCAGCTTCTTCAGTGTTACTGGTTGGGGCATAGACTTGGATTACCGTGATATTGAATGGTTTGCCTTGGAAACGAACAGATATCATTCTGTTGCTTTAGAGATTGCATCCAAGTACTGCATTTCGGACTCTTTTGTTGACCATGATGGCTACTCCATTTCTTCTGAGGGATTCCTGCCCACAGTAGTAGATGTAATGGTCATCTGAGTTAAATTCACCCATTCCAGTCCATTTTAGTTCACTGATTCCTAGAATATGGACGTTCACTCTTGCCATCTCTTGTTTGATCATTTCCAATTTGCCTTGATTCACGGACCTGACATTCCAGGCTCCTATGCAATATTGCTCTTCACAGCATTGGACCTTGCTCCTATCACCAGTCACATCCACATTCTGGGGTTAAGAATATGTAATTGTATGACTGTAGCATTATTTAATCAGTCTACTACCGGTAGATATGTAGACTGTTTCCTATCTTCTGCTCTTGTGAGCAATACTGCTACAAACACCCTTGTCTACCTGTCAGTTTGGACAGATAAGAGAGTATAGCCAATTAACATTTTAATTTTTATTATTTATTTAGTGGAGTTGTTTTGGATAGTGTTGTTGTTGTTCAGTCGCTCAGTCATGTCCAACTGTTTGCAACCCAATGGACTGCAGCACGCCAGGCTTCCCTGTCCATCACTGTCTCCTGGAGTTTGCTCAGACTCATGTCCATTGAATTGGTGATGCCATCCAACCATCTCATCCTCTGCTGCCCCTTCTCTGCCTTCACTCTTTCCCAGCATTAAGGTCTTTTCCAATGAGTAGACTCTTCGCATCAGATGGCGAAATTTTTGGAGATTTAGCTTCAGCATAAATCCTTCCAATGAACATTCAGAGTTGACGTCCTTTAGGATTGACTGGTTTGATCTTCTTGCTGTCCAAGGGACTCTTAAGAGTCTTTTCCAGCAGTTTGGAAGCATCAGTTCTTCGGTGCTCAGCCTTATTTATGGTGCAACTCTCACATCCATACATGACTACCGGAAAAACCATAGTTTTGACTGTATGTATCTTTGTCGGCAAAGTGATTTCTCTGCTTTCTAATACACTGTCTAGGTTTGTCATAGCTTTTCTTCCAAGGAGCAAGTCTCTTTAAATTTCATGGCTGTGGTCACCATCTGCAGTGATTTTTGTTTTGGATAATGATATCAAAAGTTTCTTTTCACAGAAAAACAAAATTGTAAGGAATAACTTTTTTTTTCCGGCTGGACTGTATATTTTAACACCAGCTTACTCATACTCTTCTCTGATGAAGTGAAACATTCTGTAGTAAGTGCTTGAAGGGAGTCTTGAAGAATGTTCATTTTAGATGGGCTCCAGAATGACCGTTCACCCCTCTAGTCTTGGAGGAAAGATCTAGGATGTTCCACTCTACTCACATTTGCTACTAATTATTTTAGGGTCTCTGATATGTTTGGGCTTCAGGGATGTTCCACTGGGCCTGGAAAATTGCATGGACAGAGGAGCCTGGCGGGCTACAGTCCATGGGGTCTGATGCGACTGAATGACTGAGCATGCATGATGCATTTAAAATAATATAGACACTTTTCTTCTTTGAGTCAATGTTTCATTCAAATGATTATTTCCTCTGAGTACTCTAAATGTTCTAAGTGATTATCCATTGAAACCTCTCTCCAAATACAGCACTGAGAACCTGGGGCAGCAACACCCAAGCAAATGGTTTCAAAACTAAACATGCAGCATCAAAAAGACCTTTCTAAAATATCTTAATTTTAAAAGGTATTTATAAAGTTTGGCCCTAGACCATACCTGATAGCTATTAGGAATGATATCAGAACAAATCTTTTTTGAACAAATGCCATCCAGTCATAATTTCAAAACGGTGCAATTGTATGTTGTCTTCCTGTTTCACCTTCATTTTTAAGAGCAAATCTTCACATTCAACATGGATTTTAGAAACACCCAACTTTGTGTCAGGTTGGTAGCCCAGGAAAATCGCAAGTGAGGAAGATAAAAGCTCCAGAGTCAGGCAGTGCAAGTAGACTGTCTTCCAGCCTAGATTTAACCTGAGTTTGGGCTTTGGCTGAACCCCTGGGGAATAATGAAGAAAATGTACTAATTGTGTAAATTTTGCCTGATTACATAGTAAACACATCAAAGACTCCTTTCTTGTATAGCATTATTCTAAACTGTCATTATGAGGGATGTCTTTTGTATAAGACATTTATAAATGTCTTATCCTTTGTATACGGTGAATTCAAAATCAAGATGGCAGAGATTAAGAGAATAACTGGAAGCCACAACATCCCTGAGGATTTCTACTGACGAGGAAAGAGCTTCACCTGCTGTGAAAGAAGTTCACTCTCTCTTTTCGTAATAAGCAGAATGTGAAACAGTGGGAGATAGAAATCCTCCATTCAACCCCAGGACAAAAATAGCTTTATTCTCATGGTTGATATTCAAATATGTGCTCTTCATGCATGCTCTGAGGAGCTCTGAGCATCTTGCAAACTTCAGTAGGAACAGCACACACATCAGCTTTTTTGAGGCTAGTTCAGAATTCCAAAATACCCAACTCATCTCCAATGGTTAAACTGATCAAGAACTAGGACTCAGCAAAATACAAAAGCAGGCAATGCTTTTCATTTCTACCTTCCTTTTCTGTATCCTGTTCCACACTATTAACATTCATAACCCAATCCAAAGCACCGAGCTTTCCTTGATCGCACTTCTAAAACTCCTGTTCTTGTCTTCACCCTGAAGAGGCAATAGGAGCGAAGAACACCCCGAATGTGTATCTGAGTTTCTATAGTCCTGACTCCAAAAGAGGTAGATGTCAGATTAGACGTTCATCTTTACATCTCAGTGGTCTCTAAGCATCCCAGAGTATTAGCATTGTGTATTTTATATTAAACTATATAAATGACTGACAACCAGGCATGTTAATTTACCCCACACCAAGTAAGTTCAGATCCTGGAAATAGAGGTCTCCCCTCTCTTTCAGCCTTTGTGTTGGAATTGGGAGAAGAGCAGATAAAGCAAGCAAGCAGGATAACAGAGGCTGGCAGGAAGAAGGGTGAGGAGAAGAGACTATCAGAGGCTATACTGGACGATTCTACGTTTCTGCTTCTTCTAAAGAGACCAAAACAAACTGGAGGTGGCTAAACCTGTGTTATAATGGGTATATATGGCTTATATGTTGCCAGGCTAAAAATAAAATATTGGCCCAGGCTTCTCTAGCTTTGATATTTTCTTTGATCCTTTACTGACACTCGAGTTACCTTTCACTTATCAAAATTTCACCCGAAGAGCAGGCATAAAAACAGACACAGAACACTGGAAGAGAACATACAGCCCAGAAGTAACCCCTTGCAAATACAGTTAAATGATTTTTAAGCAGGGTGGCAAGATCATTCAATGAAGGAAAGGACAGTCTTATCAACAAATAGTGCTGGAAAAGCCGAATATCCATACGCAACAGGATGAAGGGCCCTTATCTTACACTACATGCAAAAATTAATTCAATAAATATTGGTTGAATAAAGATAAAAACATTGATTGAAGCTTATTTTTTCTTTTTTCTTTTTTTTTCCTTTCTCGTTTTGCTTAGTGGGAGAAAGAGAAATTGAATTCTGAATTCAGTAGAGTGTTAGAAAAAGGGACAGTCAGTAATTACTTATCATGTTGAAGTACTCAGAACTAGCAGCTGTGAGAAAAAGGTTTTTGATGACAATTGATTTAATTCTGAAACACTTTTTCTAGGATAGAAGTTCTCACTCCCGGCTAAACACTGAAATAATATGGGCCAGTTGAAAAAAATTACAGATGTCCAGGTCCTACCTGAGAACAACTGAACCAGTTCGTAGGCATCAGAGTGTTTTATTACTCCAGGTGGTTGTATGTACAGTGAAGTTTCTAGGAGCAATATGTCTCCCAGAGACAAGTTCAAACAAGTTAGAAGGCAATTATTACTACAACATGGAGAATTAGAGAAATATTAAGCTGTTATCAAAACAATTTAGAATTTATTATTGGAAAAGATATCAAGTTATCTTTTTCAGACAGTAGCTCATTTCCTTGTTTTTCTTCTTTCCCATGAGTTAATTCAAGTAATTGCCCTTATGTGCAATTCCACCCCATTTCCTGAGTCCACACCAGTGGGAGGTAGTAACAATGTTTAGAGCCCTAGGCCTGCGCTTCTGTTCAAGTTACAGCTATAGCACCCTTCCTGTTCAACACAGCCTGTACTTCAATCATTGTAGCTGATATTTAGTTCCTACTACATGCTTGGATGCTATTCTTAGCGCTTTATTATGCATTTATACTAAACTTCCCAACAATGTCATGAGTTAGGTGCTATTGTCATGCCTGCTTTCTATATAAGAAAGTTCAGACTTACAGAAGTAAAGCGAGCAAGTTGTGGACCAAGGAGACCAAGCCAAGCCTCTGCATGACCCCAACCCACTCTCTTCCCTTGCCAAGTGCAGAGCCCCTTCACCCTTTGCTGCTGAGCCATCCCCCGAATTAACTATGTGTTTATTTCTTTAGAAGTAGCCAGTTATACGAAAACATTCAGTTCAGTTCAGTCGCTCAGTCGTGTCTGACTCTTTGCAACCCCATGAATCACAGCACGCCAGGCCTCCCTGTCCATCACCAACTCCCTGAGTTCACTCAGACTCGCGTCCATTGAGTCAGTGATGCCATCCAGCCATCTCATCCTCAGTCGTCTCCTTCTCCTCCTGCCCCCAATCCCTCCCAGCATCAGAGTCTTTTCCAATGAGTCAACTCTTCGCATGAGGTGGCCAAAGTACTTGAGTTTCAGCTTTAGCATCATTCCTTCCAAAGAAATCCCAGGGTTGATCTTCAGAATGGACTGGTTGGATCTCCTTGCAGTCCAAGGGACTCTCAAGAGTCTTCTCCAACACCACAGTTCAAAAGCATCAATTCTTCAGCACTCAGCCTTCTTCACAGTCCAACTCTCACATCCATACATGACCACAGGAAAAACCATAGCTTTGACTAGACGGACCTTAGTCGGCAAAGTAATGTCTCTGCTTTTCAATATGCTATCTAGGCTGGTCATAACTTTTCTTCCAAGGAGTAAGCGTCTTTTAATTTCATGGCTGCAGTCACCATCTGCAGTGATTTTGGAGCCCCCCCCCAAAAAAAGCCTGACACTGTTTCTACTGTTTCCCCATCTATTTCCCATGAAGTGATGAGACCAGATGCCATGATCTTCGTTTTCTGAATGTTTAGCTTTAAGCCAACTTTTTCACTTTCCACTTTCACTTTCATCAAGAGGCTTTTTAGTTCCTCTTCACTTTCTGCCATAAGGATGGTGTCATCTGCATATCTGAGGTTATTGATATTTCTCCTGGCAATCTTGATTCCAGCTTGTGTTTCTTCCAGTCCAGTGTTTCTCATGATGTGCTCTGCATAGAAGTTAAATAAGCAGGGTGACAATATACAGCCTTGATGGACTCCTTTTCCTATTTGGAACCAATCTGTTGTTCCATGTCCAGTTCTAACTGTTGCTTCCTGACCTGCATACAGATTTCTCAAGAGGCAGGTCAGGTGGTCTGGTATTCCCATCTCTTGAAGAATTTTCCACAGTTTCTTGTGATCCACACAGTCAAAGGCTTTGGCATAGTCAATAAAGCAGGAATAGACGAAAACATTAATATTTACTAAATCCTCACTCTGTGTTCTGCACTGTTGCAAAGCACTTTTGCATTTGACTTTCACAATAACTCTATTTGTTAATGTTGAAGTGGGTTGCCATTCCCTTCTCCAGGGGATCTTCCCAACCCAGGGATGGAATCCAGGTATCCTATACTGGAGGCAGATTCTTTAACAACTGAGCTACCAGGGAAGCCCCCAATGTGATAATTAGTCCTATTCATTCGCAGGTAATGAAGCGATGGCACAGAGCGAGAGAAAATAAGGAGCCCGCATCACAGACAGAGGGGTGAGTCCCGAACTCAAAGCCAGGACTCTGACTCTAGCACACTGGACTCTATGCCTCTTAAGGAAAATGTTAAATGTATCTCTGTGATTTAGAAATTCTAATAAAGAGTTACAGCTTGAGGTTTTTTCTTTCTTTCAGGTAGATTTTGAAAATACAAGATTCGTGATACGGATTTATCTGTGTTTCTGCAAACATAAACAAAATCAGAGCATCTTTGGTGGCAGTTCCCATCACTGTAAAAGAATCATCTTGAAAAAAAAATGTCTTCCAAGAACTTGTCAACTTAGAGTCAGTGGTGCTCGGTGGGCCACTGTCACTGACTCCAGGTCTAATCACCTGCATCTCTTCTCAACTCAGCAGTCTTTGTCACACTGGTGGCTTGGAATCAGCCATGGTGTGCGAATTTACACGAATTTACATGGTGTGCTGTAGAAACTGGTGAATGTTACAAACCAGAATATTTTCCCTGCAAAGGGCCAGCTGCTAAACAGTTATCAGCACATTGCTGTCTATAGTTATAAAATAGGGACAAGTGTCTTAATATTTTAGTAATTTAAAATGGAAGAGAATGGAGTTATTTTAGGAAATTATTAGCATTGTGTTTCTTTTTCCCAGGCATTTTGCATTTAGGAAATTGAAAAGTAGAATTAGGCTTTTCAGATGTCATCAAAGTTAACTAAGATGCTAGCTTAGTCCGCCTCAGAGGAAGTACTGGAATGGGTTCACTCTCATTTACTTGTGTTGTGTTTTGGCCATCCTGGGACTTCTCTCGTTTCCGTGAGCAGGCTCCCCACTGCGGCGGCTTCCCTAGTCGTGAGCCTGGGCTCCAGGGCCTGTGCGCTCAGTGGTTGTGGCACTCAGGCCTCGCTGCTCCACAGATGTGAGATCTTCCCAGGCCAGGGATTGAACCGGTGTCCCCTGCACTGCAAGGAGGATCCTTAACCATTGGACCACCAAGGAAGCCCCTACCCTTACTTTTTGCAACAGACATGCTCCCTGGGCCACTGGCCAGAAGACTTGGGTAATGATTTCATCTTACAAATTCAAGCACATACCAGAACATTAATTTTCTAACTCCTCCTGCCTTTCTTTAGATTTATATAACTGCATAACAGAGCTTCAGATGTTCTGCCTCAAAAGGAATACATGTGAAACATCTGAAAAGGTCTATGGCAGACATGACTGAATCCTTGCTTTTGGAGACAAGTACTTTATATGCCTATTAGTAGTCATGTCTGAGTTTTAGAGTAATTCTCCCCCTTGCTGTTTAACAAAATGGAGCGTTTTTACCAAATTTATGTGACTTTTCAAATGTTCAGTGTATCCAGTATACACGCAGTTGCATATACACTGTGTGGGACCCATTCTTTCTGAACACCTCCCTCAGCACCACCGCCTCACCACCACCTGCCCCCTGAAGATTTAGGGCTGATCCACCTGCAGTGTCAGGGCTGGGAACTGAAGTTAAGAGCTGGAGCTGGTTACTCTGAGGAAGATACCTCACCCTGCTGACATCTGGAGAGACAATTCCACAGGAGAAAGCTGAAGTTCAAGGACATTGGGAGAAGAGTTGAGGGGGGCAGTGGGTGCTTGTAGAGCTAGGAGTTCAGAGCCAGGTTTGTAAAGTCAGGAGATAGTGAGGTAATTGTCCAGACACCAGTAAGGGCTCTTACTTCGAAGCCTAGAGGTTGATTTTACAAACGTTTCAAGCTGTGGTGAAAGCCCTGATTCAGTGTTATATTCTCCCATTAGAATGACACTTCACTGCAGGCAAGGTCTTCATCTAGCTCTTGCTTATACCTCTAGCATCTGGAACTCTGCCTGCCATATAGTGGACAATCATAAATGCTCAATATTCATAAATACTTGTGCAATAAATGAATGGACAGGTATGTGCATCATTATGTTGTGAAGTACGTGAAAAAAATTTTTAAAGAAACTCCCATCTGGTTGGGTTGTCAGTTTACTCCTTTAGAACCTTTTTACTTCAAATGTGCTAAAGGAAAAAAAAAAGGTTTTTCTTCTTGAAAATTATAACATCTTTCCCCCAAAGCATTCTATGATACATTATTTCTTCAAGATGCTATCACAAAAGGATTAAGTAATAAAATAAAGTGGAGAAATGATGAGTCAAACAGAAATGAAAAGGATTCTTTGATGCTGGAATTCTCAGAGTTCTTAACATGCTACAATCATGAAGAGTCTCCAGAGAAAGGAAAGAGCAAATGGGATTTTCCAAAATCAATTTTCCATGGAGCACTTTTATACAGAGAAACTTGGACCAAATATTTCAAGGAAAAAAATCTGGAAATTCTTGTCTAGATGTTCTGTGACCAAACTGGGTTGGTTTTGCCCAATGTGTAAGAAGCCAAAATGCTGAGATGCTGGGATTTTCAGCAGAGGGTTAATTCATAAGGCAGACAAGCAAGGAAACAGAAAATCAAATCTTAGAACCACCACCCCAAAGGCCAGAGTCTTGGGTATTTATGGGATAAAGAATAAAGCAGCATGCAGTCTGAGGCCTGAGAAGTGTGGGGAGAGCGGGGAAACGTGATTGGAAAAAGGTGTGGTAGTCACTGCCCTGAGCAGATGTAACTAAGCTATGGGCCTCTTGCGGGTACAGACACAGAGGTGTTTAGCAGGATTGGAGGGTGGAGCTTTCAGCCTTCCAACATCAAAACATCAACAAGCCACCAAGCGGACACACACAGAACAACTTGGAGGGTGAGTGGTCCTAATCAGTCTTAACCAGCTCAGCTTGAACTAGACCCAGCTGACCCCAAGTTCATGGGAAACAGCTGTGGCAAACATCTTAATATTTCAGTTACACACTGATTGGAGGACATGCAAGTCTTTTTTTTGGGCCACACCCAGAGGCATTTAGGATCTCAGTTCCCAGGCCAGAGATTGAACTGCACCTCTGGCCTTGAGAGTACAGTTTCAACCACTGGACCACCAGTCAAGTTCTCATGCAAGTCTTTTGTGGCAACAATGAAAATTTTTGTGAAGGCATGTGAAATGGGTTTGACTAATAATTACCCACAGCTTCAGTTTCTGCAATTTTACCCCATCTAAATTCAACACAAGTAAAGTCCTTTCATGATCTGAATCTCTCTTGATCTGTTCCATACTCCATCAAAATATGTGATTTTAACCCATTTTCACCAGACTCTGCCAGGGAACTGACTAGTCTGATAAATTATATTGAGGTAAAATGTTAGGCCTCTTGAGGTAAAATGAGCCTCTTGATGAAAGTGAAAGAGAAGAGTAAAAAAGTTGGCTTAAAGCCAAAGAATTGATGCTTTTGAACTGTGGTTTTGGAGGAGACTCTTGACAGTCCCTTGGACTGCAAGGAGATCCAACCAGTCCATTCTGAAGGAGATCAGTCCTGGGTGTTCATTGGAAGGACTGATGCTGAAGCTGAAATTCCAATACTTTGGCCACCTGATGCAAAGAACTGACTCACTGGAAAAGACTCTGATGCTGGGAAAGACTTAAGGCGGGAGGAGATGGGGATGACAGAGGATGAGATGGTTGGATGGCATCACCAATTCAATGGACATGAGTTTGAGTAAACTCCAGGAGTGGTGAGGGACAGGGAGGCCAGGCGTGCTGCAGTCCATTGGGTTGCAAAGAGTAGGACACAATTGAGTGACTGAACTGAACTGAAAATGTGAGGACCCAATAAGAGCTTTCTTACTTTCCCAGGCTACCTTGGCATTGAAAAGAAGTTTCAGGTAGCCCCAGGTCAAGTTAACCAATTCAGAATTTCAATGGAAGCAGAAACAGGGCTGACGATAACAGTTTGGTTTGGAAGCATAAGGTTTTTTGCTGTTTTTTTTTAAAATCTTACATTGTGGCCATGCACCCTGTAGGATCTTAGTTCTCTGACCAGGGATCAAACCCATACCTCCTGCAGTGAGTCTTAACCACTGTACCACCAGAGAAGACCCCTGGAAGCACAAGGTTTTTGATAACCCTTCAAATTAGATCCTGTACAGATCGCCTCCTCTCCCTGCACAAACAGCAAGCTGGTTTCGTCCCCTGTAGTGAAACCGATTCGGGTGGAAGTCTCTTTCTTCTGCAAAGAGGCAAATATCAGAGGCAAATATCAGTCAGACGATCAACCATCCCGATTTTTCCAAGACTAGTGGGTTTTCTGGGACATGGCCTTTCAGGTCTAAGGCCAGGAAGGTTCTAGGCAACCATGACAAGTTGGTTACCCTCACAAAGCAGTCACTTCACAAACTGAAATGACTCTCTACATCTTTAAAATGTCTGGAATCAGAAACTTCAATGTGAACCACATATAATATTTTTCATTGAATTACAAAAGTGTATTTATGAGTTTGTTTGCTTACGGTAAAGGACAAAACTTCAGGGAAAAAAAAAATCCAGTATTCTCTCTTGGTCATTTGATACTTTACTGTGCAGTTGGTGGAAGGCCAGCCTCTTCCCTCATTTTCCCACTCTCCTTTCCTTTTTGACCTTTTCACTGCTTTTTGTTTTTGCAAGAGCACTAGAAGGGGCACTGAAGCTCGGTTCTGTGGGTTGAGGCTACACCTGGTGTTCTGACCCTGCTTTTTCCTCACTCCCCAATCCCTCCAACCTTTTGAATGAAGTGCATCCAGGCATTTTATTAAATTTTACTCATTTTTCTTATGTTTTTTATTTTGTTTGCTTTCCTAGTGTTATTTTCTAATTTTCCATGAGAAATAAGAAAGATATCCAACATTTACTCTATCATGAACTGTGCTATATAGATTTTGAATACATTTATTTTATCTAATTTTCATAAAATCTTAAGGTGAAAAAATAATTTATCCCCATTTTACCAATGAGACAGGTGAAGCAACTTGCCTGAGGTTATACTTGATAGAGGCAAAGCTAGGATGCCAATCTGGGTTATCTGAGTCTGAAACCACTGTTTCTAACCCTGCTTTTAGCGGCGCTGTCTCTGTAGTTTTCCAAGGTTGGAAAGAAATCTAATGAGACTCCACCACCCTAGGCTGCCAACACCAGGTGAGATGGGCCTGCATGTTAGAAACTCTCATCAGTCAGACTGTCGGGTGTTCTCATCACACGAAGACTCATCTCTATAGGTGGGTCTCCTCTTTCCTCTCTGGCTGTCCCTTTTCAGTCTGCTTGCAGACTTTGCCTGTAACCAGTCATTAAATGACGGGATTCCTCAAATCTCATTCCTAGCCCTCTCCTCTTCATTCTTTACTCTGTCCTTAGGTTAATGTCTCACAAATTTACATCTTTAGATACTCTCTTCTGAGCTTCCAAACCATATATCCAGCTGGTTACCTGCCTTTATCCTGAATGCTGCAAAAGCCCCTCATATCAAATATACTCTGAATCAAACTAAAGGAGCTGCTCACTGTGCTCACTTGCTTGACTTGGAAAGCCTGTTGTTTTTTTTTTTTTTTCCCAGCATTCTCCATGTTAAAGCCACTATATCATCTGGTTATGCAAGCTGGAAGCCTAGGAGTAATCTTCATTATCTCCTCATCTTATCCATAACAAGCACAATTAGTGTCTCTTGGGCAGCTGATAAAATGTCCTAATTGATACACCCACATCCATTCTGGCTTTCTTACATTTGTTTTCAGTATTACAGCCAGAGAAATCTTTTTTTAAAATGTATCTGATCATGTTAGCATGACTGTTCCCTTACCTATCTCTTCAGTCTCATCTCATACTAAAATCATCCATCTATATCAGTCAGGGTTCAAGCAAAAATTACATGGTATAATCAAGCTGGATAATTTGTAAAGAGTTTAACAAAGATATGGGCAGTGTTTATGGGCTATGGGGATACTAGTAAGAGGTAAAAGGACCACCCAATGCCAGAGGGGCAAGAGTGGGAGAATTATCATAATGAGGAGATGGTAACTGATAGAAATATTATCTGGCTGGAGTTGGGGCGTTGGGTAGAGGGATGCAGATACTCCGTGACCACCTGTCAGGGAGGGTGCTGGGGAAATCAACAACCAGATGCATTCTCTTTCTCCCCTCTGTTCCCAGTGAGGGCCTCTCTCATTAGCTGCATCAACTGAAAGTCAAGGGTCCAAAAGTGACCGCTGTGACAGTGAGTCAGCCTCCAGAGGCTAGAGCAGGGCAGAGAAGTTTAGACATTGTGGGAGGGGCAAATGAAGATGGGGAGTGCTTACTAAATCAGGAAGGATTTTCAAATGTAGAAAGAGTATCAAAGCAAAATAAAGACTAACTCATATAGTCAATAGGAAGATAATCATAACCTCCAAACTTGAACTTCACTTGGAATACCGGTCTATTTGTTGTGCTGTATAGTTTCTATTACATAGACTTTTCACAGAGCTCCACTGGTGGTGACCAGTTACTCCTGCTTTACTGTCATCTCCGAAACCCCCTTTCACTAGACAGTAGGCCCCTCCTCATACTTGAGTTAACCAATTTAGTTCAGAAATGTTCTGTCACTAATCCTGGTCTAACCATTTGGGAGGCTGTCCTGCTTTTTTTGCCTTACATTTTTTAAAAAACACTCTACCAGTTGCCTCTGAAAGATTTCCCTCTCTTTTTACTCTAACAAAGGAAACGTCTGCTAGTTTTTTAATCTCTTAGGCATATATTGTTATTCTCTATTTAAAAATGCATTTATGTAAACGAAAATTATCATATGAATACATTAATCCTGAAACAAAGTGAGTTGTTTAAAGAAATTGACACACCTCTAAAAAAAAAATTCCAGCAGGTGTTTCATTAAGTATCTGTCAGCTATTTAAACTGTCAGATTCTTATGGGAGATGACGGTATGCTTGTGCTGACTGCCATATATTTAGAATATTTAGGAAAAACTTTAGAGACGTTTACTTCCAGAAATTTAGCAACTTTGATATTTTGAAAAACTCTCTGCTGTATAAAGTTAAATAAACATATTTTAAATGTGTAGATGAGCTCACAATAAAACAATGAAAATCTGCCAGTGTCAAAAATGAAGAGAGAAAACCTGATGGTGGTGATGCCTACAGGCTGCCCTGGGGCATCTCAAGTCCTGAGGAATCTGGAAGGTAGGCTGTAAACAGGACCTGAAATTAGGCATGGGACGCTTAGCAGGTGGGGTGTTGGAACTGACATCCCTGTAGAAAGCCCAGACTCTCAGAAAATCAGTATTTTTCTTTCTAGAAGAGGATGCTATATAAAGCTTTAAAATAATAAAAACGAATATTAGATATTTTGAGGGGATATAAAATAACGCTGGATTCTGGTTATGGGAGGAGGACAGGTGTGGGCGTGAATAAGGCAAACGCAGTGAAGGGCTCACATAGGTTTCTAGTACATTTGCAATGTTTTATATCTTGAGGGATGTCCAAATGAGTTTGTTATATTACTTCTTGTATTTGTGAAATATTTTAGAATGAAAAACCATAAAGAAAAAAATGAGGCTACCAAGTAGCATGAATCTGTATGTATGTGCACAGGCATGTGTGTAGGACTTCTAGAAGGATGTATTTAAATACAAAGGAAGGTAAATGGCAGAAGAATTCAGAGCATGATAACACACAATTTAAAATATGCAACACAATAATAAACCACGGGATGTAATATATAGCATAAGGAATATGATCAATAATACTGTAGTAACTTTATATGGGGACAGATGGTTTGTAGGCTTATTGTGGTGATCATTTAATAATATATGCAAATGTTAGATCACTATGTTGTATACCTGAAACTAACATAATATTGCACATCAACTTTATTTCAATTGATGATTTAAAAAAACATGCAGCATAAAATGATTGTTACTCAAAGATGCATATCCATATAATATAATTACCAAAAAAATATGACATAGATAAACACCGAATTAAGCCCAGTGATTACACTGCAGGGGAGAGTGGGGAAGTCTCCTAGGGAGGACCATACTGGGTGAATTGAATGCTGTTGGCAATATATTGTCACTTAAGCTGGTAAGGGTACATAGGTATTAGTTATGTTATTCTTCATTCCCCTTTCGTAATTTCTTAAATTTAAAATGATATACATTGGTACTGTAATCTTTTGAATCGCAGCTATTCATTCCTAAGGTCCTGAAGAGGTGCTGGTGGTCTGATAACCTTAGAAAGTGAAACTCTTCTCCCAGAATTGTATTTTTAATTTTTTTCTAATTCAGTGATGTATTTTATTAATAGTATTTATTGAATTTCTACTATGCCACAGGCCCTATTCCAGGCATTGGAGATAACATATGTGATTAAAACCAACAGAAACTATATTCTCCTGCATATCAGATTCAAACACCATCAAGAAAATTGCTAGATATTTTCTCTTATCTGCTGTTAGTGGGGTTAGTAGAGGGTGCGGAAGGTTCTCTGGGATTCAGTTCTGAAAATGCTGTACATCCTCGAACAAATCTAAAATTTTTGATTGGATCCTGTATCAGTATCTGATAAAGTGCACCTATAATTACTACATTACACACTATCGGGGTAGACTTATTTGATAGGCCTGGAGGAAAACTGTATTGGAATTAAATTGGACAGTATGATGGTATTTTTTATTTATAAGAGGAGATATTCTTGATATTATTGTGGTTTAGACTATCTTAGAAAACAGCCAGAAATCTGCTTCTGAACCTATGAAGCCAGCGTTCAGCATCCTCATTGTTTTTTCCCCCCATCATCCTCATTCTTAAGTATTGATTATAGTTTCTTTGCATATCAATCATATCATTAAGTGATTATAACCTTTTTTTTTTTTTAAAGGAGTAGAGAGTCATGCCTTCTTTGAAGGATAAAAGTCAATCTACCTGCCTGTGACTTCACAAACCAGCCGAAACTTAATCCCTTATAAGGAGAGTCATTTCATTAAGCTCAAAATCTTCAGGTTAGGAATGTTAGCTAGGCTATTCTCCTGCCTCAATCTTCAGGTTAGGAATGTGAGCTAGGCCATTCTCCTGCCTCATGGGGCATTGACTGAGGTCCCTTAGTTCAGTTCAGTTCAGTTCAGTCGCTCAGTCGTGTCCGACTCTTTGCGACCCCATGAATCGCAGCACGCCAGGCCTCCCTGTCCATCACCATCTCCCGGAGTTCACTCAGACTCACGTCCATTGAGTCCGTGATGCCATCCAGCCATCTCATCCTCGGTCGTCCCCTTCTCCTCCTGCCCCCAATCCCTCCCAGCATCACAGTCTTTTCCAATGAGTCAACTCTTCACATGAGGTGACCAAAGTACATTCCTTCCAAAGAAATCCCAGGACTGATCTCCTTCAGAATGGACTGGTTGGATCTCCTTGCAGTCCAAGGGACTCTCAACAGTCTTCTCCAATACCACAGTTCAAACGCATCAATTCTTCCGCGATCAGCCTTCTTCACAGTCCAACTCTCACATCCATACATGACCACAGGAAAAACCATAGCCTTGACTAGGCAGACCTTAGTCGGCAAAGTAATGTCTGTGCTTTTGAATATGCTATCTAGGTTGGTCATAACTTTTCTTCCAAGGAGTAAGCGTCTTTTAATTTCATGGCTGCAGTCACCATCTGCAGTGATTTTGGAGCCCCCAAAAATAAAGTCTGACACTGTTTCCACTGTTTCCCCATCTATTTCCCATGAAGTGATGGGCCCAGATGCCATGATCCTCAGTTGTATTTATTTGGTGGTCATTTAGATTTGGAGGGTCCAAGAAGGGTTCGTTCACATGTCTGGTGCCTCATTTGTGTTGACTGACGTCTGGGCTCCGGGGGCCCCTTTCCCTCTCAGGGCTTTTCCACGTGCTCTTTCCAGGGGGTGTTGAACTTCCTGCCTGGTGGCTCAGGGCTCTAAGAGAGTGTGTTCCCCAGCGCGGGAAGTGAAAGCCCCCAGCTCGTTAAGGCCCTGGCCTCAGATACCGGCACAGCGTTACCATTACTAAGCCTCTGGAGTCGTTCCCCGCAAGGGTTCTCCCGCCCGGTGTCGCTCCAGGCAACAGAATGAGACCAAGTTCGGTTCAGGAGTAAAAGGAAGCTTAAACGGAGAGGTGTGAGAAGATCCCCCTGGAGAAAGGAATGGCAACCCACCCCGGTCTTCTCGCCTGGGGAATCCTCTGGACAGAGGAGCCTGGCGGGCTACAGCCCATGGGGTCGCAAAGAGTTGACAGGACTCTGCGGCTGAGCACGCAGGCCTGCACCTAAGTTCTGCACTAGAGCGCACACTCCCTGCGAGGCCGCCGGTGGGACTACTTTGTAGGGTTCCTGTCCTCCAGAAATGAGGGGGCAGAGTTCTCACCGTCAGGCGCACCGCGGTCCTGCTGTGCGCGGCTCCTCCCGCTCCAGACGCCTCAGCCCCGGACTCCCCGCCGCCATCTTGAATCTCCGGGCGGCGCTTGCGCACACGCGCCGTGGAGCTGAGGCGTCGGGAGCAGCTCTTTGACGGCCGGAGCTCCCGTCTGAAAAGACAAGGGCAAGACCTCCGCACGCAGTGCCCGTGAGCGAGTGAAACTGGGCCAAGCACAAAGGAAAGAAGGGTTCAGTCAGGTCAGTTCAGTCGCTCAGCTGTGTCGGTTCTTTGCGACCCCATAGACTGCAGCACGCCAGGCCTCCCTGTCCATCACCAACTTCCGGAGTTTACTCAAATTATGTCCGTCCAGTCGGTGATGCCATCCACCCATCTCATCCGTTGTCGTCTCCTTCTGCTCCCGCCTTCAGTCTTTCCCAGCATCAGGGTCTTTCCCAGTGAGTCAGCTCTTGGCATCAGGTGGCCAAAGTATTGGGGTTTCAGCTTCAGCATCAGTCCTTCCAATGAATATTCAGGACTGATCTCCTTTAGGATGGACTGGTTGGATCTCCTTGCAGTCCAAGGGACTCTCAAGAGTCTTCTCCAGCACCACAATTCAAAAGCATCAAGACTTTATTTTATTACCCAGGCTCTATTTTTATTTCCCAAGAATTGTTAATGGTGACAAATCCCTCTTCCATCTTTTGTCCTGCTCCTCATTCTGGAGGGGCTCTGAGGGGTGAGGTTCCTCTTCTGAAACTCTTTCCTGCTGAGTCTGGGCCTTGTCCTATCCCCGGGTGGAGAAGCAGAACTTCTCCCAGCCGCTTTTACATGTGGGTGATTATCACCAGGCTTCAGGGTTGACGGTTCATGCCCCTGAGCGACGACCATCTGTCTAAAGTTTTGGTGACAAAGGATGCCAGGCAATTTAAGATACACGGCCCAAATATTAGCAAGAGAAAAGTGGTCATGTGTCCATGTTTTCCTAAAAATGAAGTTATCTAGGTCTTTAGTCTGTAGGCACAAGTGTGCCCTGATGTTGAGGCTCACTGCTGTGACCTGAGCCTCCCTGGTCACACTTGTTTTCCCGGAAGAGAAACCAGGTCAGACAGAAATAGTCGCGGGCAACTGTGGCCGCAGGCTGTCTCTTTGGCGGCTGGGGCCTGGGGCCCTCTTGGCTCAGCTGTGATGTGCCCATGGAGCGATCCTGCAGTTCCAGGGCAGCTTTGGTTAGGACCCCCAGTGGGGCCCACTCCACTTAGCGGGGAGGGTCTCTCGGGCTGCTGGTTTTCCACATTTTATGTGCACCCAGGCTCCTGGCCTGAGGGGTTGGAGAGTCAGGTCAGCGGGTGCAGACAGCACCTGGTTACCATATTTTTGAAAGAGATTTATTCATTCATTTTTGACTGTGAGATTTATTTACTCATTTTTGACTGTGCTGGGTCTTCGTTGTTGTGCAGGCTTTCTCTAGCTGCGGGGCGTGGGGGCTGCTCTTTGTTGTGGGGTGTGGGCTTCCCACTGTGGTGGCTTCTCTTGTTGGGAGCAGGAGCCCTAGGCTCACAGGCCCAGTGGCTGCTGTTCATGGGATCTAGAACATGGATTCAGTAGTTGTGGCGCACAGGCTTAGTTGCTCGTGGCATGTGGGATCCTCCCAGACCAGGGCTTGAACCCGTGTCCCCTGCACTGCGAGGTGAATTCTTACCACTGGACCACCAGGGAAGCCCCCTTGGTTACCATGTTCAGTGAGACCTTTCTTGGTTTCTTCTACCTGAGGGCATAGTTGAGTTGTTCCACTTCAAGGGGCTTAAAGGGTCTCTTCTCTGGGGCATTGGGGAATGGAGTCCAAATGCACTTAACTTATCTCCAGGGCTAACCGCTTGAAGAGCCAAACAATTGAAAGCAACTTAATTCCGTTTTCTTGGGTTTCCTGATATAGCTCCTGTAAGGTCTGTGTCAAGTTCTCACTGAATTTCTCTACTTGCCTGGATGATCGAAGTCTCGAAGCTGAGTGCAAGGTCCTTTTATGCCAGGACATTCATTATCCCCTCTGTCACTTCAGACACAAATACTAGGTCATTATCACTGTAGAGATCCTGGAAGCCCAAACTTGGGGACTATTTCTTTCATTAATGTTTTGGCCACTTCAGCTGTTTCAGTTCTGTGTCCACTAACAAGAGATCCCTGAAATTTCCTGGTACTCTTGATATGACAGTAAAATTAATCTGCCAGTCTTCCCCAGGATATATTCATCTGGTCTGGTTGGGCCTTATCTGGGGACCTCTGGGGCGGTATAGTTTTGGAGTTGGTTATTGTACAGATGGGACATGTCTCACTAGTCGACTGATTTTACTTTTCATGCCAGGAATTACCATTTCCTCAGCTGACCAGTTACATAGGGCTTGTCTCCTGTTCCTGGATGAGCCTTTCTGATGGCTTGATAAGCTGTAGTTTGAGGAAAGAACTATTGCTGATGTTCATTAACTAGCCACACAGGGCCTCCTAGATCTCCACTGGAGCCCCATTTGTCTAATTCGTCCTTTGTTTAGATTGGGGAGTAATTGGATGGATTTGACCTTGGAGTATGAGAGGTGGTTGCCAGTTGAGCGGCTCCAGGACTCCCCTGTAGACGGCTGTGTCAGCTCTGTCATTTCCCTGGTCGCCTCTGCATCCCTCTGTGGGTGATCCCCACGGTAAGTCACTGCTGCGCTTTTGGGAAGCTGCACTGCTTCTAGGACTCAGTATGTTTCAGCTGTGTTTCGTCTGCTTAATTCTCTGCAGTAAGCTTACCTCTTTCCTTCTAAATAGCCAGGTGTCAGTATAGGATGACATATGCGTAGCTGGACTCTATGTAAGACCTTTCCTGTCTTGAGCTCTAAAGCTCAGGTGAGGGCTCTCAGCTCGGTCTTTTGGGCAGAAGTCCCTGGGAGTAGGCTTCTTGTCTCTGTGACTTGCATCTGGAAGGTTACTGGGTATCCCACCAGCCTTTCCCCTCACTCATAAAACTGCTTCTGTTTATGAACCATTCCTCTTTGGCACTTGGGAGAGGTTTACTTCCTAGATCAGGCAACTGGAAGAGATCATGACTATTGGCTGGAAAATCCCATGGACAGAGGAGACTGGTGGGCTACAGTCCATGAGTTCACAAAGAGTCAGACACGACCTAGCAACTAAACAACAACAACGGTTTCTATACAATCATGTTCCAAGGAACCTATTTCTGTGGGTAGCAGGATGGCAGGATTTAGCATGTGACAGGTTTTTATGGTAGCCACTGTGTTGTCTAAAAGCGTAGCCTGAACTTGAATTGACCTTCCAGGGGATAGACCTTCCTTTCCCTTAGAACTTACTAAAACCTGAACTTGGCGGAGTCTGTATAGTGATTAGCTGACCAAATGCTAACTTTTCAGCTTCCTTAACAGGGTCGTAGCAGCTCTTCTGCCCATAGGAAAGGAGGTCATCCCTTAGTGGTTTGATCTGATTTTTTAGATAAATAAGCCAGAGTAAGAGGTACCAGTAAGAGATACTTGTCTGAAGAAATACTTGTTCTCATGGGTCCTGTAGTCTGTTGGAAGGTAACAACAAATGGGTAAATGATTAAGTAATTACAAAACGACAGACTTGGCAGGGAGTGAAAATCCATCGGTAATCGTGAAAGACTATGGAGTGGACATTTAATCAGATTACCTGAGTGTTACTAAGGAATCAAGATGGCAAGGAAGCACATTCTAGAAAGAGACAGAAGTGCCAAGTTGAAGGAGCAGGATAAAGGGCAGTATGTTTGGAGCAGTATGGATGATGGGAGAGTTGTAGAGATGTAGAGTTGTAGTTGAACATGGAGAGGGAGGTAGATAATTGGGGGACTTGAAAGTCTTTGTAAGGAGTTTGGATTTTATTTGGAGTGGGAGAGGAAGCCCAGAAAGGGATTTAATTCAGAAGAGTGACATAACTTGATTGATGCATAACTTGATTGATGTCATAGAAAGACCTCATTATAAAAAGATCGCTTCGGCTCTGTGAGGAAGGGGGAGGGATGGACAATGAGGGCACAGTAATGAAAGGAAGGAGCCCCTGGATTGGGAATGGTGAGTGTGTGTGTGTCTGTCCACCCTGCTGAAAACTGAAGGTCAGGTGTTCGTGGTGGAGATGGAAACAGCAGATAGATTCCAGAGCTATTTAGGAGGTACCATCAATAGGGCTGCATGAAGGATTTGAAAGGGAAGAGAGGAAGAGGAAGGCCTCAGCGGGGAGTCTAGGCTTCTGGTAACTGGGATCCTGCTGTCATGTCAACCTGCCTTGTCATCCAAACCAGGACAGAATATTTATTTAGATCATTATTTTCACTCATCTCAGCTTGCTTTTGAGACTGAGACTTCTCTATCACCATGTGGCTTCTATAAATGCTACCAGCAGTGAGCACAGAAAAGTTCAAAGACACTAAATATAATTTCAAAGTGCCTTTCAATTCACTAAGGGGAAAAAGGGGGAAGTGCTTCCTAACCCTTTCACTGTCAGCATATTTAGCCAAGCCAAGTAACACAAGCTTTCCCCCCACGTGAGTGTCACGGTGCATCTTTGAAAAGCAGCTAAGCTGATCATGAAAATGAAATTGAGAGACTCAAGCTCTGTGGGAAACTGACTTGTTCTCCCAGCCTGCCACAGAAACAACTCTGAAATACCTCACTTCCTGGCCATGTGGTACTGCTCCCCTTGGTTTATTTTCTCAGATGAAGGGACACTGAGTGATCACAGCTCTAGCTTGGTGCTATCATGACCAACCTTAATCAATTATGGCCTCAGATCTGGGCCAAACAAGATTCCTGAAGAAAATATGAGTGAATGATTTTCTGGGCAAACATTTACAACTCTTCAGATTGTAGTTTGCCATTCCAGCCTGAGTGGAAGGTGGTTTGGACACCAGAATAAAAATGTGGTTTATTGACGTAAGGAGTAACAGATGGGCACTCTCTGAAGACACAGCAATGGAGGGAAATAAATGTGCTCTATTAACCAGAAATTGTGGTCTCTGGCAAGGAAATGCCCTGGGTTCAAATTTTCAGGCCTGTTTGGTTTCACTGCTTAGCTGTCTGCTGATCTTCCTTGTGTAAAAATTTCCAGGCTCATGCGAGAAACTTGTACAAGTCAATTTAAAGATGAGAATCAGGGACTTCCCTGGCAGTCCAGGGATTAAGACTTCACCTTCCAATGCAGAGGGTGTGGGTTCCATCTCCGGTTGGAGAGCTAAGATCCCACATGCCTTACAGCCAAAAAATCAAAACAGAAAACAGAAACAGCATCATAACAAAAGTCAATGCTGCTGCTGCTGCTAAGTTGCTTCAGTCGTGTCCAACTCTGTGCGACCCCATAGACGGCAGCCCACCAGGCTCCACCATCCTTTGGATTCTCCAGGCAGGAACACTGGAGTGGGTTGCCATTTCCTTCTCCAATGCATGAAAGTGAAAAATGAAAGTGAAGTCGCTCAGTCATGCCCGACTCTTAGCGACCCCATGGACTGCAGTCTAGCAGGCTCCTCCGTCCATGGATTTTCCAGGCAAGAGTACCGGAGTGGGGTGCCATTGCCTTCTCCAAACAAATTCAATAAAGACTTTAAAAATGGTTCTCATAAATGATTCTCAAAAGATGAGAATCAAAGCTCTTTAGTAATAAAAAAAATCTCTGATTCTTATCTCCAACAAGCAAATTTTGCGTCAGCAGAACTGCTTCCCTCGCTCTTCACATCCAGCAATGTATAGTATACAACATGGAGCAAGAGGTTTTAAAATTACATCTGAACAAGTCTATGCTGTGTATGCTAAGTCACCTCAGTTGTGTCCGACTGTCAGTTGTGAGATCCCATGGGCTATAGACTACCAGGCTCCTTCATCCATGGGATTCTCTAGGCAGGAATACTGGAGTGGGTTGTCATGCCCTCCTCCATGGGATCTTCCCCAACCAGGGATTGAACCTGCATCTCTTATGTCTCCTACATTGGCAGGCAGGTTCTTTACCACTAGTGCCACCTGGGAAGCTCATAAATCAGTCTAAATGTGCACAGATAAATATGAACTTACAGTCAGTACCTTCTGCTCTATTTGTACCAGGCTAAGAACTGTAAAGGCTTAAATGTTTGGACTAAATATCCCCCACTCACAGCCACCCTGTGGGAGGACTCCAGTGGATACTATTCACATCGCATTCCCTCTGAAGCCTGCATCCTGGGAAGTGCCGAGAGGTGGCATCCACATGCTCCTCTGAGCTGTGGAATGAAGCAAACCTCTGTGTTCCTTCATCCATGAACCAATCTCATGAACATATTAAATGCTTCTTTCCCATCTGTGACATGGGCTGTGGTACCTAGAAAACAGCTTCTGGGTATCTTGGGCTTACCAGGCTGCAGAATTTCCCCTTTGCCCTGATGGCACATACTGCTTATAACTGGGCTTTTGCTTTGGTTTCTTAACGTGCTTTGTCCTGCTGGTACTAGAACCCTGCCCAAAACCCACCCAGCACTTTCATTCTCTTCTCTAGGGGACTGGAATCTATTATTTGTAAACATCCTTGAGGTTCTACCCCAACATTTGGCTCTGGTCTTGTCCCACTAAGCTAAATTTGCTTTAGTCTACTCTAGACATTCTTTCTAGCAAAACTTATCTGCCATATCCAACCCAGATCAAGTCCAAGTGTGTCTGACCCCTAAGGCATTGTGACTTGTCCTGCTGTTGAATCAAGACCAGCGTTGATCCTGCCATCTTGGACTTATTCCCTCTTCTTACACGATCACTTTTAAGGGAAACACAAGAGATGACATTATCCCATTATAGATCCGTATTTGTGGACCTTTCAGTGTGGGCCGGGTTATAAATTACTTCAAGAGTCTGTGACAGCAAAGTTTTAAATTTAGCCCATGAAATATTCAATAAATACCATATTCTTTCTACTTTTTTTATATATATGAAAAGCTCAAAATATTTGGAATATCAATTCCCAAGCATCAGATCCTCTTATCCTGAATTAGGGAAGGACACACTGTAATTCTCTCCTACCCATCTGAACCCCCTTATCTTTTCACCCCACAGAACCCTTAGAAGTTTGGGCAAAAGGAGAAAGTTAGATCTAAGAGCTGGAAGCCACAGAGTAGCTGCAATGGTTGTTTTCCTTTGTTATGAGTAAGATTCGATCTGTCCTTATCTTCCCAAAGGGACTCATAAAACTCTGGATGTAATGAGTTGTATTCTGAGAAATAAACCAAAAGCTGATGTTTGGATTTTTTTTTAGTGCTATACTCCAGTGAGTCAAAGAAAATAATGAGTTGAATATTTATAAATACTATAATGTGACTTAGTTATGCTATTATAATTTGGACACAGATTTAAGACACATGAAATCCCTATGCTCCCTGGTGGCCGTCCAGGGGTGACATCACTTATTATGAGGTTGAGAGGGAGTATCTCAAAGAATGTAATGGAAAAATCCCAAATGCACATGTAATTGGTTATGAATTCCAGAAAGTTCTCTGTGTTTATACCAGGAACACTGACTGCATCTTTTAGGAATCAGGAGTCTATTGCTGTTACCACAAAACTGTCTGTGTAAGATCCTATTCCTCCCACTTGTGGACCCACATTTTGTTGGTTAGGGACCCAGATGGAAGCACGGGGAGCTTCAGGCACTGCCTTTTTGAGAAGAGTGGGAGGTGGGGCATCCAGGGACAAAGGGTAAAACCCACTCCCTGTCTCTGAAAACCTCTCCCCACGTTCAGAGTGAGAGGACTGGGACAAATGACCGAAGACTGTTTCCCTGTTTCTGTGCAATAGCCACCTATGTACTGACATAGTGAAAAGCACCCTGCTTTGACATGGGACTCACTGGCCACCATCGGCTTAAAGTGCCTTAATCCCCCTGAGTCTGTTCCCTCACATGCAAATGTGGGGCTAAAAATACCTACCTCACAAGAATCATTGTGAGAACTGAAGATGATAAATAACTATTATTTTCATGTTTCCCACAGAGTAGAAATTTATAGCCAATAATAGCTATTATAAGTGTGTGTCATTATTATTTTCTGATCATCTTCTGCTTCTATCACTTCCTCCTAAGAATTCCTTGCAGTGACAGCTAAGTCCTGAAAAACGTTCTCTTTCTTGCTTTCTCTAGGAGTGACCTAGGTACTGAGGCAGAGATATTGCCCAGTATCTCTCCCGACGTTGCTGAGACTTGCTCAGCCTTATGCACACTGTATAAGTCACCTTATTCAGCACCTGAACAGGCAGAAGCTGTCTTTGTGGGGCCCCCTCTGTGCTCAGAGAGCCCCAGAGACGGTCTGTGCCCCCACTTTACTAGTTGCAATCTAGCCGTTTGAGTGATGCAAGCATCTGTTCATGGGAGGCTTTGTCACTGTTGTCTGAATAAAGGAACTTCTTTGCTTGTGTATCAAAAATGGTCAGACACATTTCTAATGCTGAATGCCTTTGCCACCATAAGCATAGACTTACCCATGACTATAGCTTTTAAAAGTATATACTACTGAAGTCTGTAGAAATGTAACTTTTTCATATCTTCATGACCGAATTCAGCTGACTCAGGACCTCACCCTATCCCCACTCACCATTTCTTCAGATGGTAGGGAAACATAATTTTGACCTTGCAGATTAAAGATAATTTAGGCACATTCAGTTTAAAAATTAGTCTCTCAGTTAATTAGGTTCAGTTCAGGATTTAGAGTCAGTCACACAATTCCAAGTTCATAGCCTTTCTTTCCATCCTCCCCATGGTCCTGGGGTGCAGGGGGAGCGTACATACCATCACTTGTGTTGGGGCAGTATATGTGGTCTACCGTCTGGCCTCAGCTCTTTGCCAACCTCCACTGGCTCCTTAGAGACCAGTCTTTGTAGCACTTCATTTGCTGCTGAGGTACCAGGTCACATTTGGTTGGGGGGCCTGGACAGGAAATGATGCTGATGCTGCTGTTTCGGCCAGAGCCTCTGGCGACCAGATCCATCTTCTGCATCCTCTTCCCCTTCCCGGGGCCTCTGCGTCCTCAGGTCTTCTCTCTGCCTAAACACACCGTCCTACCCATCCATCCTGAGACGATGCCAACTGAGAAGTCTCCTTCCGCAGTTCCAGACAGGAAGTGGGACGGAAACCTCTTCCGCTTTCAGGCTACTCCCAAGCCACCTGGGATTTTCAGTCTCCTTTACACTGAGGATCAGGGGATGGGGGACATTACTGGTGATGATTCTGTTAGCTTGTCCTTCCATCCTCCTTGCTACAAGAAACCCAGTTATATTCAGGGTATCAAAGTGATCAGTACGATATTTACCTTTTCAGACTTCCTTTCGCTAGGGATGGCAGTAAGATATAAGTGAAAATTACTGGGTAAGTTTCTCAGAAGTTACTGTTTCCAAGAGAAAGAAGAGAAAAAGCCTCTAGCCTTTGCCTCTCCTCTTTCTTGCTGATTAGAATGCGCATGTGATGCCAGGAAGTAGAGCAGCCATTTTGCAACCAGCAAGACACATACTGGCAGCAGTGAGAAGCCCGGAGGAGGCCTCGGTGATTGAGGACCCTTGATGATTGAGTACAGATTGAACTACTCATCTATTCGCTTATCTTTAACCATTTTCCGCTCTAACAACCACGTGTTAGAGGGGAAAAAAGAAAGCCCTATTTACTTACGCCTTTGTGATCAGATTGCTTGAAGGTAAAAACAAAAGAAATCGAATGACTTGAGCAGCATATTTGCCTCAGTCTTGCTGACCGTAAATATACCTCCATCTGCACCCCTCAGATTAGCGAGGGTTTTTTATTGCCACGCTACATGTCAGGAAACCGCTATTACATCATGGTGGGGAAATAAAACTTCCCTGGATTCCTTAGTGCTATCATAAAAAGCCTGAGTCTCCCGAGACCTAGAAATGTAAATGATATAAAGATAGAGAATATAATATTGGCTTTCATTTCCCCTGGACGCATTTTCACATACCATAAGGATTAGATCTGTAGCCATTTTCCCCCCTAATGATACAGCTAATTGCTCTGATCTGAAAGGGTAATAAAACTTTCTTATCTCTCCCCAAACCAAACATCCGGAGATAAGCACCAGGTTGGCTCCTAGGAATATATCTATAAAGAGATGTGAAGCCAGAGACCTCTAGAGACCTCTGTAGGTGGAACACTCTGGGCTGGCTGACTCCTAGAGAGATTTGATTTACAATCCAGATGGTTAGGGTAAAAACCTAGCATCCTTTCCATCTTCACTGGAAAACAACAAAAGGTGTTTCCCTCACTTCTCTTATTTTGGGAGGTGAGTGGAGGCAGCTTCTCTCCTGAGCATAAACAGAAAATCCATTATTCTTCAACCCCCACCCACCAACACAACTGAAAAGATTCCACGGCTCTCATCAAGAAGCCTGTGGTTCTAGATGTGAGGGACTCGTGCTGCAAAGGTATTCTGGTTGTTGATCTGGTTGTGTCAATAAAGAGCTCTCCTCTGGCCCGCATGCTTCCCGCCTCTGCAGTGTTCGCATATAAAAAGTAACTGTGCAAGGGGCGTAACACATCACAGTTCTTGTGTCTTTATCCTTCCTATTTGTGGTCCCTTTTACAACTTTGATTTCTGATTCCCCATAAGTTCGGGCTCATTTAAAACTACAGGTCCTTACTGGTGGTAAACAACCCGAGACTCTCACACCGTTGTGTGTAATGGGCTTGATGAACTTAATGAGGAAGGCCAAATGGGAACATATAAACTTTTGTCTTTGCTGAGTTCTTCCGTCACTCTGAAGAGGGCCTTTGGAGAAGTAATCTTACAGGAATAAAATATGGGTAATAAAATACTTCAAAATATTAGCCTGATATACTTTTTAAACTAGCTAATATGACGTTCTCACATTACAGATGCTGTAATCTTTCATGATGTAAATGTAACTCATTGTCAGACTCCTCCAGAAGCACAGTAGCAGTGCCTCTGCTGACCTTCCTATTCTTTTTACACTGGCTGTTTCCCTCTGTCTCTTTTCTCACTGTTTTTTTCTGCATGGACATGAGTTTGCATCCTGGGGTGGTGTAATGTGTATCCATCAACCTCTTTTTTTCCCTTCAGATTTGGTGGATTAAGTGGCCCAAAATTCCTCGATCTTTTTCCATTGATGGGACATGTTTATTTTCCTTCCCTCTCAGTTTATCCACTGCCTGTGATGGTGACCAAGAGAATACAGCAGAAATGAGGCTGCATCGGCTTCTAGGCCGCTTCTGCTTCCTCTTCACGGGAAGCGCTCCTGAGCCACCACGTGAGCAGCTTGGCTACTTTGCAGAAAAGGTGATGTGGAGAGCACAAGGGGCCCAGGCAAGCTGAGGCTTCCCACCTCCTTGTCAAGGCATTGAGCCCATGAGATGGGTCATCTTGAAGCTTGCAGGCCAGCCCATCCTCCAGCCAAATACCTGAGCGACCCCAGTGGATGCCACGTGGAGCAGAAGAATTGCATACCTGAACCCTGAAGTAATTCCTGACCCCCAAATTGTGAAATATAGTTAACGTGGCCGTTGTTTTTCGCTGCTGACATGAGGGGGATTTATTACGCAGCGATGATAACTGGAGCGCCCCAGTTCATCACTGTTCCTCCTCTTTGTCGTCTCTCTTTGTCACTGGCATCTATTTTTTCCCTTCTTCTCCCCAGGACAGCCTCATAGCTTCCCCAACTTTGGTTTTACCCAAATGTTATTTATTATGATAACAGTGGTTCAGAGAATAATATAGAAAGTTAATTGCTAGACAAATTGCTTAATAGACTAGAATGTGAATTGTAATCATTACGTTTGGATGTCTTCAGGATTTAGGTCTGTCTTCTACATGGTGAGACAATGTATTCACTTGGAAATAGAGTTTTTAAAAGCTCTAATCAACATTATAATTACTTATGTTCATGGAAGTATTGGTATTACTAAGCCCTATGGCACCTCAAGGTTTGACTTTCTTTTCCATTCAGATCTGTCAGAATTCATAAAGCACAACCTGAATTAATGCAAAGAAATATATCTAACCTGCAGTGATGTAATTAGTGTCCAAAAACTTATAGGAAAAAAATAACACTTAAAAAATATTCAAAGCAGAATCAAGTTTGGAATTCTGTGTTTCTCAGGGGGATTTAGAGAGATGAGAAAAGAAAAGGTGAAAAGGTTGCAGTTGTTTGCATAGTCGTGCCGTTTTGATTTTTCTTCTAAAATTTTAGACCCTTTCTTCTTTCAAAGTTCTTTTTTTTTCCCACTGGAGCCTATCCACATTGCCTTGGAGACATAACAGGTCCCAAGCCCCTCCACCAGCGGGTGTTGAACCTATCAAGCCCAAGTCCCCCTTCCTCTCCTAAAATGAATTCATAGGGAATATGATCTAGCTCCACAAATATTTTTAACAAAATATTTCGTGTCCTAATTTTAATGAAAAAGAGAAATAGATTCCTTTTTTCATACGTAAGAATCTGGGCTCAATATTGTAAGAACAGTGAATAATCCAGTACTTGGGCACACACGTATAGAAGCACTATGATGGTGACAGCCACAGATAACTTGTGTGGCATATTGGTGACTCAGATACCACGCGCACTGGTGCCACAAGTGATACGGTTTTCCGGAATGACTGTTGGTGACGTACGAAATGAAACAGGGTATTAATAGAATCATCCTTTAATTTACATAGTTGTTGCCTTCTGACTTTTAAGACTCTATTACTTGCTAAATTCATTGTAGATGAAAACGACTCCTACTTTGTTTTCATGAGTGTCCAGTGGAATATTCAGAAGTCACGTGGCTTTGGGACAATTCTCTGTCCTGTAAGAGTGGTCGACATGTGCACAATATCTTGTATCCCTCCTCCCTCCATCACCGTGGTGACAAAATTCCTGCCACAAATTATTTTAAAAAAAATCTCTCTAGAGTAGACTTATCTGATTAAATCCAGGATGCTTTGTTATATTTGAACTTCAGGGAAACAGCAAAATATTTCTCAATGTAAATTTGTCCTATACAATATTTGGGACATACTTCCAGTGAAAGAAATTTATGTATTTGAAATCCATATTTTACTAGGCATCCTGTATTTTTACTTGCTAACCCTGGCCACCACACCCTAGAAGGAGGTACTGATCTCTTGAGAACCACTGCTCAGCAGGCTACCCTCAAGACCCCAAACCAAACAACCAGCATCTGGAATCACGACCCCAGGGCACGTGCAGCATCTCGAAAGCAGGAGGGACAGGCAGCAGGGGCGAGCGCACAGTTGCTTCCCCTCTGCGTCGCCCGCTCAGCATGCACGGGTTCTCTCGTATCAGAAGCTGTTTTGGGGGTCAGTCCAAACTCGCCTACGGCGTTGGGTTTACTTGTCATTCTGCTTGCTCTCTGTGATAACTTTATTTTTATTTTTAAAAATAATCATTCACTATTCTTTTAGAATAAACTAGATTTTCTTTTTTTTTTTTTTGCTTATTTATTTTTCTTTTTCGGATCATACAACATGTGCGATCTTACTTCCCCCACCAGGGATCGATCCCATGCCCCTGCTGTGGAAGTGTGGAGTCTTAGACACTGGAACAGCAGGGAAGTCCCTCTCCTTGCTCATTTTAATTTAAAGGAAGTCACAAAGGGATCCAACACCCATTTTTTCTAAGAAACCATTTAAAACACTTCCCATATTAGGAGAAGGGACAGTTGACCTTTCCTAATTTTTATGTTGGCATATCTTCTTGCTGGAGAAAATGAAGACAAATAGAGAAATAACATGACATTGTACTGCATCTTTGGCTGCAGGTATTTCTTCTGGATACCAAAGACAGACGTAGGTGATATGAAGAGAGAGGGGACAGAGGGAAGAGAGAAATGAAGGTATACGTGTCTGACTCGCCAACACGACTGAAAACTTCCTTGAGGAGAAGGGTCATTATTCTTTCTCATTAATCTCCCCAGAAGTGCCTAGCAGAGTACCTTGTAACAGCGGAAACTCGGTTTCTCCCTAATGTGATAGAAAGAAGCAAAGGTACCACAGTAAAGCAGGCTTTATATTAAATAACATCATGACAAATCGTGAGCCCCACATCAGTAAGCTATTTTTAAAAGATCTAGAAATATGTTGGAGCAAATTTCTTCAACTTTATAGATGGAAAAAAAAAGTCAAAGAGGTCTTATCTTCTGTGAATAATACGTTGGAGCTGAGAGTTAGGCCTCCTGAAAATAGGTTCTCTTTCCAAAAAGTGTCCTTAAAAGGAATTGTCTTGGGAGATGTTCTAGGAAAAATAAAAGTTTCTTTAATAAAAGAAGCTGGAAGAGGGAGTTCCCTGGTGAACTTGTGGTTCAGTCACTGGTTGGGAAACTGAGATTCCACAACCCGATTGATGGGACCAAAATAAATAAACAAAATTTAAAAAGAAGGTAAGAAGAGTTTTGTATTATCCTCTTTACCCCAGTTCACAATGTACATTATCCTATTAAAAATTTTAAAAAGTCCTACAGTAAGGAAATTTATTTCACTCTGATTGACTCATAACTTCCCATATTTGATCATGGATCTCTGCCAATATCATGCCTAGGAGCTTTAAGAAATTAAGCTCTATACTTTGTTGTCCCAGAAGAATTAGAAATATATAAAACTGACATTAGCCTTGAAAGCAGTGGTCAAAGGCTCAGTGGGAACTGAACTCTATCCTAGAGGTTCCTAAGTATTGTCCAATGAGTATGGCTGAATCAAAGTCACAAAAGGAACTTATGAGCATGAAGCCTTTTTGATTTTATATCCCCAAATATGATTCTCCAGATCTGTATGTGGCTCAGGAATGTGTGTTTGTAAAATTCTGTAAGGCTGTGAACTACTGCTCATCTAGTGTTGTTCAGTAGCTCAGTTGTGTCCAACTCTTTGCGACCCCATGGACTGCAGCACGCCAGGCTTCCATGTCCTTCACTATCTCCTGCAGCTTGCTCAAACTCATGTCCATTAAATCAGTGATGCCATTCAACCATCACCTCCTCTGGTGCCCCCTTCTGCCCTCATTCTTTGCCGGCATAAAGGTCTTTTCAATGAGTCAGCTCCTTACATCAGGCAGCAAGGGTATTGGAACTTCAGCTTCAGCATCAGTCTTTCCAGTGATTATTCCGAGTTGATTTCCTTTATGATTGACTGGTTTGATCTGCTTGTTATTCAAGGGACTCTCAAGAGTCTTCTCTAGCAGTTTGAAAGCATCAGTTCTTCAGTGCTTAGCTTTCTTTATAGTCCAACTCTCACATCCGTACCATGACTACTGGAAAAACCATAGCTTTGACTATACAGACCTTTGTCAGCAAAGCAATGTCTGCTTTTTAATACACTGCCTAGGTTTGTCATAGCTTTTCTTCCAAGGAGCAAGCATCTTTTAATTTCATGGCTGCAGTCACCATCCGCAGTGATTGGAGCCCAAGAAAATAAAGTCTGTTACTGTTTCCATTGCTTCCCCATCTATTTGCCACGAAGTGATGGGACCAGATGCCACGATCTGGGTGTTTTGAATGTTGAGTTTTAAGCCAGCTTTTTCACTGTCCTCTTCTACTTTCATGAAGAGGCATTTTAGTTCCTCTGCCCTTTCTGCCATTAGGGTGGTGTCATCTGCATATCTGAGGTTATTGATATTTCTCCCAGCAATCTTGATTCCAGCTTGAGTTTCATCCAGCTCAGAATTTCATATGAGTACTCTGCATGTAAGTTAAATAAACAGGGGGTGACAATATACAGTTTTGATGTACTGCTTTCTCTATTTGAAATCATTCCATTGCTTCATGTCCAGTTCGGACTGTTGCTTCCTGACCTGCATACAGGTTTCTCAAGAGGCAGGTCAGGTGGTCTGATATTCCCATCTCTTGAAGAATTTCCCACAGTTTGTTATGATCCACAGAGTCAAAGACTTTAGCGTAGTCAATGAAGCAGAAGTAGATGGTTTTTTGGAATTCCTTTGCTTTTTCTGTGATCCAATGAGTGTTGGCAATTTGGTCTCTGGATCCTCTGCCTTTCTAGAACTTACTCTGAAAAAGGTTGCAAGTTACCCGATGTTCTATCAGCACATATTAAGGCAATGTAAAATGTGTCCCATCTTGGACTTATGTTTCCTATGATCCCAGTCTTTGAGGAACTTGACTTGGAGATATTTGCACATGTGTAATAGGGAAAAATGCAAGCTTATGTAAAATCAATTGCCAGTTGTTAGGTTGTGAAGGCAGACATCTATATGGTTACAAAGAGAGGATCTTCATGGAGTCTTTAGGATTTAGGTGGAAAGCTGAATTTTGGACCTATAGAGAAACAATATATTTTGAATTATGTGATACTATGGGTTGAATAGTGTCCCCCCTTTCAAATTAATAGTTTGAATTCTTAACCCCCAGGACCTCGGAACATGCCCTGATTTGGAATAGGGTTGGTTGCTGCAGATATTAGTATAATTAGCTAAGATGTGGTCATTCAGTCAAATACGACTGGTGTCATTAAAAAAAAAAAAAAAGGAAACTTGGACACAGACTCGTACCCAAAGCCAGGGCCATGTGAAGATGAAGGGAGGGGTCGGGGTGTTTATTCTACATGCCAAGAAATGTTAAAGATTGCCGGCAAGCCATATGAAACTAGGCAAGAGGACTGGAATGGAGTCTTCCTCACAACCCTCAGGAGAAAACAATCCAAACAACTCTCTCCCCGCCTTCCAGCCTCGAGAGTGGTGATACAAAGCATTTCTACTGTTAGGGCTGCCTGCTTTGTGGTACTCTATCATTACGGCGCTGGGGCTTCCCAGGCAGTGCAGTGGTAAAGAATACACCTGCCAATACGGGAGATGTGGATCCGACCCCTGGGTCGGGAAGGTCCTGCTAAGGAGCAAAGGGCAACCCACTCCAGCATTCCTACCTGGGAAATCCAAGGATAGAGGAGTCTGGCGGGCCACAATTCTTGGGATTGCAAAGAGTCGGACAAAACTGACCAACTGAACATGCATTATTACAGCCCTAGCACATTAACGCACAGAGGCAGAAGTTACCATAAGCCACAAGGTTACCTTCCTGTTCCTGCATCGCCACAACCTCCAGAGCCCCCACCCTCTGACACCTTCAACCCTACCACCTCCATAGCACTTCAGTAGCAACTGTCAGTGGATAAGAAGTTAGGAAAATTGTTGGTAATGATAGCAAACTGCCCCCTTTCCTCTTCCTCTACAATCCTCCAGTAATATTGTATTAATGAAAGCAAACATGGCCTTTCAGACCCATCATTATTATTACACATCACTATTAGTGATAATAGTAATAAAAGAAACTGTCTTGATTATACACTGCTAAGAAGCTTAGAGTTTCCTTCTTATTACTTTTTTTCCCTAAACACACTTAGAAGTTGAGCTCAGGGTAGGAGAGAAGCACAGATTTTCAGTGACACAGTTATCAACTCACTTAGCATAACAACCTGATTCTGAAACCAGTTCCCTTGACTTCCAGTTTATGCACAAGACAAGTCTAATGGTTTGAAGAAGATGCTGTTGGATCTGGCCCATAAAAACTTTTATCACTCACCATGCTGGTCGACTTAGATATTACAAGCACTCAGAACTCTTTACCTGAGAACTTTCTCTCAGCCCAGTCAAGTACAGGCTAGCTGTTCCCCTGGGAACAGTCCTGAGCCAAAGACAGACAGGCGTTAAAGGGAAGATATCCTACTTGACTTATCCTACAGATGAGACATCCTCTTTGGAGTACTGTCAGAGGGTTTGAGCCCCAAATGCCCACAGTAGCAACTATTATCACACACTCATTTTTAGCTTTCTTTCCTTATTCTTTCACATCGTTATCCACTATGATCTAAATAAATTATTAATTCTAAAATAAATTGCTTCCACTCAATTTCTTATCTCGGGGTTTGCTTCTCGGGAGCCTAAGCTAAGACAATTGTATGATGGTATAATTTATTTCCTGGGGCAGGGCATGGCAACCCACTCCAGTATTCTTGCCTGGAGAATCCCTTGGACAGAGGAGTCTGGTGGGCCACAGTCCATGGCGTCACAAAGAGTCGGACATGACTAAAGTGACTGAGCACCTAATTTATTTAGTTAATTTTTAATCTGTTATTTTATGCATTGATCTGTCTGTAACTGGTGAATTCCTCTACAGAGCCATGTTGGCTGTCATTGGGGGTGTTGGCAAGTATCCTGTTTCTTTTCTTCCCGGGCGTATGTAGAATTGCATCTCCCCTCTCCCAAGATATTAGTTTCATTAGTTTCCCAAGTGGCACAGTGGTAAAGAATCTGCTTGTCAATGCAGGAGACATAGGTTCAATCCTTGGGCTGGGAAGATGCCCTGGAGAAGGAAATGGCAACCCACTCCAGTATTCTTGCCTGGAGAATCCCCATGAACAAAAGAACCTGGTGGGTACAGTCCATGGGATTGCAAAGAGTCAGACATGACTGACCACCAGCACACACGTTATGACCATGTGATAGTTATGACCATGTGACTTGGTTTGACCAGTGAAGTGCTGTGAAGTGAAGTAAGTGAAGTGCTGTGTCTTTAGTTCAGTGCATGGCCCCTCACGTTTGCTGTTCTCTGTCTTGGCGAGTGGTGGACAGAGCCTAAGATGATCTCCAAAGACCTCTGTGTCTTGGAATTCATGTCCTTGTGCAGTCCTTTTGAGTATAAACTGGTCTGGTGACTCAACACCAACCAGTAGAATATTGCAAAGGTGATGGGATGTCATTTCCATTATTATATAACATAAGATTGTAAATTCTGTCTTGCAGGCCTATTCTTGTCCTTGTGGGCTTTCCTGAAGCAAGGTGCCATATTTTGAGTTGCTGTGGTGAGGCCCACATGGCAAGAAACATAGGTCCCCATCTCACAACCTGCAAGGTACTGATTTTTGCCAACAACTACATGAACTTAGAAGCGAATCCTTCCCTAGTCAAACATTCAGATGAGACTCCTAGCCCTAAAATCTTGATTGAAGCCCTGTGAGAGACCATAACAGAAGCAGAAGATATTAGGAAGAGGTGGCAAGAATACACAGAAGAACTGTACAAAAAAGATCTTACGACCAAGATAATCACGATGGTGTGACCACTCACCTAGAGCCAGACATCCTGGAATGTGAAGTCAAGTGGGCCTTAGAAAGCCTAACTACGAATGAAGCTAGTGGAGGTGATGGAATTCCAGTGGAGCTATTTCAAATCCTGAAAGATGATGCTGTGAAAGTGCTGCACTCAATATGCCAGCAAGTTTGGAAAACTCAGCAGTGGCCACAGGACTGGAAAAGGTCAGTTTTCATTCCAATCCCAAAGGAAGGCAATGCCAAAGAATGCTCAAACTACCGGACAATTGCAGTCATCCCACATGCAAATAAAGTAATGCTCAAAATTCTCCAAGCCAGGCTTCAGCAATATGTGAACCGTGAACTTCCAGATGTTCAAGCTGGTTTTAGAAAAGGCAGAGGAACCAGAGATCAAATTGCCAACATCCACTGGATCATCGAAAAAGCAAGAGAGTTCCAGAAAAACATCTATTTCTGCTTTATTGACTATGCCAAAGCCTTTGACTGTGTGGATCACAACAAACTGTGGAAAATTCTGAAAGACATGGGAATACCAGACCATCTGACCTGCCTCTTGAGAAACCTATATGCAGGTCAGGAAGCAACAGTTAGAACTGGACATGGAACAACAGACTGGTTCCAAATAGGAAAAGGAGTACGTCAAGGCTGTATACTGTCACCCTGCTTATTTAACTTCTATGCAGAGTACATCATAAGAAATGCTGGCCTGGAAGAAGCACAAGCTGGAATCAAGATTGCTGGGAGAAATATCAATCACCTCAGATATGCAGATGACACTGTCCTTATGGCAGAAAGTGAAGAGGAACTAAAAATCCTCTTGATGAAAGTAAAAGTGGAGAGTGAAAAAGTTGGCTCAAAGCTCAACATTCAGAAAATAAAGATCATGGCATCTGGTCCCATCACTTCATGGGAAATAGATGGGGAAACAGTGGAAACAGTGTCAGACTTTATTTTGGGGGGTTCCAAAATCACTGCAGATGGTGATTGCAGCCATGAAATTAAAAGACGCTTACTCCTTGGAAGAAAAGTTATGACCAACCTAGATAGTATATTGAAAACCAGAGATATTACTTTGCCAGCAAAGGTCCGTCTAGTCAAGGCAATGGTTTTTCCAGTGGTCGTGTATGGATGTGAGAGTTGGATTGTGAAGAAAGCTGAGTGCTGAAGAATTGATGCTTTTGAACTGTGGTGTTGGAGAAGACTCTTGAGAGTCCCTTGGACTGCAAGGAGATCCAACCAGTCCATTCTAAAGGAGATCAGTCCTGGGTGTTCATTGGAAGGACTGATGCTGAAGCTGAAGCTCCAGTCCTTTGGCCACCTCATGCAAAGAGTTGACTCATTGGAAAAGACTGTGATGCTGGGAGGGATTGGGGGCAGGAGGAGAAGAGGATGACAGAGGATGAGATGGCTGGATGGCATCACGGACTCGATGGACGTGAGTCTGAGTGAACTCCAGGAGATGGTGATGGACAGGGAGGCCTGGCGTGCTGCGATTCGTGGGATCACAAAGAGTCAGATACGACTGAGCAACTGAATTGAACTGAACTGAGAGACCATAATCCAAGGACCCAGCTAAGTGGTACCTAGATTTCTGGCCTACAAAATCTGTAAGATAATAGTGTGTGTTATTTCCAGCTGCTAATTTGTGATAATTTGGTACACAGCAACAGAGGAGCGGTTGGCAATTGCGGCAGCACCGAGATATAATCTGCTCTCAGCTAGGTCTTAGCTGACCTAAAGAACAAGCAGTATGATCGAAGCATAAAGCCATGGTGTTTAAAGCCACTGAGATTCTGGAGTTGCTACTCCAGCATGGTGTAGCTTGTCCCAACTGAATCAGAATGCAGTCTTTTGCTCTCCCCACCTGGCTACCAGATTTTTTAAATAAAGAAAAAAAAAAAAAACCAGCTATATTAGTTACCTCGAGTTATGTAGAAAACAGAATTTTATATGGAATCAAACTTAGTTAAAAAATCGTCCCCCTAAATCAATATCAAGCTATAATTATTTGTCTTTCCCCACTACTGGTTTTAAAATGTGACTGTATCAAAGTTACGACATATTCAGATCTCATATTTAACATGCAAATATCCTGATACAAAGTGCTAATATCCTGCCAACTTTCAGAATGAAAAGAGAAAGTCGCCCAGTCGTGTCCGACTCTTTGACTCCAGAACAGTTGCCTCAAAAGTGAAAACAGCTAGTTCTATTCCTGTTGAAAATAACAACAACCCAGCATCTAGCTCTAGTTTGATGATTCGCCTTTCTGACATTTCGAGTTTAGCAGGAGGTTAATTAGACACAATTGCAACACTGCTGTGCTGCCCTAGGGCACAACACAAAGGGCCAATTTGGAGGCAACTGTATCTTAGAAACCCTGGGAGATACCAGCTTGAAATTTCCAGCAGGTTTAAAACAGAATCTTCTTTACAAATTTAGTGGCTTTATCGGAACCTTAGGTCTGTGGCATAAACCTTAATTGGGCTGAAGTTTCCATTGCAGTGGTCTGCTCAAGGACATAATGAAAAGTCAACGTTCTGATGTGTTTATCTACTTCCTGGCTCCAAGGCACAATTGGAAACGCTAATATCCAGATGCCCTTCTCCATAAAGAAACCGGGGCTTTTTATTTGAATTATAGAGTGCAGGTTTTTCTGTACCCCAAACTAACTCAGTTAGAAAGTGAGTATAGAAGAGACAGCCAGCTGCTTAGCTCTCTGAATAACAAGAGGAAGAGGTGATTGACCCCAGGATCACGGGCATTTCCTGGGCAGGCAAGCATGCCTCAGGCTCTACCCTCCAGTCCCTGGTTCCCTCAGAGCCCAGCTCAGGAGGCCCTTGTTCTTCCCCCCGCCAAAGCTTCCTTCCTTCAAGACTCTGCTCAAGTCAGATCACTTCTGCCCGTAAAAACTCAGGTCATTGGAGGAGAGAGGTCTGGATTTTAGTCCTTGACCCCTTCCCTTACTAGTTTACATGGATTTGATCAAATTACTTTCCCTCTCTAAACTTCAGTTTCCTCAAATAGAAACAGTCACTCAGAGGTGGTAAAGAAAATTGATGGAACAGTGAGTGGAAAGTCCTTGGCCCAGGGCTGGGCACTTTGTTAAGAATTTCGCCTACTTTTTTATACCATTCATTCTGCTTAGCGGCTAATTACAGTTGGCTTTGAAATACCTGAAAAAGAGTTAAAACAGTCACATCCCTCAGCTAGATTCTAAGTTTTATAAAAACTGACCAGTTGTCATTATTCTTTACAGTCAGTGCAACATCTAACACTCGGAAATGGTTGGCTCTGTGGTGAAAATGGGGAATGCGTTCACCTTGCAGGGACCTGTCACAGTGTCTTGCCCTCAAGTGACTGTAAGCATGGAATGAACGAGGGGACACACAATAGACAACAGAGGGGTCACAGTGGGGCAGATTTTGGTGACTTTGCAGGAATATGATAATCTCACTAATCTGAATTATAAATATGACCACTTAAAATGAATAACTTGTATTTTCAAGATTTCTGAGCAAGAAACATTGTTTGCTGAGCTTTATAAAGAGTCGTTTGATTTGTCTCTATAGGAATGCTTTCAGGCATATTCTTGTATTAATTAAGTCTATTTTTCAGAGATTTTCAGCAGTACATGCCCCCCATGTATTCAGGCATGAAAGGCAAGATCCTCTATACATATTCATCCATTTGGAGAGGAGATGTGAGCTTCTCAGGGGAGGGTAAATTTGTGGCACCAAGGTCTCAGATGCTTGAGGCTGTTTTATCTTCCAAGGAAATGCTCACATTGGCCTCTTTTGCGGAATATTCAAAGGACTGCACAAGTCCATGAGACTTCTAAGACTCAGAGACATTGCCCCGAACCTAGAATAAATTCTTTAGTATGTAGCTAAGCAAGACTAGTGAATAAAACAAGTCTTCTCATTTATCTCATTGTTGCATTAAAAACCTTTGGAAATAGAATTCTAATTATGCAGAGAAACCTGAAAACAGCTTCACTGCCAGGAATTTCTGTCAGCCTGCAGCTGCCCCGAGTCTCTGCTTAGCCAGCCTTATCTCTTGAAGATAAAAGGGGAGAGTGGCAGAAAGCGGGCCTGTCCTGCGGCGCTCTAAACAGGCGATAGATTTCCCTAAAGGCACGAATTGGGCGGGCATGTTATCCCTCCGCCGCTCGCCCTCGGTGGCGGCATATTTGCCCTACAGTCTCACTGGCACTGTCGGCTCTAGTTTCAAAGTGCATTTCAGCGCCAGTTGTTTAGCAGCAAACATGTTCCCAAGAGAAACACAACTTGTGGCTCCATGTTTTAGCCGCAGCTCTCTGTTCCCATGTCTCAGTCACACTCTTGCCTTTTCCGAAGGATCTGCAGGCGCGTCCCCTCCTGTCTGGCGCTCCAGTCTCTGGGGAGGTGGCGTGAAGCCTGCGCATGCACCCGCTCGGCGTGGAAACACTCCTCGGCGGCGGCTGCGTCGCCTCAGTCGTGTCCGACCCTGTGCGACCCCAGAGACGGCGGCCCACCGGGCTCCCCCGCCCCTGGGATTCTCCAGGCAAGAACCCTGGAGTGGGCTGCCATTTCCTTCTCCAATGCAGGAAAGTGAAAAGGGAAAGTGAAGTCGCTCAGTCGTGCCCGACTCTTCGTGACCCCATGGACTGCAGCCCACCAAGTTTCTCTGTCCATGAATTTTCCAGGCAAGAGGAATGGAGTGGGGTGCCATTACCTTCTCTGGGAAATACTCCTCAGGGTATATATTTGCGATTGTCATTGTATCTTCACAGGATGTTGTATTGTACCTATTATGCTGTGTGTTGTCATTGTGGATTTTTAAATATGCTAACCTTGACTTGAGAAGTTTATCAGTGAATACATTAGGTGGTCATATTATATATCTGGGAATATCAGACCACCTGACCACTCAGGTCAGGAAGCAACAGTTCAAACTGGACATGGAACAACAGATTGGTTCCAAATAGGAAAAGGAGTACGTCAAGGCTGTATATTGTCACCCTGCTTATTTAACTTTTATGCAGAGTACATCATGAGAAATGCTGGGCTGGAAGAAGCACAAGCTGGAATCACGATTGCCAGGAGAAATATCAATAACTTCAGTTATGCGGATGACACCACCCTTATGGCAGAAAGTGAAGAGGAACTAAAAAGCCTCTTGATGAAAGTGAAAGTGGAGAGTGAAAAAGCTGGCTTAAAGCTCAACATTCAGAAACGAAGATCAGGCATCTGGTCCCATCACTTCATGGGAAATAGATGGGGAAACAGTGGAAACAGTGTCAGACTTTATTTTTGGGGGCTCCAAAATCACTGCAGATGGTGACTGCAGCCATTAAATTAAAAGTTATGACCAGATAATATGTTGAAAAGCAGAGACACTGCTTTGCCAACAAAGGTCCATCTAGTCAAGGCAATGGTTTTTCTAGTGGTCATGTATGGATGTGAGAGTTGGACTGTGAAGAAAGCTGAGTGCCGAAGAGTTGATGCTTTTGAACTGTGGTGTTGGAGAAGATTCTTGAGAGTCCCTTTGACTGCAAGGAGATCCAACCAGTCCATCCTAAATAGGAGACCAACCCTGGGATTTCTTTGGAAGGAATGATGCTGAAGCTGAAACTCCAGTACTTTGGCCACCTCATGTGAAGAGTTGACTCATTGGAAAAGACTCTGATGCTGGGAGGGATTGGGGGCAGGAAGAGAAGGGGATGACAGAGGATGAGATGGCTGGATGGCATCACGGACTCGATGAACGTGAGTCTGAATGAACTCTGGGAAATGGTGATGGACAGGGAGGCCTGGTGTGCTGCGGTTCATGGGGTCACAAAGAGTCGGACACGACTGAGTGACTGAACTGAACTGAGGACAATTATATTTAATTAGTCATTATCAAAAATGGTAATGGCTATGCTGGATCTTAGAGCAGTTAAGATTTTCTATTGTTCCATTAGTTAGGACACAGGCTAAGCCGAGGTGACAAAGAGACCCCGAATAATGTAACTTACATTAGAAGTTTCCTTCCTTTTCATGTAACAACTCGGAAGTAAGCAATCTGTGCCCCACATTCTCAGCCAAACAGCAGGGTACCGTGTTGGCCCAAGCATCCTTGCTAGGCAACTTCCATCTCCATCCAAGGCAGCACCTCTTGTTGTTGCCGTTTCCCTATGGTTGATGGGAGGAGGCAAAGAGAGAGACTTGCCTTTATGGACATGACCAGAGGTTCCCACGTTCCTTATGCTCTCCTCCCAGTGACTTGCACCCCAGCTAGCCTCATGTAGCCACAACACAAGCTGAGAAGAACAGTCTCCAACCAGGCAGTGGTGTGTCAAGTTAAAACTGAGGGCATTTTTTTTTTTTTTAAGTAAAAGGAACAAAGGAGAATGAATCTGAGGGATAATTAGCACTGTCTTTTAAATTCTGAAGGATAATTAGCACATGAACCAAAATGGAGCCCGCAAAGAAACAGACCCACCTGCACGGCCAGGAGAGGCCACTCATCTTTATTATACAATTTGTCTCTGACATTTGTATCCAGTAATGTTTGATGATCAGTTAAGGCACACGTTTCTGGTCTCTGTCTAACTTTTATGACATCTATGGAATCATTGGACCCACCAAATAAAATATCAGTTCTAGGCAGGATAGGAATAAGAGGCCTACTTTGACTCAAACCTTACATTCCACTATTCTTCAAGAGTTGCTAGACTTCCTGCACGATTTGGCAGTCATCAGCCCAGCAATCGACCTTGTGAGCCCCAAAGTGTGGGGACAAATTCTCCATGTCCTGCTTTGTGGAGAACCAACACGTGGAGAGTGGAAAGAGGACGACCAGCCGATACTGACAGAGGGCACGGCCCAGAATGTGTCAGCAATAGTAATCACAGCAGTAACAGATCTTGAACATGCATGTGTCTGTCGGACAGACACAGTATTCAGTTTAGAACCTTTTGGTTTTGCTAACTGATAAAACTGATAAAAGTCACCCTATCTAGGGCTAAACCCATGTTCTACTTTCATGAAGCATAAATAACATCAGCCAACTGATCAGTGTATAAAAATCCCTTTCTTCTTGTTAAAAGAGAATTTTGCATAGTTTAAATGTAAAGCTCAAAGCCTCAGTTTATCTAGCTCAGGGTTCTTTTTTTTTTTTTTTGAGGATAATTGCTTCTAATATTGTGGTGGTCTCTGCTGTACATCAACACGAGTCAGTCATAATTATATATATATGTAACCTCCTCTCCCTTTAGCCTCCCTGCCCCTCCCATTCCACCCCTCTAGGTCATCACAGAATCCCAGGCTGGGCTCCGTGTGTTATGTAGCAGCTTCCTGCTAGCTATCTGCTTTAAACATGGTAGTGTCTATATGACAATGCTACTTTCTCCTGGCCTTTCTGTTAATGTCTGTTGATCAGTTTCCTTTTGTTCTCCACGTGTTGGTCCTCCATAAAGTGGGACGTGTAGCGTTGGTTCCCACACCATGGGGTTCATAAGGTCTATAGCTGGGCTGGTGGCTGCCAAATTATGCAGGGAATCAGGCAACTCTTGAAGAATAGTGGAAAGTAAGGTTCGAGTCTAAGTAGGCCTCTTCTGTCTGTTCTTTCTAGAGCTGATATTTTATGTGGCAGAATCAATGATTCCATAGATGTCATCAGGGTTAGACAGAGACTAGGAATACGTGTCTTAATCATCAAACATTTCTGGATGTGGTGTCAGAAAGGACGCTTGTGTATCACAAGTGCTTCTCTACGTCTATGTCTCCATTTCCGCTCTGTACACAGCTTCACCAGCACTGTTTTTCTAGATACCATATATATACGCACTAATATACGATATTCATTTTTCTCTTTCTGACTTACTCCACTCTATATAAAAGTCTCTAGGTTCATCCGCCTCACTACAACTGACTCCGATTTGTTCCTTTTTATGGCTGTAGCTCAGGGTCCTTTGGGTTCCAAAACTAGTAGATGATAGAACAGTCTTCTGACAGCAAAAATTAATAATTAAAATGATTAAAATTTGTGCACAAAACTTATTGAAAAAATATGCAGTTTTAAAATGTAACTACAAAGAAAAGTAAATAATTCTAAATACATTTCTATAACTGCATTTTATGTGATTCCTAAAGAATAATGCATATAAATATAAGACTTTTTACCCTATAGATCCAGAATCATATTTTTATCACTGTACTGGGCAAAGCATATTTGTAGTTCAGATGAAGGTAGATATTTATATAAGTATCATATCACTTACGATTACATGTAACAGAATCCTTGGCTAGTTATTTCTGTATGTTTGATAAAACATCCTATGATCTATTTAGTAAAATTCTCCCCCCAAATGGGGACGAGGATAAAATTTTTTAAGTGTGATTACAGAACTAACAATAGTAAAGACTCCAAAGTAAAAAAAAAGGCATTGCTTGTTTTGACTCAAAATCATAACATAGAGATTCCTTCATTATAAATAACTTTTATAATATTAATGAAAATTAATATTAAACCCCTCCTTTCTTTCAAATAAGCTCTGATGAATTGAAGTATATAATGTCATGAATTAAAATTTAGCCACATGCTGCAGATTCTTAGGAGAAAAGATTGTGTGATGAAGATAAGAAATTTACAATTTTCAGATTGCTTTTCATTTTTCTTGCTGTTAAATAAAAAAGTGTCATTGAATTTATACTTCTGGCTTCCTCTCATCCTCCTATAAGGTTAAGAATTTCAGAGACTAAAAGATCTGGTTGATTGATTTTTATAATAAGAATCGAGTCAAATCCAATTAGGGTGGCCTTCAAGGACTAACTCAGTTCTATACTTACACTAGAATTCAGCTTCAACTTGTAAAAAAGCAAACTAAGCAAGAATATTGTCTGGGACTTAGGGAAATTTAAAGGCCATAGAGATTTCCATTGTGGTGTTATATTGAAAATTGGGACTTAGCTGGGAGCCAAAACAGTGAAGCCTTGTGGAAGGGCCAGTAGGTTAATGGAGGGGCACCAAAGAAAGGCCAAGAACTCAGAACGGAGGCTGAGCACAAAAGCTCTGATAATCGATGCCATCTGTCGCAGGCAGGTTACATGCTGAGCAAGAAGGGTGAGAGAGAGGGGAGAGTCAGAATACGCACGTTGCTTCCATGAGATGGAAAGAAAAATATTCTGGGCCAGACAGGTCAAATATAGAGGGCATTTTCATACTGCCTGCAATGCAAGAGACCCGAGTTTGATCCCTGGGTCAAGAAGATCCGCCAGAGAAGGAAGTGGCAACCCACTCCAGGATTCTTGCCTGGAGAATTCCGTGGAGAGGGGAGCATGGTGGGCTACAGTCCATGGGGTGGCAAAGAGCAGACACCACTGAGTGACTAACAGTCTCACCAACGCTGTTAAGTGCATTCTGTTCTTGCTGACTGCATGTATAGTTGCCAATTTTAAGTGCTTTTTTAAAGATCTAATCTTTCCAGATGTTATAAAATACCTGATACATGTTAAAAATAGAAGTAATGATACATCACATTTTGTAAGTATATTTTCGTTAAAATTCATGTGAAATGTTTTTCGAGAGGAATAACCAAAAACGTCTTTAACCAGTACACAGGGGAGGGCAGAGGAGGAGGACCTAGAGAGCCCTGCGCCAGTGTGTGTATATCGAGGCAAGAACTTACCTCTGTCTCTTGTGTTCCTGTGTTTTGTTGTGTGTTCAACGGACAAGTGCACATTGTGTGTAAAATGGACAAATGAGTCCTAATTGACAACATTTAGTCTTCCTAGACATTAAAGAGGTTGCAGTGTATGAAAAAGTGTTGAGTTGGTAAATTTGGCGCATTTTGCACAATTTCTGGGAAAAGATCATCTTCTGAAAATTTGAGCATTATAGACCCCTAGACTGACAGAGGGATGAGAGGAGGGAAGGGTTTTAAGAATATTCACATTTGAAGACACTTTCAGATTATAGCTGCTGCTACATGTGTGTAGTTTATTCAAGACTGTGGATATGTATATGTATATATATGCTTGTTTATATATATGTACACACACATATATATGCTTCTTTTTGCTTGTTTGTATATATATGTACACACACACGCATATATATGCTTCTTTTGTTCAGTCACTCAGTTGTGTCTGACTCTTTGTGACCTCATGGACTGCAGCAGGCCAGGCCTCCCTGTCTTTCACTATCTCCCAGAGTTTGCTCAGACTCAAGGCAGGAGGAGAGGGGACGACAGAGGATGAGATGGTTGGATAGCATCACCGACTCAATGGACATGAGTTTGAGTAAACTCTGGAAGTTGGTGAAGGACAGGGAGGCCTGGTGTGCTGTAGTCCATGGGGTCACAAAGAGTCGGCCATGACTGAGCAGCTAAACTGACTGACTGGTTGGATCTCCTTGCAGTCCAAGGGACTCTCAAGCGTCTTCTCCAGCACCACAGTTTGAAAGCATCAAGTTTTCAGCGCTCAGCCTTCTTTATGGTCCAGCTCTCACATCCATACATGACTACTGGTAAAACCATAGCCTTGACTAGATGGACCTTTGTTGGCAAAGCGATGTCTCTGCTTCTTAGCACGTTGTCTAGGTTTGCCATGGCTTTTCTTCCAAGGAGCAAGCACCTTTTAATTCCATGGATGCAGGCACCATCCTCAGTGATTTTTGAGCCCAAGAAAATAAAATCCGTCACAGTTTCCATTGTTTCCCTATTTGCCATTTGCCATGAAGTAATAGGACCTGATGCCATGATCTTTTTGTTTTTTGAATGTGGAGTTTTAAAAAGCCAGCTTTTTCACTCTCCTCTTTCACCTTCATCAAGAGGCTGTTTAGTTCCTCTTTGCTTTCTGGATGAAGCTCAAGCTGAAATCAAGATTGCCGGAAGAAATATCAGTAACCTCAGATATGCAGATGACACCACCCTATTTGCAGAAAGTGGATATATATATATATATATATAGTGGAAAAATTAAGTCCTTATTTGAAACATCTAGTCTATCAATAATTTAGAAATGCCTGGTATATGTAAAATGTAGAGGCAAAAAAATACGCTCTGTAAATATCTTTTTTCCCTAAAATTCATAGGAAATATTGTCTTTGGAGACTAGAATTATTAAATCACCTCTATGAGCAGTACATTATTATCTATACTTTTCATTGGTTTGCAGGAAGTGGGAGGAAAGAAATTGCAAAATGTTACAGGTTACTGTGTTCACACTTGAAAAATGAGTCCTAATTTTGCAACATCTAATCTCTGGTTGTTAAAGAAGTTGCCAGTATATGACGAAGTATTTGGTAATGTTAGTACATATGGTACACTTCGTGTTGAAATTCATGGGAAAGCTTGTCCTCTGTAAATGACTCTCAGATGTGAATTTCTCTGAACTCACCTCCAAGCCTTATGCATGCCTGCACTTGTCCACTGGATTGGTGGTGAGGAATGGGCAATGTGGGGGAATGGTTTAAGGCCCGAATGGTCGTATTTGAAAGGTGCCTCAGATTATCACCATTATTGTGCTCAGTTGCGTCCAACCCTTCAGCCCCATGGACTGTAGCTCACCTATCCATGTAGCTCTTCTATCCATGGAATTTTCCAGGCAAGAATACCAGAGTGGGTAGCCATTCTGATCTCCAAGGGATCTTCCTGACCCAGGGGTCAAACCCGCATCTCGTACATCTCCTGCACTGGCAGGTGGATTCTTCACCTGGAAAGCCCCTGTAATCAGCAGTTTTATTTAGCAGTGCTGTGTACATAATGGTCAGGTAAATTCTTATAGCTAGGATTTCCAGATATTTAGAAGTGCTCAATGTATTTAAAAGTAGAAGCAGTAAGTAATGCTTTTTGTAAATAGTGTTTAAAAATTGATGGAAAAAAAATCAACGGGAAATTCATTTTTCTTTGGAAAGATGAAATTGCTTCACCACCTCAATGAACAGTATGCTGTTCTTTGTACTTGTTCATTAGATTGAGGAGGCAGGAGGGAAGAAATTCCAAAAGGTGTTTTGTTAATGTGTACTAGAAAATTTCAGCTTATCCATATGGTACATTTAACTTAACTTTGCTATATGATTATCTTTATCTACCCATCTATACTTTGGTTACTAACGCCTGATTTCTTCTCAAAATCAGCTTCTCCATTTTCATTTCCAGTGCCTCAGGAAGCTCAGGTAACTCATCTAGCCAGTCAGAACTTGTATCCCCTAATTTGTAGTTATTGGTCCAGAGATGCGCACACACCCTATCAGAGCCAGTGAAATATAATAAGACTGTTTGCTGGGTATGCTGAGGAAAAGGCAATTTGTTGTTGTTGTTAGATTTAAACCTGGAAGGTTGTTGGTGTGAAATTACTGGTGCCGTCTTATCACCATCTGTCATCTAAGAGTGAAGAAACGGGAAAGCCTCAGAGTCACAGACAACAGGGCACACACTGGGTCCCGATGACGCTGCTCCATTTCCTTACTTCAGCCGTTTCTGAAGCCGGATCCACACTTGGACCCATCAGATGCATGAAGCAATACATCCTTCTGTACCAGGTTACTTTTGGTTAAATTTTCCAAAACTTGCAACCAAGAATGTTACGAATGATCAGCTGAACAGCAAGATGCTTTGTTGGGAAGTTAAAAAGCCAACTGGTGTGCTTTCTCTCTTGTCCTTACTCCTGAAAAGGAGGTCAGCAGAGTGTTTTTGAAAGTTTGAGCACATCTCTCAAGGGTAAGTTAAGTGTTTTTCCATTTCAGGCTCACCGAAGAGACTAGACCTCGAGCAACAATGATTCTTTCTTATTTCTCAAGGTTTCTGTGAGTGGGAATGACTCATCCCTGCTCCACAGTGTTCAGGGGCGGAAATCTCATGAAAGCGTCTTCATTCTCAGGTCTCCCTGTTAATCCCGGCTGTTGGCTGAGGACCTGGCTGAGACTGCAGGGCAAAACACCCACATGTGGCCTCTCTGTGCGACTCAAGCTCGCTCATAACACAGTGGCTGAGTTCCAGCGGCAAGTGTCCCGAGAGACAGACCAGACAGAAATCACAGAGCATTACTTCCACCACATTTTCTTAGACATTAAGTAGTGCCTGCTTTCAGGGAGAGAGGAATTAGATCTCATCTTTGAAAAGAGGTGGGTCTAAACATTTGTAGACATATTTTGAAACTACCACAGATGATGAGGGGAAAAAGAGTTTCCTTAACACGAGGGAAAAGTGTGACAGTGTCATTTTCTGACAGATAATTCCTTCCAGGTTTCTCACTATGTGCATTTAGGTATGCTTAGGGGAATCATGTGGGTTTCTTTATCTGTTTTTCCGTGCATTTTCCAAAGTGGCCTGTTGGGGATACTATGCAGCTATTATGATTTTCTGGAAGATTCTGGTTTCTGTATTACTCCCCACTCACAGAATCAGGACTCCTTGGAGAAATGGTTGATTCTAGGTGTAGGGCAGGTAAAGAACAAGCTGTTTCGCCAAAAAGCAAATCAGTAACGATTAATAGAACTGTATTTAAAGAACACAAAAACCAGCCTGAAGGGGTTCCCATTGGCAAAATTTGAGACTTTAGTGAAAGAAGGATAATTATAATTTATGAGGGGAAAAGTTGAATCAATGAAACTTCGTGAGGTTTGTTGGGTGCACGCAAGAACAGGTGCGGTTTTGACACCGGCTGTTAAGAAAAGGACGTGTGAGGCAGGGCACGGGCTGCTGGGCTGGTCAGGTAACCAGTGAGCCAGAGTGAAACCAGATACATCACCTAAGAAGAAGCCCAGCAAAGCTCTGACTTGTACAGTGCACCAAAAGGAAATAAAGGATACTGCGTATGTTGGAAAACTTCCCACCAGTGCCCACTGCGTAAAGAACGTAGTTCAAATTTGTGTTCAGCCCATGTATATTCAAAATTTACATTTTAACAGAAAATATTATTCCTTTGTGACATTTGCAGATTTTGGAAAAGTGACTCATGCCCATCAAAAATGTGCATATAGGATTTTGAATTCCCCGGGGGCCCAATGGTTAGGACTCCGTGCTTCCACTAAGGAGGCCCAGGTTTGATCATTCATGGGGTTGCAGAGAGTCAGACACGACTGCGTGACTGAACTGAACTGAAGCTAGGGCATAAAGACCCCACATGCCATGCAGCACTGCTGAAAAAAGAAAAAAATGTGTATTTAGGGTTTTTGAAGGCCAAGGCTGACTTTGAGGATGGCATGTTTCTCGCAGAAACTACTGCGTGCAAGATGGCAGGATCTGGCTACTGATGCGTAAAGCCACTTCACTGCAAGTGACAGAGAAGCAATGGAGCATCAGGAATAATCTGGGCCCCAAGCACACCGCAAATGTGGAGCACTGAAGCTTTCAGATGTAAGAACTTGGGTAATTGTTCCCCTGCTCCAGAAACAGTGGGAAACATTTTGAAAAGAGATTCAAGTTACTTGTCTGTAGTCTGACTTATACATTCTTCTTATTTGTTTGTTCCCTTGAAGCTCCAAGGAGCTCAACTTCCCCATAGTCCTATAGACCACTTCATGGTTCCCAAGGCATCCATGGATGATGAGAGCGAACAACCAGAGAGGTCTCCGACCCAGGCCCAAGTTCACCTGGTCACCTGAATAAACACAGGGCGGAGGCTGTCTGTAACCCACAGCATCCTAGGTCTACAGTGTCTAGGAGAGTGTGGAGTCAGTTTTGTGTTAAATTGAACACTTGGTATTAAACTCAGTCAAATTATTGAAAACAACAGCAAAATTGCACTAACTCACAGACCATCAGGCTGAGACCATTCTCCTTGTGAGGTCATAACCCCCTTCAAGAGAAGACCACCAAGATTTCAAATCTAACCTCTCTGTTTTTCAAACTCCCCTTCGGTTCTTGACATCACAGGGCAAAGTCTACATGTCCATTACGGTCAGGAAAGACGCTGCTCAACCAGAGAGTGCCCAGACATCCAATCTGAGGGGCTATTATTCAGATCACAGTGACTCATAGCTTTGCATTGCCTGTTTAAAGGGAAGGATGAACTGTGAATCTGAGAAAAGCTATCAGCCTGGGTGTAAAAACCACGCAGATGGCAAAGATGTTGACAGTAAGGTTTGTCACAACACCTACAGACTCACACTCCTCTCGGAGAGAAGTGCAGACCCATGGTGAATTCGAATGTAACTTCCCATCAGTTAGCAACTTCAACATGCTTCCTCAATATGGAAGAAGAAAGAACTTTCCACTAAAAATCTTTCTGTATTAAAATTAAAAAGACTGGTAAACCTTTCCAGGGAAGCCACGGGTCCTAGAGTTGGCTCGATAGTGGAACAAAGATTTGACTATGAATTGAAAAGACTGAGGTGCAAAATCAGGGAGTAAGAAAATCCAAGAGAATTATTATTCCACGATGTATAGTGTGTAGCTGCGTTGGCACAGGAGCGGCCGAGGGGAGCTACCCCACGCCTGAGGTCAGGGGCAGTGGCTGAGAGTGCCAGGCTTCGATGGCGCAGGAGCAGCCAGGAGGAACAACCCCATGCCCGAGGTCAGGGCAGCGGCTGAGAGGTGCAACCTGATGTCCAAGGAATGGCGGCTGCACAGGTGCAGGAGGGCCGAGAGGAGCTACTCCACGTTTAAGGTCAGGAGGGGCGGCTGCGAGGAGATACCCCATGTCCAAGGTAAGAGAAACCCAAGTAAGACGGTAGGTGTTGCAAGAAGGCATCAGAGGACAGACACACTGAAACCATAATCACAGAAAACTAGTCAATCTAATCACACGAACCACAGCCTTGTCTAACTCAGTGAAACTAAGCCATGCCCATGGGGCCACCCAAGATGGGCGGGTCACGGTGGAGAGGTCTGACAGAATGTGGTCCACTGGAGAAGGGAATGGCAAACCACTTCAGTATTCTTTCCTTGAGAACCCCATGAACAGTATGAAAAGGCAAAATGATAGGATACTGAAAGAGGAACTCACCGGGTCGGTAGGTACCCAATATGCTACTAGAGATCAGTGGAGAAATAACTCCAGAAAGGATGAAGGGATGAAGCCAAAGCAAAAACAATACCCAGTTGTGGATGTGACTAGTGATAGAAACAAGGTCCAATGCTGTTAAGAGCAGTATTGCATAGGAACCTGGAATCTCAGGTCCATGAATCAAGGCAAATTGGTAGTCGTCAAACAGGAGATGGCAAGAGTGAACGTCAACATTCCAGGAACCAGCGAACTAAAATGGACTGGAATGGGTGAATTTACTTCAGATGACCATTATATCTACTACTGTGGGCACGAATCCCTCAGAAGAAGTGGAGTAGCCATCATGGTCAACAAAAGAGTCCAAAACGCAGTACTTGGATGCAATCTCAAAAACGACAAAATGACCTCTGTTTGTTTCCAAGGCAAGCTATTCAATACCACGGTAATTCAACCCTATGCCCCAACCAGTAACACTGAAGAAGTTGAAGTTGAACGGTTCTATGAAGACCTACAAGACTTTTTAGAACAAACACCCAAAAAAGATGTCCTTCTCATTATAGGATACTGGAATGCAAAAGTAGGAAGTCAAGAAACACTCCAAGGCAAATTTGGCCTTGGAGTACGGAATGAAGCAGGGCAAAGGATAACAGAGTTTTGCCAAGAGAACGCACTGGTCATAGCAAACACCCTCTTCCAACAACACAAGAGAAGACTCTACACATGGACATCACCAGATGGTCAACACCAAAATCAGATTGATATATTCTTTGCAGCCAAAGATGGAGAAGCTCTATACAGTCAACAAAAACAAGACCAGGAACTGACTGTGGCTCAGATCATGAACTCCTTATTGCCAAATTCAGACTTACATTGAAGAAAGTGGGGAAAACCACGAGACCATTCAGGTATGACCTAAATCAAATCCCTTATGATTATACAGTGGAAGTGAGAAATAGATTTAAGGGCCTAGATATGATAGACAGAGTGCCTGATGAACTATGGACGGAGGTTTGTGACATTGTACAGGAGGCAGGGATCAAGACCATCCCCATGGAAAAGAAATGCAAAAAAGCAAAATGGCTGTCTGAGGAGGGCTTACAAATAGCTGTGAAAAGAAGAGAAGCAAAAAGCAAAGGAGAAAAGGAAAGATATAAGCATCTGAATGCAGAGTTCCAAAGAATAGCAGGAAGAGATAAGAAAGCCTTCCTTAGCGATCAGTGCAAAGAAATAGAGGAAAACAACAGAATGCGAAAGACTAGAGATCTCTTCAAGAAAATTAGAGATCCAAAGGAACATTTCATGCAAAGACGGGCTTCATAAAGGACAGAAATGGTATGGACCTAACAGAAGCAGAAGATATTAAGAAGAAGTGGCAAGAAAATACAGAAGAACTGTACAAAAAAGAGCTTCACGACCAAGATAATCACGATGGTGTGATCACTCACCTAGAGCCAGACATCTTGGAATGTGAAGTCAAGTGGGCCTTAGAAAGCATCACTATGAACAAAGCTAGTGGAGGTGATGGAATTCCAGTGGAGCTATTTCAAATCCTGAAAGATGATGCTGTGAAAGTGCTGCACTCAATATGCCAGCAAATTTAGAAAACTCAGCAGTGGCCACAGGACTGAAAAGGTCAGTTTTCATTCCAATTCCAAAGAAAGGCAATGCCAAAGAAAGCTCAAAGTACCTACCACACAATTGAACTCATCTCACACGCTAGTAAAGTAATGCTCAAAATTCTCCAAGCCAGGCTTCAGCAATACATTTCCGTGAACTTCCAGATGTTCAAGCTGATTTTAGGAAAGGCAGAGGAACCAGAGATCAAATTGACAACATGATTCCTTAAAAAATTGCAAATAGAACTACCTTATGACCCAGCAATCCCACTGCTGGGCATACACACCGAGGAAACCAGAATTGAAAGAGACACATGTACCCCAATGTTCATCGCAGCACTGTTTATAATAGCCAGGACATGGAAAAAACCTAGATGTCCATCAGCAGATGAATGGATAAGAAAGCTGTGGTACATATACACAATGGAGTATTACTCAGCCATTAAAAAGAATTCATTTGAATCAGTTCTGATGAGATGGATGAAACTGGAGCCGATTATACAGAGTGAAGTAAGCCAGAAAGAAAAACACCAATACAGTATACTAACACATATATATGGAATTTAGGAAGATGGCAATGATGACCCTGTATGCAAGACAGGGAAAGAGACACAGATGTGTATAACGGAACTTTGGACTCAGAGGGAGAGGGAGAGGGTGGGATGATTTGGAGAATGGCATTCTAACATGTATACTATCATGTAAGAATCGAATCACCAGTCTATGTCTGATGCAGGATACAGCATGCTTGGGGCTGGTGCATGGGGATGACCCAGAGAGATGTTATGGGGAGGGAGGTGGGAGGGGGGTTCATGTTTGGGAATGCATGTAAGAATTAAAGATTTTAAAATTAAAAAATAAAAAAAAATAAAGATCTCTGGATAAATTCCTCTTAAAAAAAAACAAAAAAACAAAAAACAAATTGCCAACATCGCTGGATCATCAAAAAGCAATAGAGTTCCAGAAAAACATCTATTTCTGCTTTATTGACTATGCCAAAGCCTTTGAGTGTGTGGATCACAATAAACTGTGGAAAATTCTGAAAGAGATGGGAATACCAGAGCACCTGACCTGCCTCTTGAGAAACCTATATGCAGGTCAGGAAGCAACAGTTAGAACTGGACATGGAACAACAGACTGGTTCCAAATAGGAAAAGGAGCGCGTCAAGGCTGTATATTGTCACCCTGCTTATTTAACTTCTCTGCAGAGTACATCATGAGAAACGCTGGGCTGGAAGAAACACAAGCTGGAATCAAGATTGCTGGAAGAAATATCAGTCACCTCAGACATGCAGATGACACCACCCTTATGGCAGAAAGTGAAGAGGAACTAAAGAGCCACTTGATGAAAGTGAAAGAGGAGAGTGAAAAAGATGGCTTAAAGCTCAACATTCAGAAAACGAAGATCATGGCATCTGGTCCCATCACTTCATGGGAAATAGATGGGGAAACAGTGGAAACAGTGTCAGACTTTATTTTGGGGGCTCCAAAATCACTGCAGATGGTGACTGCAGCCATGAAATTAAAAGACGCTTACTCCTTGAAAGGAAAGTTATGACCAACCTAGATAGTATTTTGAGAAGCAGAGACATTACTTTGCCAACAAAGGTCCATCTAGTCAAGGCTATGGTTTTTCCAGTGGTCATGTATGGATGTGAGAGTTGGACTGTGAAGAAGGCTGAGTGCTGAAGAATTGATGCTTTTGAACTGTGGTGTTGGAGAAGACTCTTGAGAGTCCCTTGGACTGCAAGGAGATCCAACCAGTCCATTCTAAAGGAGATCAGTCCTGGGTGTTCATTGGAAGGACTGATGCTGAAGCTGAAACTCCAGTAGTTTGGCCACCTCATGCAAAGAGTTGACTCATTGGAAAAGACTGTGATGCTGGGAGGGATTGAGGGCAAGAGGAGAAGGGGACGACAAAGGATGAGATGGCTGGATGGCATCACCGACTTGATGGACATGGGTTTGGGTGGACTCTGGGAGTTGGTGATGGACAGGGAGGCCTGGTGTGCTGTGACTCATGGGGTCACAAAGAGTTGGACATGCCTGAGCGACTGAACTGAACTGGACTGATGAAGTAGTGTGTAGCAATGTCCAGAAAACTGGCCCATCTTTGAGGAGAATTTTACTTCCACACACCTAGAAATTCCAAAATATACTCACTGTGAAGCAGAATTAATCCCCTACTACTAATCAGGGTAAAAACTATCCTTTGGGAATGACTCAGAATAATTTTTTTCAAAATGTTAAACCTACAAACTGAAGCTATCACAATCCATTTTGTAAATGAGAAGAACTTTAGGGGAAAGAGTTTTGAATTATCACTAGGATAAACTGGGTCAAGAAATCTAGAGTTTAAGGAGACATTACAGAACAGCCAGCCAGTCCTTTCCTTTAGGCTCATCATTCTGTCCTTATAAACCCACCCACCCCTTTCTGTCATTTTTCCTCCGAAATAAATTTAACCCCTGAAAATCCAGTTTCTCTTGAATAAGCAATTTGGTCAAACACTCTGAGCTATTCAGTTCAGTTCAGTCGCTCAGTCATGTCCGACTCTGCTCACCATGGACTGCAGCACGCCAGACTTCTCTGTCCTTTACCATCTCAAACCTGCTTGCTCAGAGTCATTTCCATTGAGTGGGTGATGCCATCCAACCAACTCATTCTCTGTTCTCCCCTTCTTCTCCTGCCTTCAGTCTTTCCCAGCATCAGGGTCTTTTCCAATGAGTCAGCTCATCAGAATCTATTATGCTTAAAATAATAATTGAAGTGAGCTAAGAAAGAAGAATAAACAATTCTAGTACCATCCACACTTATCTGAATCTAATTTCCTATAACTGGGTTAGGGTAGACTGAAAAGAAAGCTAAAAACAAAATTAGTTTTAGGGAATAGATTGTTTTAGTGAAGCACTTTTCAAATATATGATTGCAAAAGAAGGGTCCTCATTATGGATGAATTATACCCAAGTTGTTGTTGTTGTTGTTGTGTTTTCATGTCCCATCTAGAAATGCATACTGAAGTGCATGGAAGCTGACTCTATTTTTATTTGGGGAAAATATTCCAACGATCACTTAGAGCTCTAACTCTATGGGAAGAGGAGAGTCACGTGGATCCATACAGCCTCCTTTGTCAGTTATTCCTAAGATGAAAGCCATTTGTGAACTAAATATGTATCTTAAATTTCAAGAAATACAATTCCAAACGGATGTGCTTCATTAAAAATATCTGCTTGGTAAAGACATTTAAAATGATACCAGTTAAATCACAAATCAAAATGTTTGAGATTCAGACAAAACTATACTGAGAGGAAAAATAAAAACCTGAAATGTGTTCTTGGGAGAGAAATGATTTTTTCTGAAAACTCTGCTTGCCATCCACAGGTACACACTACCCTTCAACATTAGCTAACCATAAGTAAGAAAAGGACGTCCTTATCTGAGGGTGGTAACTTGCTGCTCTGCTATGACTGGCAGGACACTCAGACCTCAGACTCCATAAATAACCCCGCTGATTGGTGTTTCCAGAGCCAAAACTCTGCCTGAATCATACCCCAGTTTTAAAATCTGGCTTTTAGAAGCACGTTCCTCTGACAGAGACGGGAGACCAGTCATTGTTCGGTTCTGTCTTTTATGCCAGTCAGGACATAGGCTCTGTGCCATCAACTCTCTGACCCCAGCTCTCTCTCTTGAAATCTTGAATTCTGGTTCATGTTCAGCCATGTTGTTGAGAAATAACTGTTAGGATATTAGTTTTATTTATTTGTTTGGTTTTATTTTTTCTAGTTTTTGGTCGCACTGTGCAGCCTGTGGGATCCTAGTTCCCTGACCAGAGATCAAACCTGTGACCCCTGCAGTGGAAGTGTGAAGACTGCCCTACCAGGGAAGTCCCAGAATAATAGTTTTAATCCTTTCATTACAGATCTCTCATCTTTGAGATTTTTGTTTTTGTTTTATCTAAAGACTATTTCTCAGGATTTGTCTAATCAAAAACCTATTTGGGAAATAAATTTTAAAAAATGGAACAAAAATCAGGCAAGTGGGGAGGACAGTCATGTCTTTAAAAGTCTAATCATAGAAGACACCAAATTTTATGTCAGTCACACAATGGAATACTATGCAGTCATTTTAAATAAGCCATATGTGTGTTTGTTGGCACTGAAAAGATTTTTCATACTATATGATTAAGTGGAAAAGTTACGAAACAGAAGATAAACACTAGTTCTTATCAGGTTTGTATGACAACTAATTTCAGTAACTTAGCCGTGTCAGTCCAATTAAAGGAGGATTATTTTAGCTGCAAAGAGATTCATATGAATTTCCAGAAACACAAACCGTAGTACCACAGGTTATCATGGAAACAGGTGCAGAACCTGGGAAGACATCTAGCCCCGAGGCAGTTCTCTTCAGATATATAACAACCACATAGAAAGTGCAAAATGGCCAAGTGCTGCTTTAAATTATTTCATTCTGATTTTCATCTTAGCTTTGTTTTCCTGAAAATTTTTAATAATTGTCTTTTATTCAAAGCTTTTTTAAAAGCTTAAAAATGGAAAATTATAGCTCAGATTGAGAAAACTAATAACACCCTTCCTTGTATTAGGATATTTTAAAAAATTTATTTATTTATTATTGAAGGATGATTGCTTTACAGACTTTTGGTGTTTTCTGTCAAACCTCAAGGTGAATCAGCCATAGGTATACATATACCCCTCCCTTTTGCACCTCCCACCCATCTCCCTCCCTATCCAGATATTTTCAATGTGTTCATAATTTGTATTTATCTTTTTCAAACTTTTGGTTGGACATATGTTTTCAGACATCTTGGGTATATACATAAGAGTGAAATTGTTGGGTCAAATGGTAACTCTACATTTTAACATTTCAAGGAACTACTAAACTATTTTCCGAAATGGCTGCACTAGCTTATGTTCCCACCAGCAATTTATGAAGGTTTTAATTTCTCCATATCCTCACCCATGATTATTTTCCTTTTATTTTTTTGGCTATAGCATTCATCCTAATAGGTGTTAAGTGCATCTCATTATGGTTTTGGTTTTCCTTTTCTTAGTGACTAAAAACTGTGCATGTTTTCATGTTCTCATTCACCATTTGTTTACATCCACTGGAGAAATGTGGATTCAGATTCTTTCTCATTAAAGAGAGTTTTTATTATTGATATTGATTGTTCTTTATATATTATAAACACCTGATCCTTTCCCAATATATGATTTGAAAATATTTTCTCCCATACTGTGGACTGTCATTTAATTTTTTTTTTTACTATCCTTTGAAGCACCGAAATATGAAATTTTTATGAGATCCAATTTATTTATTTATTTTTTGGTGGCTTATGCTTTGGTGCCATATCTAAGAAACTGCTGCCTATTCCAAGGTCCCCAAAACTTACACTTGCATTTTCTTCTAAGAATTGTATGGTTTTAGCTCTTGCATTTAGGTCTTTGATCATTCATTTTGAGTTACTTTTTATATATGGTGTAAGATAGGGGGTCTTCATTTTTTTGCATATGGATGCCTGGTTGTTCTAACACCATTTATTGAAAAGACTATTCTTTCATTGAATATACTTTTTAAAAATGCCATTTATCTTGATTTGAGAGTACTCTCAATGGGATTTTTATAGTATTGAACGTTAAATATCTTTAGAAATGTAATAACATTGTTTGTTGAGAAATTGCCGTATGTTAGGCACTGTGTTGATGTGAGTTCTCTTTTTAAATGTGTTTATTCAGTTCTGTGTGTCTTTGTCTGGATCCCAGTTATTGGTTAATGCAACAGCTGTACAGCGTGTCTAGAGATCAACACAGAGTCTTCCGGAGGATTACATTCCACTGGGGAAGATATGGTGATAAATGTATAATGTAACTTGGGAAACTAAATTTTGTTTTTTAAAAATAAGCAAGAAACACTTTATTAAGCACTACTGCAATAGGAAAGTGATGAAACACATGGTTCATTTTAAAACCAAAATAACCATCAATCTTTTTTATACAGTATAACTTGAAAAAGACTTAGTAAACTAACTTTTAAATCTCTTATATTAACATTAACAACAAAAGCCAGAAGTCCATACTGGACAAGAGAAAGAGGGAGAGAAAGAGACAGAGAGAGAGAGACCTTATTTTCCACCTTGGGAGGGACAATAGTACCATTCTTCACTCTGAAGACTGCAGTGAAAGAGTAAAGAGTAAACATTTACTAAGTCTTCTTAGGAGAAAATACAGTTTATCCCAAGTTCAGGGGAATTTCGTAATTAGAGAAGAATATCAGCTAATAAATGTAGAACGAATAAGTGAATTTAAAAATGACACCATTTGCGACACCATTTGAAAGAACGTTCCAGATAAAAATAATCAATGTGTGCTAAAACCATGAGATGAAAGACTGTGAGGAGCAGAATATTTGAAGGGTCCTAAAGTATCATCCCATGGATTGTTTGCTAATTGCCAAGGAAGTAACATGTATTCCTGGTGGAGAGATCTGGGAATCATCAGCTTACCTGAGGATTCAAACGTAGCATCACTAACAATGGAGAAAACTCAACACTTTGTGCCTCCTAAAGTGATGCGCCCTGAGGCGCATGGTGTAACCTGTTTAGAAGAGGAGTAAGACATCAAGAAGGGATCAAACAAATCCAAAATATGGTAAAACATTATTCTGTAAGATGACTGGTTTAACTTCTTAAAAAGCAAAGAGAAACAGAGAGTGGAACCTAAGCATATATACACATATAGACACTGTAAAAGACAGTTGGATAAATTTAATGTAGAGCAAAATTGAGATGATCTCGTGATGGTGTTAGCATTTTTCATAGGTGTGATGATGCTATTATGGTTCTGTAGGAGAATGTCATCACTAGAGTGACCCACTTAGGCTGATCGAGGGTACTGGTTTGTCCAGGACTGGAGGGGTTCTCACGACACAGACAGTCACTTTAAAAACCAGGAAAATTCTGGGCAAATAAGGATGAGCTTATCACCCTATGCTGCTGCTGCTAAGTCGGTTCAGTCGTATCTGACTCTGTGCGACCCTATGGACAGCAGCCCACCAGGCTCCTCTGTCCGCAGGATTCTCTAGGCAAGAGTACTGGAATGGGTTGCCATTTCCTTCTCTGCTGTAGCCACCAATGAATCTGGGAGTGAAGTGACGTATCTGCAATTATTTTCAAATGGCTCAGCAAATGTATATATGCACATGTAGTATGTAGAGATAGATGGAACAAATTATAGTAAAATGTTAGTTATTTGAATAGGGTCCACATGATGATTATCATACTATTCTTTCACTATTCATTAATCTACTCACTTCTATTATATTTTCAAAGTCACTGAACTGACTGATTCTTTCACCATGTATGTATGTTTGAAATTTTTTGTAATAAAATTTGGGGGAAACACGCTTAGATAATGAAAATAGTTCAAATATGAAACCAGACAGGATTCAAGTTTTATTAGAACCTGAAACTAAACTTATTAGAAAAAACTATTAGAAACTGGAAACGCTTTATATGCTGAAAATATAATAGAAGCAAATAGATTAATAGGAGAATTGAAAGACATTAAGGAAATATCCCAGAAAGTAGAAAAGAACAAAAAATGGAAAATAAGGAATCAAAATGAAAATAAAATTAGAATATTAATTTAGTAAGTCTTAATGTTCAAATAACTGGAGTTTCAGAAAGAAGAAAGAAAGGAAAATAGAAAGGAAGAAATAATCAACAAAGTAACCGAGGAAGGAACTCCTGGAATTGCACAACATAGAAAACTAAATTCCTACCACGTCCGCAGTGTCTGTGGATGGAAAGAGATCTCCACTGATGTGCACCCCTGTGAAATCTCAAGACCCAGATCACGAAGGAAAAAAGAAAAAGACACCAGCCAAATATTAAACAAGTTGGAATCAGAAAAGTTCAGGATTCTCACCAGCAACCTTGAAAGCTTGGAGGTGGCAGAGTAATGCCTTAAAGAAATCGGTCCAAATCCAGATATCTGTTCCCAGCCAATCAGTGTGTAAGACCTACATAGAGTGTCTTCAGACATGCAAGTTCCCCAAAATATGCCCTCCCATTTCTGTATTTTCAGGGATCTTGGAGATTAAGTCAGGAAAGAGGAAAACATCGACGAGAGGGACCAGGAGGGGCAGTGGACTAGAAGACAAAAGGAATGCCGGGATGATGGAGAAAGGAGATCCCAGGATGAGAGCTGTACATCAGCCTGGAGACCCAGCACTCCAGACTGATCACGGCAGAAGTCTCTGTACGGCCTTTCTTTAGAAGGGTAAGATGGAGGGGATGCTAATGAGCCTGACAGCATTGAGAGGGACTTTTGACAACTGACGGCAAGTCAGGGGATACATTGGCTGGTGATGGTTTAGTTGCTAAGTTGTGTCCGACTCTTGCGACCCCATGGACTGCAGCCTGCCAGGCTCCTCCATCCATGGGATTTTCCAGGCAAGAGTACCGGAGTGGGGTGCCATTTCCTTCTCCAGGGGATCTTCCTGACCCAGGAGTCACACCCAGGTCTCCTGCACTGCAGGCAGATTCTTTACCAACTGAGCTCTGAGGGAAGCCCAGGGGGGATAAATTAGTGATAAGTAATTTAAAAAATCAAGAAAATAAAAAATTAAGACAATTATTAACTCCAGAGAAAAGATAATTGTGCAAGAAAGAATAACAGTTTATATAAAACTTTATATCAGAATTTACCATTCCAGCTATAGATAGCACTGACATAATCAAAATAAATCTTGTTTTTATTAATAATTTATTAATTATAATAATAATAAAATATGCAATCATATTAGGAGGATAAGGTAAAAGAAAGGGAACACACGCATGGTAGGATCAGGGAAAGAAAAGGAGCCAACTCTAATTTTTATAATGGGAAGGCAATGGATAATGTCTAAAGCAAAAACTAATGATAAAAATTCAGGCACCTTCTCTCAAGTCTTGGAAGGAAATACCAAAATTCAGCTAAGAGTTGAAATCTATTGTCTCTTGGAGAGGTAAATGCTGAAGTGAGAATGGAGAACTACTCTTTTTCTTTATAAACCTTGTAGAACTATTTGATTCTATAGTATGTACATATAAAACTTGGGTTTTATTAGTTAAAAATAGGGAAAGATACCGAGAGCTAGAAAAGAATTGAGTCCAGAAAAACAGAACCTGTTAACAAATGCAGAGATGTGTAACTTATTTTTAAAGGAAAGTATAGAAACTTTTGTTTAAGTCTGTAGAAAAAATTTAAGTCTGTTGAAAAATTAAGAAAAATAGCTCTTTTCAAAATGTAGTCTAAGAAAGTTATAAAACATTTAATACATCCAAAATAGCAATATATAAAATAGGTAACTAATAAAGACCCACTGAATACCATAGGAAACTCTTCTAAATACTCTGTAATAACCTGTATGGGACAGGAATCTAAAAAAGAGTTCAGTTCAGTTCAGTCCAGTTCATTCACCCAGTCATGTCCGACTCTTTGCTACCCCATGAATCGCAGCACGCCAGGCCTCCCTGTCCGTCACCAACTCCCGGGGTTCACTCAGACTCACATCCATTGAGTCGGTGATGTCATCAAGCCATCTCATCCTCTGTCGTCCCCTCTCCTCCTGCCCCCAATCCTTCCCAGCATCAGGGTCTTTTCCAATGAGTCAACTCTTCGCATGAGGTGGCCAAAGTACTGGAGTTTGAGCTTTAGCATCAGTCCTTCCAATGAACACCTAGGGCTGATCTCCTTAAGGACGGACTGATTGGATCTCCTTGCAGTCCAAAGGACTCTCAAGAGTCTTCTCCAGCACCGCAGACCATAAAAGGATCTAAATGTTAAAGAAATACGTCAAGTTATTTCCAATGGAAAACAAAGGCATATTGCTGAAAACAGGAGCACGGCAGGTGCAAAAGTGAACAGGACAGAAAACAGGTGTGTAATCCACATGTAAGAAGCAAGCATGATGTGGGTGAGCATCATCTGGTTGTTCTTATGTCAACAGATTAAAAAGTTGTAGTACAGCTATTGAAAGAGAAGGCTTACAAGCAACCAGCGCACAGAAGAACTGTGTCTCACAGAAAGCTGGCTCTGCATAGGAGGCAGGCAGAGCTCCCCAGAACAACCCCCAAGGCGGAGGGAGGGAGAGAGCTGCCTAACTGATGAACGTAGGTGTCAATGGATCGTTGTATCTGAGCCTCCAAATCTTATTGACAAAATTAATTCAAAACAGGCTTGTGTAAGAATCTAGTTATACTGAAAATGCTGGGTGATTATAAACAATCTGCAATGATTAATGATCGCATAATTAAGTCTAGGGCAATGTGTAGTGGACTGTTGCAAAGGTCCATGTTGGGTCTGGTCTAGTTGAATGCCTTTAATGAACTGGAAAAGGAAGTGAATAGAATGTATAGATGCTCCTCAATTTTCTGCCGAGTTCATGGCCCTACATAGAAGGTTTTCTTGGCATGGTGTGGATGGCACTCAATCTGGTATAGAAAAGGGTGGATTACAGTCTTGAGTCCTTCACCCTTGAATGCTTGCCTGATATATTACAATTAGTATTCTTTTCACCTGGCCCATTTTGCAAGCGCTGGCTTTCTCTAAAACATTTTTCCTCTGATTCCCTTTACTATCATTTCTGCTGAAAGAACATATGCGATGGCTCTCCCCCTGTCCTATGTGTCAGTCACTATTACCCTCTCAGGGTCGGAATTTATGTCCTAGTCTCTCATGTGCATTTAGCTTACAGGCCCACTGTAAACTGAGGTCAAATCTGACCACCTGTGAGTTGGACCAGTCAACTTGTACAGGTATGTAAATGTTGTATATGTTGTTTGATTTCATACTTACATGCCCTTTTCAAAGTCTGATTCTTTAAAATCTCTCCCCTAAACCATGGGCTAACCTGTCCTGTGCTATCTCTTGATAAGACATTCTGCACTTCACTATCCAGCTAGGGAGCTTCATCACTCCCTGTGAGTTATGCTCTCTCAGGATTTCCACATTAGTTCCCTAAGAGAGGTTACTAACTTGATTCCACTCTCTTTTTGCACCTGATGGCTTCTTTACAAAATCTATTTCATCAAAATGTTCTAGTCATTTGAAGGCGGTGAAACTGCCTTGGTTATCCATGGGTTATCCACTGGATATTCAGGTGGGGTGAGAACCCATTAACAGTGCAGAGGCATTATTACAGCCTTTGCTGTGCATACAGTACAGCCAGAAATTTCAGGCAAAATCAACTTCTTCACAGTGGATAAACACAGTGGGAACAGTAGTATCTGAGAATGAGTTGAACTCCAAATAAAATAACCCCAGGTTACAGAAAAAAATATCCAGCTATATGCTATTAGCCAAGATACAAGATGAAAATGACACAAGAAATTTAAAAAGTAAAAGAAAAATACAGATATTCTAAACAAAGGCTATAAAAGAAAACAAGTGTGACAAGAGATTTGAAAGATAAAATGTATTAAAAGAGAGAGAGAGTGATATTCAAATTTAGCAGACATTATTATTCACCAGTTCCTCGTAACAGTCAAGAAATTTTATGCATCTGAAAAAATGGATTTGAAATATGCTGACAATCACTGATATGTAAATTTATCATTATGTTTAAAAGAAAAGTTAAAAAAATTTTTTAATAGAAGATGTCAACTTACTCCTCTCATGAATAGTTGACAAGATAGATGAAAAATAAGCAATGCTATTTAAATAACAACGTTAGCAAGTATGATCTAATAGCTATACAAAGAATTTTGAAACCCGCAAACTGAGAACAGTGTGGCACATACTTCATCAGATATAAAAAATGTGTATATTGTTTAGCAATCAGAATAGGGCAGTATTTGAGGGGCCATTTGCAAATGTATCTATAGAACAGATTAGAGAGTTCTAAAGCAAATCCAAGTATATAGGAGATTTTAGTGTAAGATAAAGGAAATGTTTCAAATGCATGAGAAAAGAATAGATTATTCAGTAATAGTTGGATTAACTAGTTATCCATTTGAAAAAAGAAAAAAGGCCGATGATTACTCTGTACACCAAAAGAAATTCCTATGATTAAGGAATTATTTATATAAAATAAAAACCTACAGAAGTATTAGACCTAAAACAATGTCAAGATTATATAATGAATTCTTAAAGCTCATCAAGAAAAAGACAAACATTCAAACATTAAAATGCATACAAAGAATAATACACAGAAGGAAATATATAAATAACTAATAAAGGCAATTTTTAAATGGTTTGCTTCTTTGGATATGAGAACAAAGCATATAAAGTAAATAGGTTTAATTTATTCTCTATCTTATTTTCAAAATGAGGACACTACCTGCTGAGGGCAAGGGTGTAAGGAAAGCAGGTATTCTCTTGCATTCTTGGTGAACAGTGACCAAGCCTTTACTAGAGAACAGTTTTGTAGCATCTAGTAAAGTCTTTTGATTTTACCTATGACCTAGGAAGTTCACTCTGAGACATCTATTCTGCTGCTGCTGCTGCTGCTAAGTTGCTTCAGTTGTGTCCGACTCTGTGACCCCAGAGACGGCAGCCCATCAGGCTCCCCCGTCCCTGGGATTCTCCAGGCAAGAACACTGGAGTGGGTTGCCATTTCCTTCTCCAATGCATGAAAGTGAAAAGTGAAAGTGAAGTCGCTCAGTTGTGTCCGACTCCTAGCAACCCCAGGGACTGTAGCCTACCACGCTCCTCCATCCATGGGATTCTCCAGGCAAGAGTACTGGAGTGGGGTGCCATGCCTTCTCCGGACATCTACTCTAGGAAAGCACAAATATGCACACTCATGGAGCAATCACATTGCTTGGAACATTATTTTTAGTAGTGAAAACTACTACTGAGTGGTTTCTTACTCATGTTGTCCATGAGGAAATGTACATCAAAAAGGTTATATAGTCCATGCATTACTACAAAATAGGACAAAGTTTAAAACAGTGCAATCAATCATAGGGCAAGCTTCCCACGAGACATCATAAACTGGAAAAAGCAAATTAAACTATGACACATTGTTATTTAACTTGTTTTGTAAAGCATAAAGAAAACAACTCTAGATGTTTTTATGTGTCCCAACATCCATATCATACGCTTACATATCAATTCACGTCGTTGTTCAGTCGCTCAGTCGTGTCCAGCCCTTTGCGACCCCATAGACTGCAGCATGTCAGCATTCCCCATCCTTCACCATATCCCGGAGCTAGATCAAACTCACGCTCATTTTCAGTGATGCCATCCAACCGTCTCATCCTCTGTCGTCCCCTTCTCCTCCTGCTTTCAATCTTTCCCAGCCTCAGGGTCTTTTCCAATGAGTCAGCACTACGCATCAGGTGGCCAAAGTATTGGAGTTTCAGCTTCAGCATCAGTCCTTCCAATGAATATTCAGCACTGACTTCCTTTAGGATGGATTGGTTTGATCTCCTTGCTGTCCAAGGAACTCCATATCAATACCTATATAAATTTTAAAAATCCAGAAAGATACACACAGAACTGTTAAGAGCACTTGGTTGTCTCTGGAGACTGGATTGGAATTGGGGAGTGATAAGGATTATGATCTTCACTTTATATTCTTCTGTACTGTCTGTTTTTAATGAGGACTATATTTGCAATTTCTTTGTAAAAAATTGATAGTGAAATATTTAAAGAAGAGCACTTCTCTAAACAGCCTATATTTCCTCTTAGGGGTTAATTTTAGTTTAGCCCCAAACATGTACAGAGAAAAACACACACCGCCTTCCAAATTAATACTCAAGTGAGTAACATTAAGAGAAGGTGTTATTAATTTTTTTCTATCTCATTACTGAGAATTAAAATAGTGACCAAGGAATTTCTCGCAGAGATTGCACATACCTGCTGAGGAAAAGCACTGGAGCACTGGGTGGCAAGTTCCCGTGGGCTCTGATGGGCACGAGGCGGGAGGATGGGAAGGGGCCGGAGGCTCAGGAGCAGTGGAGAGGGACAATTGTGCACGGACCTGCAGGTAAGGAGACAGCTAGACCTTACGTACGCTGTCCAAAGGCATTTGCTTTTCATACTGATTTGAGAATCGACCAGCTGGGTAAGCACGACCCCGCTTCAGGGGCTCTGGGGGCAATTCCCTACCGCGTTAGTGTGACAGCAGTTTAGCAACGCCTGGAGAAACGCATATTTGCAATGATGGGCAGCAGGCGGCGGAGTATTTCTCTATTACTCTTTTAAGTTATTTGCATGAGAATCTGGTCAAGCAAATCCTAGGCCCCAAATCAGTTCCGATTTATTTATTGAGAACTAACCACGTGCTCGGAGAAGGCAATGGCACCCCACTCCAGTACTCTTGTCGGGAAAATCCCATGGACGGAGGAACCTGGTAGGCTGCAGTCCATAGGTTGCTGAGAGTCAGACACGACTGAATGACTTCACTTTCACGTTTCACTTTCATGCATTGGAGAAGGAAACGGCAACCCACTCCAGTGTTCTTGCCTGGAGAATCCCAGGGACGGGGGAACCTGGTGGGCTGCTGTCTATGGGATTGCACAGAGTCGGACACGACTGAAGCGACTTAGCAGCAGCAACCACGTGCTGAGCCCTGAACCAAGTGCTTTCACATGCATAGTGCATTTATTCCTCAAAACAACACACACATTATCAAGTGTGAAAAATAACCGTGCTTCTTGCTTTTGAAACATGAAATCAGACCGAGGATACACAAAAGCAGTTTAGAATCCTCTTCCTTCCTCCATTACACTCAGATGATTATCTTAAAGGTTGAATGGTTTTAATGATAAGACATCAGCATTGAGAGCTCACTTTTGTCCCCCACTTCCCACCTTTTTAGAAAGACTAAATCAGTAGTGCTCAAATTTTAGAATTACTATTTAAAGTTGCATACACAAGCCATTTTAGAAAATTTCAAAGACTATTTTGACTACAGGGGATTGCCTATTTTTTCTTTTTGAGTCTGTTGACTCGTAGAAGTTTGTCGGTTCCTAGCTTCAGCTGCCAAGCGCTGGGGGCAGCCTGTGCTGCTTCAGGGAAACTTAGAGGAAAGAACCTCAGGACAAATGGTCCCAGCAGCTGCTAGGGTCTTGCCCCAATATTCCACAGTACAAAGGATTTCTGACTTACACACAAATTTTAGAACTTAATGCTAAGGGAATATGTCTGATCTAAAAGACGTGGGATTGAGTCTCATATTGTTAGTTCACAAACCCCTACACTTATGTACAGTTTAGATTTCCAAGTTCGATCATTCAGTTCAGTCACTCAGTCATGTCTGACTCTTTGCAACCCCATGAACTGCAGCACGCCAGGCCTCCCTGACCACCACCAACTCACGGAGTTTACTCAAACTCATGTCCATCGAGTTGGTGATGCCATCCAACCATCTCATCCTCTGTCATCCCTTCTCCTGCCTTCAATCTTTCCCAGAATCAGAGTCTTTGCCAATGAGTTGGTTCTTCGCATCAGGTGGCCA